>NW_027266265.1:1477500-1790000 GCF_022045235.1 Haliotis cracherodii | reverse complement strand
CAACAGTATTATGGCATTCACACTGTATCATATACTACTCAAAACAAGTTAAAGAACACCCACTGTTTTTTGCAATACCATCAGCCATGACTGATTAACCATAGTCACATGAATGAATCGGTTGCTCTTTAACTTCTCTCGGAAAGTATACATTTAGATTTTAACCTGATTTATTAAGAGCGTATTGCCTTGGCCCGCCACGCGCTGACGGCATGATAGTCACATGAAACTCCGAACTAGGGCTGAAAATCAGTCATTTACTGTTTACCCAGAAATCCATGGGTTGTTTTAAAACCTGTACCGTTAAACTTTATTTAAGTAAATAGTAAGAAAATTTCAACATTAACTGGTTGCTGTCCCTGAGGTGTTTACCTGAGCTGTGTAATACGGGGTTACATGTACCTGAGCTGTGTAATACGGGGGCACATGTACCTGAGCTGTGTAATACGGGGGTAGATGTACCTGAGCTGTGTAATACGGGGGTAGATGTACCTGAGCTGTGTAATACGGGGGTACATGTACCTGAGCTGTGTAATACGGGGTTACATGTACCTGAGCTGTGTAATACGGGGGCACATGTACCTGAGCTGTGTAATACGGGGGTAGATGTACCTGAGCTGTGTAATACGGGGGTAGATGTACCTGAGATGTGAAATACGGGGGCACATGTACCTGAGCTGTGTAATACGGGGTTACATGTCCCTGAGATGTGAAATACGGGGGCACATGTACCTGATCTGTGAAATACGGGGGTAGATGTACCTGAGCTGTGTAATACGGGGGTACATGTACCTGAGCTGTGTAATACGGGGGTACATGTACCTGAGCTGTGTAATACGGGGGTACGTGTACCTGAGCTGTGTAATACGGAAGTATATGTACCTGAGCTGTGTAATACGGGGGTAGATGTACCTGAGCTGTGTTATACGGGAGTATGTGTACCTGAGCTGTGTAATACGGGGGTACATGTACCTGAGCTGTGTAATGCGGGGGCACATGTACCTGAGCTGTGTAATACGGGGGTACATGTACCTGAGCTGTGTAATACGGGGGTACATGTACCTGAGCTGTGTAATACGGGGGTAGATGTACCTGAGCTGTGTTATACGGGAGTATGTGTACCTGAGCTGTGGTATACGGGGGTACATGTACCTGAGCTGTGTAATACGGGGGTAGATGTACCTGAGCTGTGTAATACGGGGGTAGATGTACCTGAGCTGTGTTATACGGGAGTATGTGTACCTGAGCTGTGGTATACGGGGGTACATGTACCTGAGCTGTGTAATGAGGGGGTACACGTACCTGAGCTGTGTAATACGGGGGCACATGCACCTGGGCTGTGTAATACGGGGGTACATGTAACTGGGCTGTGTAATACGGGGGTACACGTACCAGAGCTGTGTAATACGGAAGTATGTTTACCTGAGCTGTGTAATACGGGGGTACATGTAACTGAGCTGTGTAATACGGGGTACACGTACCAGAGCTGTGTAATACGGAAGTATGTGTACCTGAGCTGTGTAATACGGGGTACATGTAACTGAGATGTGAAATACGGGGGTAGATGTACCTGAGCTGTGTAATACGGGGGTAGATGTACCTGAGCTGTGTAATACGGGGGTAGATGTACCTGAGCTGTGTAATACGGGGTACATGTACCTGAGCTGTGTAATACGGGGGTAGATGTACCTGAGCTGTGTAATACGGGGGTAGATGTACCTGAGCTGTGTAATACGGGGGCACATGTACCTGAGCTGTGTAATACGGGGGCACATGTACCTGAGCTGTGTAATACGGGGGCACATGTACCTGAGCTGTGTAATACGGGGGTACATGTAACTGAGCTGTGTAATACGGGGTACATGTAACTGAGCTGTGTAATACGGGGTACATGTAACTGAGCTGTGTAATACGGGGTACATGTAACTGAGCTGTGTAATACGGGGTACATGTACCTGAGCTGTGTAATACGGGGGTAGATGTACCTGAGCTGTGTAATATGGGGGCACATGTACCTGAGCTGTGTAATACGGAAGTATGTTTACCTGAGCTGTGTAATACGGGGGCACATGTACCTGAGATGACGAGGAAGCAGAACACCAGCGTCGTATCATGTTTCACAGACTTGTGTAATACCGCTGACCTGCCAGGACCACATGTTCATGAAATGTTGTTTCATTTGTCAGCGAGAAATGTCTTTCACGTGAACATGTGACTCTGCATGTTACAGACAACTGCCCAGATTGTATCCTGTTGCCCCAGACATTGTCTCAAATACTCACCGCTAAAAGAAACGCGAATACCATACATGTTGGTTCATATATGAAGACTTACTCATATTCAAGAGATATTAGATTGGTTCGATGCACAAAATGAACACACTGGTATGCTGTGTGAATCGGTGCTCATGAACGCATCACATGTGACGGCACAGGTCCTTGAATTGAGATGCTCCATTTGTCTCGTGCCGGATTAGCGTGTAAAGTTTGCAAATCACGTGCATCATATCGTGATCAGACTATAGACAGTTAAACATACTCGGCAAGTCCATCAGCAAATGGTGATGTGAGATGGTTCCACGGGCAACAGTGTTTCTGAAACTGACAATTGCCGTTCTTCTGACCGCACTGGATTATTAATAAGCCCCCTCACGAAGGATAGTTGAATAAAATATAATGTATTTTCTTCCAAAGAGAAATTAAAGTTGTGACAAGGGAAACTAGATAGTGACAAAGTAAACTGGAAAGTGACAAAGTAAACTGGATAGTGACAAGGTAAACTGGACAGTGACAAGGTAAACTGGAGTGTGACAAGGAAAACTGGAGTGTAACAAGGTAAACTGGTTAAAGGCAGGGTAAACTGGAGTGTAACAAGGTAACTGAAGTGTGATAAGGTAAACTGGATAGTGACAAGGTAAACTGGAGTGTAACAAGGTAAACTGGATAGTGACAAGGTAAACTGGTGGTTATAAGGTAAACTGGAGTGTGACTAGGTAAACTGGATAGAGACAAAGGAAACTGGAGTGTAACAAGGTAAACTGGAGTGTGACAAGGTAAACTGGATAGTGACAAGGTAAACGGTAAACTGGATAGTGACAAGGTAACTGGAGTGTGACAAGGTAAACTAGATAGTGACAAGGTAAACTGGATAGTGACAAGGTAAACTGGAGTGTAACAAGGTAAACTGGATAGTGACAAGGTAAACTGGTGGTGACAAGGTAAACTGGAGTGTGACTAGGTAAACTGGATAGAGACAAAGGAAACTGGAGTGTAACAAGGTAAACTGGAGTGTGACAAGGTAAACTGGATAGTGACAAGGTAAACGGTAAACTGGAGTGTAACAAGGTAAACTGGATAGTGACAAGGTAAACTGGCGGTGACAAGGTAAACTGGAGTGTGACTAGGTAAACTGGATAGAGACAAAGGAAACTGGAGTGTAACAAGGTAAACTGGAGTGTAACAAGGGAAACTGGATAGTGACAAGGGAAACTGGATAGTGACAAGGGAAACTGGATAGTGACAAGGGAAACGGTAAACTGCAGTGTGACAAGGTAAACTGGATAGTGACAAGGTAAACTGGATAGTGAAAAGGTAAACTGGAAAGTGACAAGGGAAACTGGATAGTGACAAGCGAAACTGGTTAAAGGCAAGGTAAACTGGAGTATAACAAGGTAAACTGCATAGTGACAAGGTAAACTGGATAGTGACAAAGTAAACTGGATAGTAACAAGGTAAACTGAATAGTGACAAGGTAAACTGGATAGTGACAAGGGAAACTGGATAGTGACAAGGTAAACTGGTTAAAGGCAAGGTAAACTGCAGGGTAACAAGGTAAACTGGATAGTGACAAGGTAAACTGGTGCTGACAAGGTAAACTGGATAGTGACAAGGTAAACTTGTGGTGACAAGGTAAACTGGAGTGTGACTAGGTAAACTGGAGTGTGACAAGGTAAACTGGATAGAGACGAAGGAAACTGGAGTGTGACAAGGTAAACTGGAGTGTGACTCGGGAAACTGGATAGTGACAAGGTAAACTGGATAGTGACAAGGTAAACGGTAAACTGGAGTGTCACAAGGTAAACTGGAGTATGACAATGTAAACTGGATAGTGACAAGGGAAACTGGATAGTGACAAGGTAAACTGGATAGTGACAAGGTAAACTGGAGTGTGACAAGGTAAACTGGAAAGTGACAATAGAAACTGGATAGTGACAAGTTAAACTGGTTAAAGGCAAGGTAAACTGGAGTGTAACAAGGTAAACTGGATAGTGACAAGGTAAACTGGTTAAAGGCAAGGTAAAATGGAGTGTAACAAGGTAAACTGGATAGTGACAAGGTAAACTGGGGGTGACAAGGTAAACTGGATAGTGACATGGTAAACTGGATAGTGACAAGGTAAACTGGAGTGTGACAAGGTAAACTGGAGTGTGACAAGGTAAACTGGATTTCCTCAAGCAATGAGACTGAAATGACATGTCTTCTATAGAAGTTGCCCGGGGTGAATACAAATCCCACAGAAATGTGTCGAGACTGTTTACAGAAATGTAACTGATTTGCTGTCGTTTTGTTAAGCACCTAGAATACATATTGGATCGTGTTGCTTGCCTTTGTTTGTGGTACGTCCCTGGTCAGGAGACCCGTGAAGATCCGGGGTAGAATAGGCCTTCAGCAACCCATGCTTGCCGTAAAGGCGACTATGCTTGTCGTAAGAGGCGACTAACGGGATTGGGTGGTCAGGCTTGCTGACTTGGTTGATGCATGTCATCGATCCCAATTGTGTAGATCGATGCTCATGATATCAATCACTGGATTGTCTGGTCCAGACTCGATTATTTACAGACGGCCGTCATATAGCTGGAATATTGCTGAGTGCGACGTAAAACAACAAACAAACAAACAAACCCTGGTCAGGAAGCTCAACATAGCCGCCTGGTTGATATTTTATGTATACGTACAAGCCTCCTTCAGTGTAGGATTTAGTTCTCGTTAAACTTTCATCGCGTATTTCAGAGATCTGTGGCATTCTAAGTCTATTTGTAATTGCAGTCATTGTTTCTTTGATAATAGGGATCAGACACGTGTGCATATATTCATTTCCATCTCAGAAAGCTATCTTTCAACGAGAGCGATATTTGCTGAACATATAAGGATATGTTTTTCTCAGTGGTTCATCAGGCTGGATATATGGAAGGGGCACTGTAATGGTGTTGTTTACATGACTGTTGTTTTAATCCTCACAGAAAACTGAGGCTTCAGAAAAATAATCTAATGTCAAACCAGTCAATGACGTTTCAATCGCTCATCACTGAAATTCAACAATTCAACCAGTCACCGAGCCTGACTATTCAATCCAGTGGGTCACTTCTTACAACCAGCATAGGTTGCTGGGCACCCATTCTCACCAGGATCACCCACGGGTCTCTGGAATGTACATACATATGTTTGTTTGTTTGTTTGTTTGTTTGTTGTTTAACGCTGCACTCAGCATATTCCAGTTATAAATGAATAAAAGAATAATCTCTATTTCCTCCATTAGTATCGGAGAGTACAAACGTGGAAATTAATCAATCAGTATGTACATGCATGATAACAGATATGTATATAGTCAGCCTACAGATAGAGAATAGACGTAAGCTGCCATGAGCTTATTTCTTCGCTGACTATGCTTATGAATTGAGCCCATGTATCGAGTGTCATCTCTTCTACCAGATGTGAACTGCCACCAAGTAGTGTCACAACTATCACTTCGTTGTCTGTACAATCATCTATTTTAAGATATTGGTTAAGGCACAGTAAATCAAACAGTTTCTCAAAGAGGTTATTTCTTTCTTGCACCAGACTGTCACAGTTTACTAACTGGTGCAGTACAACATCGTTACATTCCTCTCCACACACCATACATATACCAATTGTAATAGGTAAAATACCTAGTTTAACTAGGGCATATATTGGCCTGCTACACACACTATACATATACCAGTTGTTATGGGTAAAATACCTAGTTTAACTAGGGCATATATAGGCCTGCTACACACACCATACATACACCAGTTGTTATAGGTAAAATACCTAGTTTAACTAGGGCATATATTGGCCTGCTACACACACCATACATATACCAGTTGTTATAGGTAAAATACCTAGTTTAACTAGGGCATATATTGGCCTGCTACACACATCATACATACACCAGTTGTTATAGGTAAAATACCTAATTTAACTAGGGCATATATTGGCCTGCTACACACATCATACATATACCAGTTGTTATAGGTAAAATACCTAATTTAACTAGGGCATATATTGGCTTGCTACACACACCATACATACACCAGTTGTTATAGGTAAAATACCTAGTTTAACTAGGGCATATATTGGCCTGCTACACACATCATACATATACCAGTTGTTATGGGTAAAATACCTAGTTTAACTAGGGCATATATTGGCCTGCTACACACACCATACATATACCAGTTGTTATAGGTAAAATACCTAGTTTAACTAGGGCATATATTGGCCTGCTACACACACCATACATACACCAGTTGTTATGGGTAAAATACCTAGTTTAACTAGGGCATATATTGGCCTGCTACACACACCATACATATACCAGTTGTTATAGGTAAAATACCCAGTTTAACTAGGGCATATATTGGCCTGCTATTCATGTTGTAAAGGTCACACATATTCCACAATGTGTGTGGAGCTAGTCCTTCATGTATCATATGAAAACGTGTCAGATCTTGGCGTGAAGACACCTTTTCTATCCATTTCTGTCTTTCAAATCGAGCTGCCGTGTTATTAACGATTCCTTTCCATTTGTCTTTGGTGTCCTACAGTGAGACACGTTTCTATGAAATGGAAGAGCTTGTACTTCTTTGTATGTGTCTGAGTGACATGGCTTGTCTACACGCCATCAGTAATATTACAACGGATGTTTGTTCAAAGCTGGACGAAACAGACCTAAGTGAGTGAGTTGGGCTTAACGCTGCTTTTAACAGTATTCCAGTTATATCATGGCGTGTCAGCTTAATGTGGAAGGAAAGCCCCAAGTCATGCAGGTCTCAGACGTTTACCATTTCGGTGAAACCCACGAGCACGGGTATGGTGCTGACAAACCTAGAAACATAATCGGGACGAACAGGGATTCGAACCCACAATCATAGGTTTCTGACGTACCCAAGGGACGCAACTCTGCACAGCGAATCGCGGCGCCTTAGACGACTAGGCAAACCGTGCCCCCAAACAGACCTAAGTGAGATGTGTCTCGATCACTCCATTCAAATAGTGTTCATTCATGAGCAGACCCGTGAAGATCCGGGGTAGAAAAGGTCTTCAGTAATACATGCTTGCCTTAAGGGCCAACTATGCGACTAAGAGGATCGGATGGTCAAGCTTGCTGACTTTGTTCATACATGCCATCATAAGCGCTGTCATGTAACTGGAATATTGCTGAGTGCGGCATTAAACAACAAGCAAAAAAAGAAACAAACAAAAAATCATTTCTGGGTAGTGATGTGCTTGTGCACCCCGGTAACACCATCAATGTGCCATAGGCTCGTTCAGCCAGTTGGGACGGGCTAGCCTTGTCGTATAAGCATCCGTTCGTCACGTCGAAGGCCCCGGTCCGATGACCCAAAGTGGTACTATGTTTGAAGTCCATGTCTGGTGTTCCCCGCCATGATATTGCTGGAATAGTGTTCGATGCGGAGTAAAACCAGACTCAGTCACTCCACATAGTAGCGTCACATATTCTGGTCGTGTAAAATAGATACACGCAAATGGCCTGTCTTTGTTTATGACAGGCAAGTGGGTTAAATGTGAAACAGCTGACCCTTCCAGTATTCAGTATACTGTAGGGCCAATTACAGGTTGGTTTCACTGATCAATAATAGTATCGTCTCTAACATGATATAATTTACAAAATGCACTGACCGAGTAATGTCAGAGTCGGGACGAGAGATTCGGAAAAGTTGAGGTAATGGCTTCCTGGTCTACATGACCCGACACTGACACCCGTATGTCATATAACCGCTTATTACCAACACAGCTTTAGTCTCCAGTACTGGAGGTCCACAGTTATATGAGCTCCTTCATCCTACTTGACCGGCTCAATGTAGGATATCAGCAGTGAAGGACGACAGCAGTTGTGTCAGTCTCTCGAGTACACTGAATCCGACTCTGCTACATCCTTCTCAAGTGTCGCAATAACTGCTGCCGTGAAGAGAGGTTACTGGATCGATACGGCATGGGTGATGGTCATCAGGTTCTCCATCAGTAGAGGAGGGTTCCACGTACTTGCCTTGACAGACAGAGGCTGTGGTGGCGTCATATATTGTAGTTCTAGGGTCAGTAAATCCGTTTAATGATGATTAAAGAAATACGGGAATAGTGGTTCTCCAGTTGACCCACTCAACTCAGAGTCTCAGGCTTTGAGTGAGTGAGTGGGTTTGGATGGATGGGTGAGTGAGGGAGTGGGTTTGAATGGATGGGTGAGTGGGGAGGGAGTGTTGGAGGCAGTGGGTTTGGGTTTGGAGGGAGTGAGGGAGTGAGTGTGTGTGTGTTTGGGGGGACGGGGGGGGGGGGGGGAGGCGAGTGAGCGTTTTTCCCTGGAGCTATTTCAAGTCGGCTTGCTAACTTCAAAGACTTGACAAGATAAACCCGAGGTTGAGCGGATGAACAACCATTGTTACTAACACAATTGGCAGCCAGACATCAGAAACATTTGATCTCTCTTCTTACGATCCGTACCTCAAGCATCAGGTCCTGTGCAGCTATTCTTTTCCGGACACACACGAAGAAAAACGGAACAAGCAGAGGTCGTCTAGTTTGTAGCACTCAGTTCGAATTATCCCCACTAGTCTCATTAACTGAGCGCTTCCGTGACCTCGTGGATTTTACTTGTTGTTACCCTGCGTGATTAAGGGAATAGAAACGCACATGCACACCCACACACACACGCACACGCACACGCACACGTACCATGTAAGTGCGACAATCGAGACAATTCGCCTCGCCATTTACTGACCCAAATCTTCCCTCGAATTCATCAACACATTAACACACCTTGGGGGTACGATGACGTAATTATCCAGGTCAGAGGTCACACTACCAGCCAGTGAGTGAGTGAGTGAGTTTTACACGCTTTCAGCAATATTACATCGATGATTTGCCAGTGTGTAAGTTGTGTTACTGAGGTCTCTTGTTACGTCACTTCCGGTCGCTATTGACTAACACGTTGAAACGTATGTCACATAGATCTATGACTAGAGCTGTTAGCCTGGGATCTGGGCATCCCCAGTAGGCAAGGCTTCACAAGACCAACTTACCTTGTGATTCAGTACTTGGAATCTTCTCTTGGCGATTGCGGTCTGCATTGGTGCTTTTGAGCCACTCTACCACATTACCATGCCCTTTTCTGATGAGTGAGTGAGTGAGTGAATGAGTATGGTTTTACGCCGCTTTTAGCAATATTGTACCCATGTCGGGAATCGAACCCGGGTCTTCGGCGTGACGACCGAACGCTTTAACCACTAGACTATCCGACCGGCCCTTTTCTGATGAAGCCATACAAGAGAGGAAGAGCCGTTTTCTGTGTTTTCTGTGGTCTTGAGTAGCTGTGATATAGCATCACGGAGCTCTATTGGGCCTCGTAGCCTAGCAGGATAATCAACGGTTTTCCCCAAAGCAGGGCAAGAATTGAATCTGATGTTACCAGCTCTGGATGCATTCAATGCCTTATCTATCCTACTGATTACAGCAATCAGCGACGAAGGGTATCAGACCGGAAGTGTTGACCCCCTCCTCTTTATCAGCACGTTCAATCAAAGGCTTGATTGGATGTTTCTCCTTGTTCAAAAGAGGTACTGTCGGAAATGCTTGAAAAATGCTTTTTCTGGCTTCTTTTAATTAATACGATTTATAGGGCAAAGAAAATGACATATATCAAATAACGTAAAACTACCTAATCCAGGTTCTCCTGACACTGTGATTAGCCTGAAAAGGTACTTTTACAGGTAAAATGATAATAAACTTAGAAAATATTTGTGTATTGTCATGCATGTGAGAAACAGCCTGAGATATTTACATAACACCTGTCTCGAGGTGCATTCTTAAAGGCGCAAATGCCACCCGTGTTTGGTGCTGTCTCAATATTGCTGTTATTGACTTAATTGCGATATGCGCTGACTATGGTAGCAATTAGATATGTATTGCATTATGTTTGCTTATAAAAATTATGGAATAGTAAAAAGCTATGAAACGGGATGAGTATTGGCAGGTTGGCTTTTTTTAACCAAGAAGTATTTGTTGTTTTTCAGATGATACTGACGTTCTATTCCACCCACCCTGAGCACACTCCGGATGGTGGTGGAGAGGGGGGGGCTCTATCTCCCAAAATACGGGTGGCAGCTAACTACTTGCAACGGACCCGTGAAGATCGGTTTGAGAATAGGTCTTCAGCAACCAATTATTGGCGTAAGAGGCGACTAACGGGATCGGGTGGTCAGATTCGCTGTCATCGTATCCTAAATGCGCAGATGTATACTCATGATGTCAATCACTGGATTGTCTGATCCAGACTCAATTATTTACAGACCGCCGTCATTTAGCTGAAATTTTGCTGTGTGGGACGTTAAATAACATCTTGCTTCATAAACACCCCAACTCTCAGCTTGTCTGTATCTTGTATTAAAGATGATCTCAAAAAGTCACAGTGCCCAAAAGGTGCTTAGATGTGATAAATCTTCCTTTATATCAGGACACACAGGGAAAAAGTTACGTATTGCGCAGTTGCGTTGACACTGAGGATATGGTTTACCTTATAACTAATTAGACACGTTGGCAGTAAAGAGGCAGGCTGTTGAAAATCTACCGCCCTAATCTTGCTAAAATCAGATCTTTTACTCGTTTACGTTACCACTATGCGTCAAGGTATCGCATCATCAGATTGAATGTCTGATTTATTGAGATGACATCGCCACCTACAAATCAGAAGAAGTCATACCTTCGGTTTGATTAAAAATATATTGATACAAGTGAACATATATTAAGTCAAAAGCCAACTCTATGAGTGCGATCGATGAGGCACTTTTGTTGGTTTGTATGTTATTTAACGCCGCTCTTAGCAATATTCCAGCAATAAGAGGGCAACTGATACGCGCAGTTGGGATACGATGACATGCATCAACCAAGTCAGCGCACCTGACCATCCGTTCCCGTTAGCCGTCTCTCACAGGCATGGGTTGCTGAAGACCATATTTCTCCCCAGATCTTCATGGGTTCGGGGGTGCACGGGTGGCCCAGTCGTGTAATGCGCCGCAATTCGCTATTCAGAGTTGCGTCCCTTGGGCACGCCAGAAACCTATGATTGTGGGTTCGAATCCCAGTTCGCCCCGATTTTGTTTCTAGATTTGTCAGAAGCCATAACCGTGCTCGTGGGTTTCACCGAAGTGGTAAACGTCTGAGACCTGCATCACTTCGGGCTTTCCTCCCACATCAAGCTGACATGCCTTGATATAACTGCAATATTGTTAAAAGCAGCATTAAACTCAACTGACTCCGCACTCTTCATGGGTTCAAAGAGTATGAACACCATCTTGAACTGTTACTCAGATTTATCATGGCATGTCAGGTAGCACTGAAGGCCAGTCCAAGTGATGCAGTCCTTAGACCGTTACTACTTGGTACAGGGGCGATGGGTTAGCCCATCGGTAAGGGGGTTCGCTCATCACACGAAGGGCGGGGTTCGATTCCTCACATGGGTACAATGTGTGAAGCCCATTTCTGGTGTCCCCAAGCGTGATATTGCTGGAATATTGCTAAAAGCGGCGTAAAACCATACTCACTCACTCACTACTTGTACAACCACGAGCACGTGTATGGTGATGACAAAACAAGGAATGTAAATAAGATGAATCTGGGATTCAAAGCCAGATGAAAAGGGGTCGCCTGTGCCCACAGCCAGCCATATTCAAACAATAAAATGATAGAACTTTGTTCTCAACCCCATGAAAATAAATTGTCGGTCACGATAATCATGAATGAAATAACTTGTTTGCCTCAAGACCGAATTACAAGGACCGGCACTCCTTCCCGCTGACACAATTACATCAAGTACTGCACCGGTTGGTTGGCTGTGTCAGTCCAAGCCTGCAACTTGTGTGGATATAAAACCCAATTAGATGTGCAAGTCACATCTCTAGATTCTCTTACCAGCAATCATGACACAGTTGACACCTCCCTTTGGGAGTCGGTCTCACAACAGCGTCATGGGGTGTCCTGGTAACACTGCCCACGTCTCCAGCACATCCGCCATCGTGACTATATGACTTAAATATTGCCCATGACACATTTTAACTCAATCATTCCAGCGCATCCCCTCACACACAACCCCATCAGAGTCTGGGGTTTAAAAGGCCCCGAGTAAACTATGCTTTGTTGTTTGTTGTTTAACATTGCACTCTGCTACTTTCCAGTTATATGACGGCCGTCTGTAAATAATCGAGTCTGGACCAGACAATCCAGTGATTAACATCATGGGCATCGATCCACAAGTGAATATGATGACATGCATCAAACCAAGTCACTGAGCCTGGCCAGACCGCCGACTGTTTCTCATAATATGTATCACTAGTTTGTGGTGATTGCTTACATGCCACTGTCATATAGGTAAAATGCGGAGTGCTGTGATAAACAACAACAAAAACTCACATTACAGTGAAGGAACTGTCTCTTTAAAGACCTAACAGCAGTTCATCTTGTGTTTTATTCTGTATTTACATACGTGATGTATGTACAACGAGAGACATCAAAACACATGTGATGATTATGTACACAATGAAAACAAAGTAGTGACACCTGGATGAAACTTATAAACAATTTGATTTGAAGTCAGTCAATTTACACTGGGGAGTTGGTCAACTCCATCCACTAGCACAGCATGTTTTACTGTCTTCAAACTAGCACGGGGGACTCTTCTTGGTTACACCGGCACCCTAGCTTCCTTCAACAGCTGTTCAGTTGGATTAATGCATCATTCATATCTGTCTCAACATTTACCCAAACATAACACTGATCTGTGTCTCTGTCCTCTGATCTGGAGTTTGATACAATTATAGTTTCATCATGATGGGTTAGAAGGTTTGAGGTGACCAACGTCTCAGAGCACGCACACAACCCAGGTCGTGGTATTGGCTCTCTGTACATAAGACTTCTCTCAGGGGAGATAACTCCTGTCAAGTAGGCCCAAGACAAACACTGTCAGTTGGTGGGCGGATGGAGAATTAAAAGTGGGCCGTTGCTCGGTCTATCTCCATTAAGTCATCCATTATCTGAAAGGGTGAATATTGAATTAAGCGTGTGTGATGGGACTTGATGTGTGGCAGTAATGAATATTGATGGTGTTTATTATCCCATACATCACATTCACATAACTGGTAGCCACACAATCATGTTGCCACTTTGGGCACAAGTTTCAATAAATAAAACACATATACTTTGCACATAAAATAATTGTAAAAACAAATTCTTTTACCATAATGGCTTTTAAGTTACGGGTATTAAGTTTGCCTCAAACAGATGGAGCTCTAGGGATTTAATGGCTAGGGGTTTGAGACGTGATTTTATTTGCATATATATCATGTCAAGAAAAGGATACCTCATGTAAATAAAATGTGAAAAAAATTCTATATGTGATACTGTGTATGTAACACAAGACGCTACTAATTTCAGTGATGTTTTCAAGGAATTCCCACTTAATTTTAAAATCAAATTATTTGTATTTTTGTCTAAAATCAGGCATTTTTCACATAAGAAAAGCATGCTGCCAAAACATCAGAGATCATATCCTGAATAATAAATAACACCTTTAATGCACATCATGTTGGCCTCAAGTCAACTTTGACATAGGGTTTTCCTCCCTCGTGTCAGCATGTTACTTAAAGAAAGACTTTTAATTATCTGGGAAACCTATATTACAATGTGATGAAAAAAGGAACTCAAGTATACTCTATTTTATTTCTTAATGGTTTCTGACACAGGGGGAAGAATGATTATAACCTCCTCCATCATCAGCTCAACAGGCTCACCTGGTCAGTGGACATTCCGAAAGCTCACCTGGTCAGTGGACATTCCCACAGCTCACCTGGTCAGTGGACTTCCCATAGCTCACCTGGTCAGTGGACTTCCCATAGCTCACCTGGTCAGTGAACATTCCTATAGCTCACCTGGTCAGCAGACGTTTCCATAGCTCACCTGGTCAGTGGACGTTCCTATAGCTCACCTGGTCAGTGGACGTTTCCATAGCTCACCTGGTCAATGAACATTCCTATAGCTCACCTGGTCAGTGGACGTTCCAATCCTCTTGGAGATCTCATTTTTCTCCAGGATGCTGAGGTGTAGGTATTTCCACAGGAGCTCCCCATCCAGAATGTTCTTGTGGGGGTTGGCCAGCTCAGGGATGCACAACAATATGGCCCTGGCAACAAACGTAATAGTAGTTCCACAACTTCCACGCAAACCGAGTCAGCGAGCCTGACCACCCGATCCCGTTAGTCGCCTTTCATGGCAAGCAGGGGTTGCTGAAGACCAATTCAAACCCGGATCTTCACAGGTCCAAGGTACACTGTGACCCACAGGGATGGCTATTATCCATACACAAGTCAATTAAGGAAGTATTTTCAACATAACTGGAGCAAATAGCATTTTACCCTGCTTTTGACAACATATCTACCAAACAAGGCTTCACATGTAATATTCATAAACACCAATGAAGGATGATAAAAGCTTTTAAAAAATGTTACACATCCAATAATACGTTTGGGTTTAATAACTACAAACAACACTACATAGGTCTAAATCATCAACCTCCAAATACAAGGTTTTACTTATATTTAAACAAGATACATTTCCTTATCCAAACAGATATCATCAACCAATTAGTATTTAAGCCTGCTGTTTTCAATGTAGAGCTGGGTTACCTGTAATTTGGAACCAAACATTATGTTATTTTATTTACACAAGTCGGCAGTTTTAATGAGAGGTGGTTATTGTGATTTGATACCTCTGATGGACCAGTCAACATTGAGTGATTACCAAATTCATGGCAGAATGATTAATTACCTGTAAGGTTAACTGTAATATAGAACTGAACATTGTTTTATTTTTATTAACACAAAACCAATAAGAGGTGGCTATTGTGATTTGATACCTCTGATGATTATTCACCTGTAAGCTTTAGGGTTCAATCCAGCCGTGTGGGGCACGTGTGTTGTCATGGCATTCTGCAACATGAGCAGGCGGCGGTACACCTTCTCCGAGATGGGCATCAGATAACCCAGGCTCCCATCAAGGCTGGCTGCAAAGAGAGAGTAAAAAATGTACAGTTAAATTTAAAACGAAAATCAAGTTCTGAGAAATCAACAAGACTAAAAATATCCTCACACAACACCATGCAGATACTGAACCCGAGTCTTTGGGCAAGTGCATAACCCACAGGGCTACCCCACCAACAGCAACGGTCAGTTTCGGTAGGACACTCTACATGGCACCATTATGCTTACAGTTGGTGTCCCATGGCAACACACAGCATCTACAATGTGGCACAGAGTGGTCATACCCTGTATAAAACTGTAAGTCAACATGGACAAAACCAAACAGCTGGAGCCAGTGAGGTGAGGTGAAATTGTGTTTAACGTCGCGTCCAAGATTATTGCACTTATATAGTGACGTGCATGTACGTGTGTGTGTTTGTGTGGCTACTTGTACTAGTCCGGACTTAGCCGACTTATAGTTCTAGCCCACTGAAGTACCATGCTGCAACTTAACATGAATACCCCACTCAGACACAGTGTACTGACTCCGAGCCGATCAGTCCTTGTTTTAGCCCTGTTGCGCAGTGGAACTGAATATTTGAGCGTGGTTTAACTTAAAATGAAAACTAATCGTAAATTTGAATGACTTACCTTTTTTGAATGAAACAAGGAACTAAACGTGATAACCTATAATAAAACTATGAAGATCTATAAGGAACTAAACGTGATTACCTATAATAAAACTATGAAGATCTATAAGGAACTAAATGTGATTACCTATAATAAAACTATGAAGATCTATAAGGAACTAAACGTGATTACCTATAATAAAACCATGAAGATCTATAAGGAACTAAACATGATTACCTGTTATTATGTGAAGGAAAGATGAATCAACCTCAAATGAAAGAAACTAATGCTAATTCTAACAGTTACTCCTAAGGGAGTCTTAACACTGTCTAACACCGTCTAACACTGTGTCTAACACTGTGTCTAACACCATGTCTAACACCATCTCTCTAACCATCTAACTAACAAACTCTCTAACGAACTCTGACCAACTCTAACCATCTAATGAATTCTGACCAACTAACTAACTGATGCGCGCTACCGCCTTATATTTGCTTACAACCCTCACATTTCACGTGCAGTCACAGCCATACTTTGGTGTGTTCAGGCGATGCGATCGTTATGCATCGGGTGCGTTTTGGAGAACAGATTCTTTATTTAAAACTAACACAAGTGCACGTGAAGCGCGATCTATAGGCTCCGGGTGCGTTTTGGAGAACACTTTTAATGAACGAACATGTCTTCAGAACAGCGTCAGACAGGGTAACAACAAGTACCATCTTTTAACGTCTTTTGGTATGACGTGGCCGCGGATCAAACCCCGGACCTTCCGCTCTCCGGGCGGACGCTCTACCACTAGACCATGGAGGCGGTTGTTTGGTGTGATGTGAGACACTGCTTAACTCAGTGTTAGACATTGGCAGTAGTCCTTGCCACACTGCCCAATAGTTAAGGTATCATAAGGACAAGTTGACATCTGCCCTTTTACAGGGTTTATCTGTATGTTATCATTGTGAGGACTACAGGACTAAACCTGTTAGTTTCTGCTGCTTAATCACTAAAGGAGGTTCACTAATGGAAGTTCACTAACGGAGCTCCACTAATGGGGGTTCACTAATGGAGGTTCACTAACGGAGCTCCACTAATGGGGGTTCACTAATGGGGGTTCACTAATGGAGGTTCACTAATGTAGTAAATACATTCTTTCTTTCATAAATTAAAAGGATGATAAATATTTCACTGAGGATCCTGTTT
Organism: Haliotis cracherodii; assembly: GCF_022045235.1. Lineage (NCBI taxonomy): Eukaryota > Metazoa > Mollusca > Gastropoda > Lepetellida > Haliotidae > Haliotis > Haliotis cracherodii. The sequence goes on along the minus strand of NW_027266265.1, from coordinate 1,772,860 downwards.
CCTGGGGGGACTGGTTTCTCACACAAAAAGTATCGTACTTAGCTTTGAGTCACACGGCGAGTGAGTGAGTTGGCTTAACACCACTTTTAACTGTATTCCAGTTATATCACAGCCTCTCAGCTTCATGTGGGAGGAAAGCCTGAAGTGATGCAGGGATCAGACGTCTACCACATCGGTGAAACCCACGAGCAGTGGGATGGTACTGACAAACCTAGAAACATCATCGGGGCGACCCGACATTCGACCCCACAATCATAGGTTTCTGGCATGCCTAAGAGAAACAACTCTGCACAGCCAATTGGGGCGCCCTAGACGACTGGACCACCGTGCCCCCTGGTCACATGGAGTGTCCCAGATACCCCTGCATGATGTTGAACACTGAACAGCAGCTCTTATACTGAAATAGCTACTAGGTAATGACATTCTCACCACAGTAAGTAATATGCCGCTTCTCATACAGCGTCATCAGTTTCTTGTCACTGGCGATGTCGGTGAGACGACATCGGACTCGGAACATGCTGCTGATGTGAGATCCAACGTTGAAGTCCGCTCTGCGTAGTAACCTCTGACCCCCGTGACTCTCCCGAGCTGGAACAGGAATATACAACCATTATTCCCCGACACTGCGACTCACTCAGAATGATTGGTTGTTGCTTTTCTTGCACGATGACACGGACACCAACAATTGTCTCCATTAATTGTAGAAGGGTAGAGAATCAAATCTTAGTGTTTGGTGGAAGGAGTTAACGTTTTGACAATTTTCCCAACACACCAGTGACTGTTTCAGTGACACCAGCCATATCTCCAGAATTCTCTAAAAACTAAAGAACTGCATTAAGCAGCCTAAACTACCATACCATACAGCAAAACCCTCAATATGACATCATATTGTATCTGTTGTTAAAATAAAATATGTAAAATAAAAATAAAATAAAAATGTTACAAGTCTGTTATTTCCGAATTACGAAGTCAACTCGACATTTGAGATGTAATTGGACTGACAGTGACAGCAAGTGAGACAACAGAATTGTACATGGAGTCCCCTCCCAGTGGCCGGGTCTAATGGCATTCAGCAGCCGGCAGGCCGGGACACGTACAGGACATGCATGGCGATACCTATACTGGACTACTCCGGTCTAGCGGGATACGTGCATTAAATATGCAAAATATATTACCATAACCCAATTAAGTCTGAGCTTGAATGTTTAGAAAAACCTCAACACTCTGCATGATTACCCATTGTTGCACTGACAGCTTGTGTAGCCTCATTTTTATGTTCTGACTGAATGCAGGTATCAAGCATACAGGGCCTCCACTCCAGTGAATAATGCATACGCTATCACTTATTGCCTTTGTGAGTTTATGAAACATGTGACACGCTTCAGGGAGCACGGGAGCAGATGTACTTCAGAAGTCACCTCAAACAGCATTTAAACAAAGAATGAGTGAGTGAGTATGGTTTTACGCCACTTTTAGCAATATTCCAGCAATATCACGGTTGGGGACACCAGAAATGGGCTTCACACATTGTACCCATGTCGGGAATCGAACCCGGGTGTCTGGCGTGACGAGCAAACACTTTAAAAATTAGGCTACCTGACCGCCCCTTTAAAAAAAAATATTTTTACTAGTTTAAAAATACCCAAAAGACTGGGCACAAGGGAGTAATAATGATTGAGTACCCTAAGAAAACTATAACCAGGACACAGCCTCAGAGACGAGTAAGATCCGGGGTAGAATAGGTCTTCAGCAACCCACGGCGACTAACGGGATGGGGTGGTCAGGCTTGCTGACTTGATTGATGCATGTCATCGTATCCCAATTCCGGGTTGAAAGCCGTACCCAGCAACCTCTGGAGGTCTACATATGGGTCTTCCAGCTTGGAATCGGTACCCAGCACCTTATGCTGGTAGTAAGAGGCGAACTTGTTGATCAGTAGTTGGACTCATTTGGCCGTGATGACGTGGATCATAGCTCATGATGTCAATCACTGGATTATCTGGGCCTGACTTGATTATATACAGACTGCCGTCATATAGCTGGAATATTGCAGAGTGCAGCATTAGTAAATCAAACAAACAAACAAACTCTTAGAAAAGCAACACTCACCTTCTGGTTGATAGGAATACACAATGATATTCTTGAATCTGTCTGATACTGAAACACAAAACAACAGCTGTCAGTCACTATAAACACAGAGCTGGTACTAGTCAAACAGTGGGTGAGTCAGGACCAACGTGACGGCCATTGTGGCCACCCGATCCCCACTCTGAAACACCTCTCAAAAGAAGTACAACTTACCAGGGAGTATTCTGTCCTCAGTTCACCAACATGGCTTCAAAGGAACAGCCAAGACCACTCTCTAGCAGACCAGCCAGGGCGGAATACACAACAGCAGTAGTGAGTGAGTTAGAATTTAACGTCACATCGGCAACTCACCAGCCAAAGTGGCGCTACTCACCAGTCAAAGTGGCGCTACTCACCAGCCAAAGTGGCGCTACTCACCAGCCAAAGTGGCGCTACTCACCAGTCAAAGTGGCGCTACTCACCAGTCAAAGTGGCGCTACTCACCAGCCAAAGTGGCGCTACTCACCAGCGAAGCAGACCTGGTTGTTGTCCACCATGAAGTCGATGGCGTACACCTCCAGGGGCTTGATGTCCTGGAAGGAGAACAACAACACAGGCTCAGGCTATGTATGGGGGACTCTGGCAACAGACCTACTTGTAGTAGTGGTCACATGTATTGAAGCGGCATTGAACCAGCTCTCTAGGTCTCTAGGCCAGGAAGCACATAGCAATAAGAAGTCCCTGGCCATACTAAAGGGCTAATATGTAAAACAATCTACTGCATAGCAAGCAGTTCATTTCAACAGTGAGTAAGTGAAAGTTGTTCGTTCCAGGGTCAGTATGGTCACAGCTACATTGCAACAGTCTGTAAATACCTGCCACTGGGCTAGTGCTTCACAAACCTGTCCTTCACAAACCTGTCCTTCACAAACCTGTCCTTCACAAACCCGTCCATCACAAACCTGTCCTTCATGTGCAGAATAAAGCATGTCCGAGGGTTTTTATGATATCTTAAACCCACATGAGTGGGATAAGGGTTTTAAATATCATAAAAACCCTATGGGAAGTGTCGTATCTAATGTTTCCTTTGACCTTAGGAAACGGGCATAAAATATCTATTGCTGGCATTAGGTATTTGAAAAAGACATTTTTAAAAGCATTGGGATTGATCAGACCTCTGCAGCCTAGTGCTACACTTACTGGGCTTCATATAATAAGACTGCGTGTTCGATCCTTGGGAATATAAAGAAATGATGGTCATTTGAATTTACATCATTCACAGCTACCTGCTGACGATGGACACTGACCCCACTGACGATGGACACTTACCCTGCTGATGATGGACACTTACCCAAATGACGATGGACACTTACCCTGCTGACGATGGACACTTACCCTGCTGACGATGGACACTTACCCCACTGACGATGGACACTTACCCCGCTGACGATGGACACTTACCCTGCTGACGATGGACACTTACCCTGCTGACGATGGACACTTACCCCACTGATGATGGACACTTACCCTGCTGACGATGGACACTTACCCCGCTGACGATGGACACTTACCCCGCCGACGATGGACACTTACCCTGCTGACGATGGACACTTACCCCGCTGACGATGGACACTTACCCTGCTGACGATGGACACTTACCCTGCTGACGATGGACACTTACCCCGCTGACGATGGACACTTACCCCGCTGACGATGGACACTTACCCCGCGGACGATGGACACTTACCCTGCTGACGATGGACACTTACCCAAATGACGATGGACACTTACCCTGCTGACGATGGACACTTACCCTGCTGACGATGGACACTTACCCCACTGACGATGGACACTTACCCTGCTGACGATGGACACTTACCCAAATGACGATGGACACTTACCCTGCTGACGATGGACACTCACCCTGCTGACGATGGACACTTACCCTACTGATGATGGACACTTACCCCGCTGACGATGGACACTTACCCTACTGACGATGGACACTTACCCAAATGACGATGGACACTTACCCTACTGACGATGGACACTTACCCTACTGACGATGGACACTTACCCAAATGACGATGGACACTTACCCTACTGACGATGGACACTTACCCAAATGACGATGGACACTTACCATGCTGACGATGGACACTTACCCTGCTGACGATGGACACTTACCCTGCTGACGATGGGCACTTACCCTGCTGACAATGGACATTTACACTGCTGACGATGGACATTTACACTGCTGACGATGGACACTTACCCTGCTGACGATGGACACTTACCCTGCTGATGATGGACACTTACCCTGCTGACGATGGACACTTACCCTGCTGACGATGGAAACTTACTCCGCTGAAGATGGACACTTACCCTGCTGACGATGGACAGGACTTTGAGGTCCTCCTGGAAGCGGTACAGTGAGATGCTCTTGAGGAGGTCCCCAGCCAGGATGAGATTCTTCATGACACAGAGGGAGTGGATGTAGATGTGAGTGTCGATGAAGGCCACGCCAATCAAGTCGTTGTCCTTCAGCGTCCACATGTACAACTAAAAACAAACATTTCAAGATATCTATCTCTTCCCATAGTTTGTGTAGTGACAGGTTTCACTCCAACATAGAGCACAGCTACAGCATTAATCCAGTGGGGATTTGTCGCTTGGGTCACGTGTATATCCCACTTATACTACAGTGCTGCACGTACCTTGAGTGTGACACAGACAATCAGGTCATAGGTTGGAGCTGAAAGTGACACAGTCTAAAGTGCATGACCCCTTCACTAAATATATGGATAAGCTATTCTTTGTTTGTTGGTTTTACGCAGCACTCAGCAATATTCCAGCTATATGACAGCAGTCTGTAAATAATTGAGTCTGGACCAGACAATCCAGTGGTTGACATCATGTGCTTTCGACCCACGCAATTGGGATACGATGACATGCATCAACCAAGTCAGCGAGCCTGACCACCCGATCCCGTTAGTGGCCTCTTATGACTTTTACAGTAGGCATGGGTTGCTGAAGACCTATTCTCTACCTGAATCTACACAGGTCGATAAGCTATTGATGGGACTCAAAGATCTAGCTGTGCTGCAAAACAGACGACATGTGGCAGAACTTTATCTGGATGAAATGTAATTTCCCTACAAATGTAAAGCATGATCACTCGTCATCACTGCAAGTTTTCTATGTACTCTGTGACTGCATCTGTGCATTAGATATTTCACAAACACACAGGCTTCTCTTAGTCAGTCTGGTTTTCCTATGAAATCTACCATTTACTTTTACTTAATATTTCCACAAAATCTTCCAGAAACATTTAATCAGCCCCATATTACAATCCTGTACATGATGTGTGTGGTTGTGTCACATCCTAGTTAATGAGTGAGTGAGTGAATATGGTTTTATGCCGCTTTTAGCAATATTCCAGCAATATCATGGCAGGGGACACCAGAAATGGGCTTCACACATTGTACCCATGTCGGGAATCCAAAACCTGGGTCTTCGGAGTGATGAGCGAACGCTTTAACCACTAGGCTACCCGACTGCCTCCCTAGTTAATGATACTGGTGTCATATCACTAAATTACAATTATTACAATATTAATTGATACAAAGAGCTGTAGCACAAACACACTGTTGAGAGAAACACCCCGATCTGATTATAAAATCCAGCAGAACGCTTCATCGTTTCTCCTGTCTGTAAATTAACTCCCGTGCAGCAATAACTAAAGTGTATGGTGGCAGAAAGTAAATAATCAAGTATGGACCAGACAATCCTGTGATTGATATTATGAGCAAAGGTCCATGGCATCAGGGTACAATGAGACACGATCAACTAATACACCGGGCCTGACCTCCTGATCCAGCTAGTCGCCTCATTCAACCACAATAGGGTGCGAGGACCTATTCTAGCCCGGGCTCCCAACACGGCTTCTGTCCTTCACCCCTGGACTGTTGTGCATCTAGGTACAGCTGAGACCCTGAGTTCTGACACAGATATGTACCTTCTGTCCTATGGCCGACAGCAGGAAGCCGTTGACGTGAGACAGGCAGGTGACCGGGCCCTTCTGTTCTCGCTCATAGATGATCTGGCAACAGACAGAAATACATCAAGCATTATAGTGCCTATGAACCTGTATAGAAGCGCTAGTGAGAAAGTCGGGTTGATGATATATTTGATATCAAAAGACATTTGGTTGAGATTCTGTATTTGTTCGAAAACATGTTTAATGACAAGGAGAAGACAAAGTAATCGATATCCCCCACAATGGTAAATACTTGTGAATATGTCAACTAGTTGTATATAGAAAACCTGTTACTTTGAACCTAGGGGGACCATGTTGTTATGTTGAGATATCTGGACATTCTGTACGTCCATCCATGCAAGATATTGTTTCCAGAGCAAGTGTTACGGGGGATAACAAATGAATTTCATAAAAAAGTCAAAGATAGCATAATATAAATGATAAGATACCACTGATGTTAGAATTGAAAATTTCATTGAGTTTTTATCCTAATTTCAGTACATGAAGTTCACCACAGCATCGACTATTGGCTGTAGAGGACCCAGGATGTCACTTGCGACACCAGCACTGACCTTGATCCTGGTCTTCGTGAGAGGCTGACCGGGCTCGGGAACAACTTCTATCACCTCAAATATAATCAGCTGCAAGACAGAAGATGGAGAGTTTACCTACATGACAGCATGTCTATCTATCAGCATCCTCACCGGGAGCAGTATATAACATACGGTACATTGAACGTTGTCTGACAATGTTATCAGTTAAATTTATCAGAGGCAGAATAAGAACACTCTGCCCTGGAATTGCCACAAGAGAATGAAAGAATGAGCTGGTGAGTGAGAGAACATTGTAGCCAACCTATCCACACCAGTGTGCTCTTACAGCAAAGGATATGAGAATATGATAGCAAGGGATACGAGAATATGACCAGCATGGGGTACGAGATTATGATAGCAAGGGATATGAGAATATGACCATCACGGGGTACTGAGCACCTGTTCTGCCTTGGATTCCACGTAAGTATGACCTACCCTTCCCCTTGACACCACCTCCTCCCCGAGGCTGTAGTTAGTTCCCATGGCAATATACCCCTTGATGCCAGACAGCGTTCCCTCGGACTTCAACATGACATTCTTCAGCACCGTGACGTCCTCCCACTCCTCCGTCTCATAGCTGCAACACGGAACAAACACAGTTGGCAAACAGAAAACTGCTCATATTGCTTTTTTTCTAAATATTGTAACAATGGTCAATAAAAATATACAGAAAATATCGCCAAATAGGTTATCAATGTCAAAGAGATATAGATAGCATTAACTTATTTCAGCACTCCTTACTTTTGCAGGCCATCTACACCAACTACATCATCAACTACATCATCAACTACGTCACCAACTACGTCATCAACTACATCACCAACTACATCACCAACTACATCACCAACTACATCATCAACTACATCACCAACTACATCATCAACTACATCATCAACTACATCACCAACTACATCATCAACTACATCATCAACTATGCCATCAACTACGCCATCAACTACGCATCAACTCAACCATCAGCTACATCTTCAACTACGCACCTGGCCCTGGGGATGAGCTCCCACGAGCTGGGGGTGAACAGCTGTAGAGTGTACCTGTCCATCGTCGGGAAGATGTAGCGCTCCTCTGAAGTACAAACACAGATTCATGAACACGGGGGAGACATTCAACTTGACAACAGATTCATGAACATGAGAGAGACATTCAACATGACAACAGATTCATGAACATGGGGAGACATTCAACACGACAACAGATTCATGAACACGGGGGGAGACATTCAACATGACAACAGATTCATGAACATGGGGGAGACATTCAACATGGCAACAGATTCGTGAACATGGGGAGACATTCAACATGACAACAGATTCATGAACATGGGAGAGACATTCAACATGACAACAGATTCGTGAACTTGGGGAGACATTCAACATGACAACAGATTCGTGAACACGGGGGGAGACATTCAACATGACAACAGATTCATGAACATGGTGGAGACATTCAACATGACAACAGATTCGTGAACATGGGGAGACATTCAACATGACAACAGATTCATGAACATGTGAGAGACATTCAACACGACAACAGATTCATGAACACAGGGGGAGACATTCAACATGACAACAGATTCGTGAACATGAGGAGACATTCAACATGACAACAGATTCATGAACATGGGAGAGACATTCAACTTGACAACAGATTCATGAACACGGGGGGGAGACATTCAACTTGACAACAGTTTCATGAACATGGGGGAGACATTCATCTTGACAACAGATTCCACTCTGTACAATCTGCACATTTTCATGAAGGTTTCTTGAATGTTTATGAAAACAGGCCGAGGTCTGTTTAATGAACACATTTTATCTTTACTCCATAAAAAAGAAATGTCAAAATACAAAATAATCTCAAAAGATACAACAGAAAAAACTGTCTTAGCAATATTTCAGCAATATGACGGTGGTCTGTAAATAATCAAGTCTGAACCAGACAATCCAGTGATTGACATTATGAGCATCAATCCACGCAACTGGGATACAATGACCTGCTTCAATCAAGTCAGTGAGCCTCTTACTTCTTACTATAAGCATAGCCACCATTTACGGCAAGCATGGGTTGCTGAAGACCTATTCTACATCGGATCTTCTCGGATCATCAATATCAAATATAAGTGACCCTTTCAACAAGTTGTTTTGATTTTGTTCTTGTTGTTTAACGCTGCACTCAGCTATTTGACTGAACATTATCAAATCTGGAACAGGCAATCAAGTGATTGATATTGTGAGCAATGATCCACGGCATCAGGGTACGATGAGACACAATCAACCAAGTAACCGAGTCGGACCACCGATCAACAAGGTTGCTTCTTATGATCAGCATAAGATGCTGGGTACTGATTCAAATGTGCAATGCCCATGGTTTAGACCTCCAGGGGTTGCTGGGTACCGATTCTAAACCAGGATCCCCATGGTTTAGACCGCCAGAGGTTGCTGGGTACCGATTCTAAACCAGGATCCCAATGGTTTAGACTGCCAGAGGTTGCTGGGTACCGATTCCAAGCCAGGATCCCCATGGTGTAGACCGCCAGAGGTTGCTGGGTACCGATTCAAACCAAGGATCTCAATGGTTTAGACCGCCAGAGGTTGCTGGGTACTGATTCAAACCAAGGATCCCAATGGTTTAGACAGCCAGAGGTTGCTGGGTACTGATTCAAACCAAGGATCCCAATGGTTTAGACCGCGAGAGGTTGCTGGGTACCGATTCTTAACCAGGATCCCCATGGTTTAGACCGCCAGAGGTTGCTGGGTACCGATTCAAACCAAGGATCCCCATGGTGTAGACCGCCAGAGGTTGCTGGGTACTGATTCAAACCAGGATCCCCATGGTTTAGACCGCCAGAGGTTGCTGGGTACTGATTCAAACCAGGATCTCAATGGTTTAGACCGCCAGAGGTTGCTGGGTACTGATTCAAACCAAGGATCCCAATGGTTTAGACCGCCAGAGGTTGCTGGGTACCGATTCTTAACCAGGATCCCAATGGTTTAGACTGCCAGAGGTTGCTGGGTACCGATTCCAAGCCAGGATCCCCATGGTGTAGACCGCCAGAGGTTGCTGGGTACTGATTCAAACCAAGGATATCAATGGTTTAGACCGCCAGAGGTTGCTGGGTACTGATTCAAACCAAGGATCCCCATGGTTTAGACCGCCAGAGGTTGCTGGGTACCGATTCAAACCAAGGATCCCAATGGTTTAGACCGCCAGAGGTTGCTGGGTACCGATTCTTAACCAGGATCCCCATGGTTTAGACCGCCAGAGGTTGCTGGGTACCGATTCAAACCAAGGATCCCCATGGTGTAGACCGCCAGAGGTTGCTGGGTACTGATTCAAACCAAGGATCTCAATGGTTTAGACCGCCAGAGGTTGCTGGGTACTGATTCAAACCAAGGATCCCAATGGTTTAGACCGCCAGAGGTTGCTGGGTACCGATTCTTAACCAGGATCCCAATGGTTTAGACCGCCAGTGGTTGCTGGGTACCGATTCAAACCAAGGATCCCCATGGTGTAGACCGCCAGAGGTTGCTGGGTACTGATTCAAACCAGGATCCCCATGGTTTAGACCGCCAGAGGTTGCTGGGTACCGATTCAAACCAGGATCTCAATGGTTTAGACCGCCAGAGGTTGCTGGGTACTGATTCAAACCAAGGATCCCAATGGTTTAGACCGCCAGAGGTTGCTGGGTACTGATTCCAAACCAGGATCCCCATGGTGTAGACCGCCAGAGGTTGCTGGTTACCGATTCTAACCTAGAATCCCCATGGTGTAGACCGCCAGAGGTTGCTCGGTACCGATTCCAACCCAGGATCCCCATGGTGTAGACTTCCAGAGGTTGCTCGGTACCGATTCCAACCCAGGATCCCCATGGTGTAGACCTCCAGGGGTTGCTCGGTACAGATTCTAACCTAGAGCCTACTAACTCCTGTTCACATCAAGATTTTATTACCTTTCTCCACTGTGTCCCACTCTCGCTCGTCCGACGTGGTCCGGGGCAGCAGATTACAGATCTCTGCCGTCTTGGTGACTACAGCATACATCTGAATACGCACAACAAACCAGCCAATCAACGACAAGATATCATCACTGTCAACCAATCTGCTACAAGGGACCATAGCTGCCGGCCAATCAATTACAAAGTAACATAAGTGTCAGCCAATTAAATACAATGTATCATACCCATCAACCACAAATGATCATAAATGCCAGCCATATGTTTTCTAAAGTTATTTCCAATCAAATACGTGATATTCTTATTGTCAGCCAATCAACTACAAGACCAGTTAGTGTCTAGAAAAATTGATTCAACACTGAAGAATGAAAACAGCGGCCATGTTTCCCACCTTGCTGTCGGAGTGGTAGGTGAGGTGTACGGGCGTGCAGCGCAGTGGGACTTTACGTATCGGCCACGGAGCATCGTAAGTCACATGAGTGGGCAGCACACAGATACGCAACTCAGACTGAAAGAGAAAAAAATAAGGGGATAACACATCACACTAAACTTCCCAAATGTGTTATTCAGGGTGCTGTTGTACAAAAAAAACCTTGTCTCTCTGACTGTCATAAGTCCATGTTAAGAAATGGGAGGTACTATCACCTTAGTACTAAGATCAATTTGTACAACAGCATCCAGGTACCACAATATGATATGTATATGCAGAGGAGTGAGTGAGTGAGTGAGTGACAACGCTTTGGACAGTATTCAGAGATGCAGGTCTTAGACGTTTACCACATGCATGAAATCCACAAGCACGGGTATGGTGCTGACAAACCTATAAACATGATTGGAGTAAAAAGGATTTTGAACCCACGTCCATGGGTTTCTGGTGTGCCCAAGGGAAGTAACTCTGCACAGTTGTTATGTTACCTCCAATGTCATAGAGGTAACTTCACTTCTTTATTCAGTTATTCATGATATTCGTTCAGTCCCATGAACCAAGTGTGCGTAGGTGAAGGTGGAATATGACAGTGGTCTGACAGTAACCATGTCCAACTAGTGGGTGATGGAATGAACAACGATCTAAACCATCTGGGTAAGTCAGAGCCTGAACACCCAATCCCCATTTCAGGAAACTCTTAGACAAGCATGGGAAACTAACGTAACTCAATTCCTTTTTTTAACACAAGTACATTGCAAGATTAGGTAACAATGGAATCAATATAATTACATACAGTTGAGGAGGTAAGAGTTAGCTGCCTTGGTTGGACCTGTGACGACAGGTACTAGGTACACACCTGGCTAGTGAGCACACCTGTGAGTGTACACACCTATAAGCTATACACCTGGCAAGTAGACACTCACCTGCTTGTTAAAGTACAGGAATCCCTTGGGACAGTTGATGTTGTGGAAGGAGGTGAAACTGGTGACAGCGCCGTCGATGCTCATGGGGTGGATTCTGAGGGAGCCCTTGGACGTCATGAACAGCCAGAAGGGGTAGGGGCCACAGATGAACACCTGCAAGCAGACGCTTCATTACCCACACAATGCACCAGGACATCCTCTCACCAACAGCAAGCAATTCAAGCACCTACAGCAAGTGGTACGGCTACCCAAAGGTGTTCTTTATCATTGGGTTTGTTTACAGGCCGCCATCAAACAACAGTACTACTGTGTGAAGTCAGGCAATAAATACTTACTTTTATACAGATGGTGTGAAGTTAGGTACTACTCGGCAGGACGTGCTGACCTTTTTCTTGACACCTGGTGTCATTCCTGTTTTTCAGTGGCTCATTCATATAATTTTCACAGATATTTTGACCTCCCCCCAAAAGAGGAAAACTCTGGGGGGGTCTGGGGGCATGCCTCCCCAAAGAATTTCTTTTAAACATTTGATTGCATCTCAGATATATGTTGACTTCAACTTTGAAAAATACTGACTAAATCTGAGATCCTTAAAGTCATATCATCTTTTCATCCTGCCAAATGTTTTACTTCTGGAACCAAAACCTTCAAAGAATGAAAGGAGGGAAGGAGGTCCTACAGACCATACTCTTGAATGATCAGTCAAAACAGATTTGTATAAGCAAGTAGATTGTTATCCTTAACCTGGCTATGCTTTCTACACTTAGGTCATGAGGAAACAAACGCTTATAAGGTGATATTTGTAGTTGAACTGTCCCAGAAGACGTATCCTGAATCTTTGGTCAACAGATGTATCCAAGCACAACCAAATCATTCTGCTGTGATTTCTAATAAGGACTGGGTTTTCCAGCAATATCACGGTGCAGGACACCGTAAATGGGCTTCACACATTGTAGCCATGTTGGGAATCGAACCTGGTTTTCAGCATGACGAGCGAACACTCTAACCACTAGGCTACCCCACCCCTACCTATTTCTAATAAGTGTGACCAGATCAGAGTATGGCACTTACACCGGAGTAGCCGGACACGTCCTCGAAGTAGCGCAGGTGTTGCTGGGAGTACACGGCCACCTTCTCCTCCTCCTCCTTGTCGTCCTTCTTCTTCCCCTTGGGCGGCCTCCTCTCCTTCAGCATGATGTTGTGGTTGTAGCGCTTGAAGCGGATCTTCAGGTGGTTCTCGGTGCGCGACAGGTTCTCTTGCTGGTAGGGGAACGCCTCGTAGATCAGCAGCGAGTCCTCCACGCGGGCCTAGGAGGAGGAACACAGTCAGATGGAGTACGTCCAGCATTAGAAATACGTACTAGTCCCTTAGTCCTTGCAACACTGCCCAATAGTTAAGGTATTATAAGGACTAGTGGACTAACACAATAGTTTCTACTGCTGTGGAGTTTAACGTCGCATTCAAGATTATTACATTTCTTATGCACATGTGTGGGCTGCTTGTACTAGTCTGGATGAATGACAGTTTAATATTTGTTTGTATACTCCTATATGTATACTCTGTGAACACAAACCCACAATGCCATAGTGCTGAGTGACCATCACAAGATTTGGTGTATCACAATACTAAAGCAATCGTTCTCAGATCATGAATATACAAAGTGACACTTGAAAAATAGGGTCACACACTGTAGCTCACCTGGATATGAGTCAACAGTTCAATGATTCAACAAAGACAGCCACTTAACAAAAGTTGCTGTCAGTGTGGTTGAAAATCATACGTCTTCAGCAACCCATGCTTGGTGTAAAAAGGTGTATTTACAGACTGCCGTCATTTAGCTTGAGTGAGTGAGTGAGTATGGTTTTACGCCGCTTTTAGCAATATTCCAGCAATATCACTGCGGGGGACACAAGAAATAGGCTTCACACATTGTACCCATGTCGGGAATCGATCCTGGGTCTTCTGCGTGACGAGCTAACGCTTTAACCACTAGGCTACCCGACCGCCCCTCATTTAGCTGGAATATTGCAGAGTTGGGTGTTAAACAACAAACAAACTAAAGAAAATCAGATTCCAACCTCTTGATCAAAATGGGGAGTACGTACAAGTACATGAAATTGCATCTTCAGTGGTTCCTAGATTCATAAGGAGATGTTTTGACATACAACTCATGGCTCACGACAGACACCGGACACACAGACCACGACATAAACTCACTTGACTTTCAGTCAGGTGAGCTAAATATGAAAATGATTTGAAAATACACTTTTCTCATAGCGCATGGATGCTCACCAGGAGATAGGGGCGAGACTTGTTGTGTCCGAACCCCACCATCAGCAGCTCCTTCACCTCGTGTACCTCTCCCACCATGCCGGACTTGTCGCTGAAGCTGGCACTGCAACAAACAGCAGACATCAAACAACAGCAAACAATGAACCGCAAACTGTAAAAGGATTTGTTGCTTTGTTTGTTGTTTAACGCCACACTCAGCAATATCCAAGCTATATGACGGCAGTCTGTAAATAATCAAGTCTGAACCAGACAATCCAGAGATTGACATCATGAGCATCGATCCATGCAATTGGAATACGATGGCATGCATCAACCAAGTCAGCGAGCCTGACCACCAGATCCCACCAGTAGCCTGTTACGACAAGCATGGGTGGCTGAAGACCTATTCTACCGTGGAAAATAGCAAACATCAAACAACTGCAAACAGCAAACAACAGAAAACATTGAACATCAAACTGCAGAAGGATAGCTAGATCTAGTTGAAACAGCTATTTAGAGAAAATGGTAAATCATGGAATCTGGAGCAACAACCTTGTTGGTGTTGGACAAATCCTGCAATGTCAAATGATCAAAAAATTGAAAAGATGGACGGCACATTGTCCCAAACCCAACCATCTGTGACCAAGTGGTTTTACTGTCAGACTTATGTTGTTTGTCCATGTGGGATAATATCAGATAAACCACCGTTGGACCAATTCATATACTAATGCATCACTAATCTTCATCAAGTTATGAATAGGTCTGTAGTTTAAACAATATTGCAGAAAAAATTGTTTATACAACATTTTAGCAGGTCAAGAAAGGCAAAAGATACCACAAAGACACAATGACACAATGCCAATAACACAATGATTGGAGGTGGTGAAGTGAAATGGGGTTTCATGTTGCGTCCAAGATTATTGCACTTAAATAGCAACGTGCATGCACGTGTGTGTGTGTGTGTGTGTGTGTGTGTGTGTGTGTGTGTGTGTGTGTGTGTGCGTGTGGCTGCTTGTACTAGTCCGGACTGATGCCCATTTATAGTGCCAGCCCACTGACATACCATGCCGCAGTTAAACATGAATACCCCACTCAGACACAGTATACAGACTCCAAGCCGGCCAGTCCTTGTTTTAGCACCTTAATGCCAAGCGCCAGACAGGGTAACAAAAAGTACTATTTTTTAAAGGACTTTTGGTATGACGAGGTCGGGTATCGAACCCGGACCTTCCATCCTCCGTTCATATGCTCTACCACTAGACCGTGTAGGTGGTCACAATGACCTGAAGACACAAGAGCGACACCCACCTTTGTTTTGCGGCCGTGTCGACCACCTGGCCACTGTCCACCAGCACCTTGTGACCCATGGGGAAGTTCTTCACATAGAAACACAGCTTGAAGTCCGGCATGCTGTAGATCTGGAACCAAGAAACACATTGTGACAGTCGGTAGTGAATGCAAGGTGTCGGAGCGACAGGCAATGATTTATCCAGGCCATATATTCACCAGCAACATATTTATCCTTCTCCTACCTCCATGTCCCCGTTCTCCCGACACATGATGGCCCAGTACGAGGGCTTGATGTCCTTGCTGCTGCTCTTCCCTGGTGCTCTGAAATAACATTGCCTGGATATTGGTATTCTTTCAATTTGAAACAAATCAACAACATCCCTACTGACGACTGCAACAAAATGCCCACTGATGTCTGCAACAACATTCCCACCGACATCTGCAACATCCCTACTGACATCTGCAACATCCCTACTGACGTCTGCAACATCCCTACTGACGTCTGCAACAACATTCCCACTGACATCTGCATCATCATCCCCACTGATGTCTGCAAAAACATTCCCACTGACGTCTGCAACATCCCTACTGACATCTGCAACAACATTCCCACTGACATCTGCAACAACATTCCCACTGACATCTGCAACAACATCCCCACTGACGTCTCCAACAACATCCCTACTGATGTCTGCAACAACAACCCCAGACATCTGCAACAACAACCCCACTGACATCTGCAACAACATTCCCTACTGACATCTGTAACAACATCCTCACTGACATCTGCAACAACATTCCCACTGACGCCTGCAACAACATTCCCACTGACGTCTGCATCAACAACCCCACTGACATCTGCAACAACATTCCCTACTGACATCTGTAACAACATCCTCACTGACATCTGCAACAACATCCTCACTGACGCCTGCAACAACATTCCCACTGACGCCTGCAACAACATTCCCACTGACATCTGTAACAACAACCCCACTGACATCTGCAACAACATTCCCTACTGACATCTGTAACAACAACCCCACTGACATCTGCAACAACATTCCCTACTGACATCTGTAACAACATCCTCACTGACGTCTGCAACAACATTCCCACTGATGCCTGCAACAACATTCCCACTGACGTCTGCATCAACATTCCCACTGACGTCTGCAACAACATTACTACTGACTACTGCAACAACATCCCTACTGACGTCTGCAACAACATCCCTACTTATGTCTGCAACATTCCCACTGACGTCTGCAACAACATCCCCACTGACGTCTGCAACAACATACCTACTTATGTCTGCAACATCCCAACTGACGTCTGCATCATCATCCCCACAGGCATCTGTATTAACATCACTACTGACGTCTGCAACAACATTCCTACTGACGTCTGCAACAACATCCCCACTTATGTCTGCAACAACATCCCTACTTATGTCTGCAATATTCCCACTGATGTCTGCAACAACAACCCCACTGACATCTGCAACAACATCCCTACTGACATCTGTAACAACATCCTCACTGACATCTGCAACAACATTCCCACTGACGCCTGCAACAACATTCCCACTGACATCTGCAACATCCCTACTGACATCTGCAACATCCCTACTGACGTCTGCAACATCCCTACTGACGTCTGCAAAAACATTCCCACTGACATCTGCATCATCATCCCCACTGACATCTGCAACAACATCCCCACTGACATCTGCAACAACATTCCCACTGACATCTGCAACAACATCCCCACTTACGCCTGCAACAACATCCCCACTGACATCTGCAACAACATCCCCACTTACGGCGGCAACAACATCCCCACTTACGTCTGCTTGTTGTCCTGTGTGCCAATGTTGAAGGAAGAAGTGAAAGCTGATGTGTCAGAGTCTCCATACAACAGTTCATCCTCGTCATCGATGGCACTGAAATAAACAGGCACAATATTCAGTGAAGGTAATGCGACAAACATGTGGTGGCACAGACAACAAAATCAGACCAATAAGCATGATAAGTGTCAAGCACTGAGCAGATAGGTTCCCTTGTCATGGTTCATAAGTGGCTGGTGTCTCCTGACGTCAATGGCTTCTCTTGTAGTTTTCTTTGACACCAGCTGTTGTTGGTGGCTTCCCATATGATGGTATGGTCTTGTTTTTTAATGTGTTCTGAAATTGCTGATTTCTGGTCTAGTTTGTACTGACCTACTATCCAGGAGAACGTGTTTCTAACTGACCTACTATCCAGCAGAACGTGTTCTAACTGATCTACTATCCAGCAGAACAGGTTTCTCCACAAGGGTACTGACCAACTAACCACTGGCCTACTATCCAGGAGAACGTGTTTCTAACTGACCTACTATCCAGAAGAACATGTTTCTAACTGACCAACTATCTAGGAGAACGTGTTAATAACTGACCTACTATTCAGCAGAACGTGTTCTAACTGATCTACTATCCAGCAGAATAGGTTTCTTCAAAAGGGTACTGACCAACTAACCACTGGCCTACTATCCAGGAGAACGTGTTTCTCACTGACCTACTATCCAGAAGAACGTGTTTCTAACTGACCAACTATCTAGGAGAACATGTTTCTAACTGACCAACTATCCAGGAGAACGTGTTTCTAACTGACCTACTATCCAGAAGAACGTGTTTCTAACTGACCAACTATCTAGGAGAACGTGTTTCTAACTGACCAACTATCCAGAAGAACGTGTTTCTAACTGACCAACTATCTAGGAGAACGTGTTAATAACTGACCTACTATCCAGCAGAACGTGTTCTAACTGACCAACTATCGAGCAGACCTGTTCTAACTGACCTACTATCCAGCAGAACGTGTTCTAACTGATCTACTATCCAGCAGAATAGGTTTCTTCACAAGGGTACTGACCAACTAACCACTGGCCTACTATCCAGGAGAACGTGTTTCTAACTGACCTACTATCCAGAAGAACGTGTTTCTAACTGACCAACTATCTGGGAGAACGTGTTTCTAACTGACCAACTATCTAGGAGAACGTGTTAACAACTGACCTACTATCCAGCAGAACGCGTTCTAACTGACCAACTATCTAGGAGAACGTGTTTCTAACTGACCTACTATCCAGCAGAACGTGTTCTAACTGATCTACTATGCAGCAGAACAGGTTTCTTCACAATGGTACTGACCAACTAACCACTGGCCTACTATCAAGGAGAACGTGTTTCTAACTGACCTGCTATCCAGGAGAACGTGTTTCTAACTGACCTGCTATCCAGCATGACTGGTTTCTCCACCACGGGCTTGTTGGCTTTCTCCGTGTGGTGTTCCTCCATCTTGATGGGTGATGTTGTCAACATGCCGCTCAGGTCCTTGTAGGCTGTGACGCTCACCACCAGGGGTTGCTGTCACAGAGAAGACATCGCATCAGAGGGAGAAGACATCACATCAGAGAGAGAAGACATTGTATCCGAGAGAGAAGACATTGTATCAGAGAGAGAAGACATTGTATCAGAGAGAGAAGACATTGTATCAGAGAGAGAAGACATTGTATCAGAGAGAGAAAACATCACATCAAAGAGAGAAAACATTGTATCAGAGAGAGAAACATCACATCAAAGAGAGAAAACATTGTATCAGAGAGAGAAAACATCACATCAAAGAGAGAAGACATAATATCAGAGAGAGAAAACATCACATCAGAGAGAGAAGACATTGTATCAGAGAGAGAAAACATCACATCAAAGAGAGAAGACATTGTATCAGAGAGAGAAAACATCTCATCAGAGAGAGAAGACATTGTATCAGAGAGAGAAGACATTGTATCAGAGAGAGAAAACATCACATCAGAGAGAGAAGACATTGTATCAGAGAGAGAAAACATCACATCAAAGAGAGAAGACATTGTATCAGAGAGAGAAAACATCTCATCAGAGAGAGAAGACATTGTATCAGAGAGATAAGACATTGTATCAGAGAGAGAAGACATTGTATCAGAGAGAGAAAACATCACATCAGAGAGAGAAAACATTGTATCAGAGAGAGAAGACATTGTATCAGAGAGAGAAAACATCACATCAAAGAGAGAAAACATTGTATCAGAGAGAGAAAACATTTCATCATAGAGAGAAGACATTGTATCAGAGAGAGAAGACATTGTATCAGAGAGAGAAAACATCACATCAGAGAGAGAAAACATTGTATCAGAGAGAGAAGACATTGTATCAGAGAGAGAAAACATCACATCAAAGAGAGAAAACATCACATCAGAGAGAGAAGACATTGTATCAGAGAGAGAAAACATCACATCAGGGAGAGAAGACATTGTATCAGAGAGAGAAAACATCACATCAAAGAGAGAAGAAATTGTATCAGAGAGAGAAAACATCACATCAGAGAGAAGACATTGTATCAGAGAGAGAAAACATCACATCAGAGAGAGAAGACATTGTATCAGCCACCCATACCCACCCCCCACCCCCCATCCTATTGGTGGAGGGGCATTTGTGGGCTCCGAGCTGCATCCATTAGGCTATGACCTACCATCTGCAGCTGGGGTTTCATGACGGCCAGCCTGACGCCGGTGCCGAAGCTGTCCTGTTTGAGCGTGAGCAGCATGAAGCCTCCGTCTTCTGTCATGATGAGGACGTAGGGGTCGGCCACGGTGCACTTGGTGATGCAGATATCCATGGGGATGTGCTGCAGCTGCTTCACTGTCACAAGACACAAGTAGGTCAGGGGTCACTGTCACAGGACACAAGTAGGTCAGGGGTCACTGTCACAAGACACAAGTAGGTCAGGGGTCACTGTCACAAGACACAAGTAGGTCAGGGGTCACTGTCACAAGACACAAGCAGGTCAGGGGTCACTGTCACAAGACACAAGTAGGTCAGGGTCACTGTCATAAGACACAAATAGGTCAGGGGTCACTGTCACCAGACACAAATAGGTCAGGGTCAACGTCACAAGACAAGTAGGTCAGGGGTCACAGTCACAAGTAGGTCAGGAGTCACTGTCACAAGACACAAGTAGGTCAGGGTCACTGTCACAAGACACAAGTAGGTCAGGGTCACTGTCACAAGACACAAGTAGGTCAGGGGTCATTGTCACAAGACACAAGTAGGTCAGGGGTCACTGTCACAAGACACAAGTAGGCCAGGGTTCTCATTTCACTGTTATTCTGAGATATGATTTCGTTACCACTGCACAGTGATCCAACAGCTCACCACATATATACTATTGTTGCCCGAAATAAATGGTAGCAAGTAGAAAATGTTTACATATTTGGCTACATGATGATGCCGTTTGGCCCCTCTACAGCATTATGCTATTTTCATAAACCTTTTGTAGAAAACAGGCTAAATATCAATTTTTGACATTGGCTCAAAAACCATTGCATTTGCACAATGCTAAGCAAAAGATTACCTGGGCCATATTCTACTGTTATCTTACTGCTATAATGGTCATCAATGCTGATGAAATAAGCACCATATCTATTTTAGCCTCTTAACATGTGTCCCAACAGAATATACTGTGGAAGAGTGGTACCTCCTTCTAGCAGGCGGATGGCCTTCGGGCACACTTGCAGAATATAATTGGCGCCGATGTTTCCTGCGTAAACCGTCGCTGCCTCAGTGCTGAAACCACTGTGGTCCAACTCCATGATCTCCTGGCCTGTCTTCAAAACCTGAACAAGGAGATTACAAACAATAGAAGTTTGTTTGTTTGTTTGTTCTTTAACTCAGCAATAAGCAATATTCCAGCTACAGTGATGCCCCGCTATTGTGCTCTTCGATAAAGCGCATGGCTCCCAATATATTTGTACATTTTTAATACTGAGAGTTTTACACACATGATTGTATTGTTGTTCATTGTTCATTTGCACATAACGCTTCTCATTGCATAATCAACAGTTTATCGCTGAATGGAGTTCTAATAATCTGTTTGAAAACATCCGCAGCAAGTCTCGGAAATACGATTGTTCTACTAGTTAACTTTTCACACTATACATCCTTTGATCTTAGAAGTGCATGCATGCAATAAAAGAGAACCACAAGCAAAGTTTATATTCTTAATTAGGGGGCAATCCTATTTGAGGCGACACTGTCAACTCACATGTAGAGTAGCTGTCACAACACAGTGGTCATTCCTTTTGATTCGGATCAAGTAACCGTATCAAACCAATTAATCTGGCTTGAATGTGTATCTATATTTGTATGAATGTGTATGAATGCGCATAGTGCTGGTCAAAACTCTCATTTTCCGTATTTTAAGCAACACGACCAATCAATGCCACTGAAACACTCTGTACTTGTGTAATGAATTGTGATAGGCTCTTCACTCATAGCGTCTGTTACTACCATTATCGATCGATATTTTCATGTAAGAAGACTACATTCACATTGAATGTGACAGTTAAGGCTTGTAAATAATAACAAACGGCGAAAACATAATGGATATATATTTTTACACTATGAACTGTAAACAACTTTTATCATTGCAATGTGCGAGACAAGGCAAAGATCGTGAGATTGGCCAAGCGCGCTCCCCCGCCTCGGCCACAGTTAAACGGCTCATCGTCTATAACGCCCACCAATTATTTGGACCCCATTGGTAGCGTTGTAGCGAGGGACCGCTGTATATGACAGCGGTCTGTAAATAATCAAATCTGGACCTGACAATCCAGTGATGGACACCATGAGCATGGATCCACACATTTGGGATATGATGACATGCATCAACCAAGTCAGCGACCACCCGATCCCGTTAGTCGCTTCTTATGACAAGCACAGTCACCTTTTCTTGCAAGCATGGGTTGCTGAGGACCTATTCTACGGGTCATAATAGAAGTAAGTTTGCGGGGATTTGGTGTAAATATCACTGTATCAATCCAAGTGTTTAACAGACTTATCAATGGAGGCCAAGGGATGACAATCATTCATAAAGTGTGTGAAAACGTCTTCCAATGCAGGAGCCATTATCCGTTTGTGCGTCCAACAGCACTGAACACAGTGACGAGAAGAAGTTGTGGTAAGCACACAATCCCTGGTCCTTCTATTTCTAAGTTTTTAAGTTTGTAAACTTGGTGACCCACCATGCTGGTGTCGGCCCTACTGAGGATGAGGAAGGCGTGGCCTCCTTTCAACTCTGGCTTGGGCTCCTCTTCTTTCTCCCCTTCCTCCTTCTCTGCCTCCTGTCAACACAAGCAGCACCATCAACATCATCAACATCATCAACAGCACCAGCACCATCAACATCATCAACAGCACCATCAACATCATCAACAGCACAATCATGATCAACAGCACCATCAACAGCACCTTCAGGATCATCAACATCATCCACATCAACATCAACCAAGATCATCCACAGCACTGTCAGGATCAGCAGCCACACGATCCTCCAAAGCAACATGGACGTCAACCATCTTATCACCATCCACATCCATATCACCATCATACACTCACAAACATCACTAAAATTATCATCTACATTAGTATTATCCATGTATCATTCTACCTTCTGGGGCAAGGGCATTAACTGACTAAAGAAGTCCAGTTTCCACCCTTGACAAACTAGGCTGGAATTCAGGAGTTATATTTTGTCTGGACTAACGAGTCTATGCATAGTCCACTGGTGGCGCTATGATCAAGCCATGAAATTCAAGCCTAGTTTGGAAAGGATGGAAACAGGATTTTTATTGTCAGTTAATGCCTTTGCCCCGGGAAGATGGTATCACTCAGATTGCTGACAAGACTCACATCATCTACGAGGGGCACAGAGCTGAACACTGTCCACAGGTCTCGACAGCCAGGCAGCTCAAACGTGGTCACCACCTGCGGTCGAATGCTTCTCTGAAATAAAGATCGGACAATGTTCATCGAGACAACAAGGACTGGTCCTTAGTTCTGACCTTAAACCACACTTTTGGTATGACTCGGCCGGGAATTGATCCCCGGACCTTCCACTCTCTGGGTGGATGTTCTACCACTAGACCACGGAGGCAGTCAATTTAAAGCAAGAGAAAAAGAAAGTTGTCTTCCTAAGTGAAGAACAGACCTCTCAGTAGGCTGCAGAAGAGAAGGGAATAAAGACAATATTTACCTGTAATACTGATAAGGCCCCATTCTTGCCATAGCCAGAGGTCGTGACAAGTTCAAGGTCAGGGTCAAGGGAGCTACTGAACTCTTCAGACAGGAAGACAGGATCTCCCATCGTGATCTGTCCGCACGGGGCGATATTCCATATGTTGTCACACACCTGCACGATTACAACAAGGGGAGGTAACTCATCACTCTCTGTGACAGTAAGTGACTGCCATATCAGCAACAATTTTTAGCGAAAGATCATTGAATAAATTATTTACATTTCCGCTAAACAAATACATTTCATTGGAAATAAATTAGTTGTAAAAATCCATAATATTAAATATTTTGTATTTCTTTCTGTGTGAGTGCTGCAGCGGCGTGATCTGACCTCGAAGGTGTAGGACGTGATGGTGGTTCCTGCTGTGTTTTCACTGGCACCGTACACCTCCAGCTCATCCAGGTTTTCAATCTCCGTCACATCAGACGCTGCAAAATACATCGGCTATCAGCGAGTGGAGGTGTGTTATACAGGTAGACAGTATCTCTCATCTATCACCTCTAACATGAACACAGGGAATAGGCAACACTACACTCATCAGGACACTGCTCTCATCAGGGCACTGCTCTCATCAGTGCACTGCTCTCATCAGGGCACTGCTCTCATCAGGACACTGGTCTCATCAGGACACTGGTCTCATCCAGACACTGGTCTCATCAGGACACTGGTCTCATCAGGACACTGGTCTCATCCAGACACTGGTCTCATCAGGACACTGGTCTCATCAGGACACTGGTCTCATCCAGACACTGGTCTCATCAGGACACTGGTCTCATCAGGGCCAGGACACTGGTCTCATCAGGACACTGGTCTCATCAGGGCACTGGTCTCATCCAGACACTGTTCTCATCAGGGCACTGGTCTCATCCAGACACTGGTCTCATCAGGGCACTGGTCTCATCAGGACACTGCTCTCATCAGGGCACTGGTCTCATCAGGGCACTGGTCTCATCAGGACACCCGTCTCATCAGGACACTGGTCTCATCAGGACACCCGTCTCATCAGGACACTCAGGACACTGGTTTCATCAGGACACTGGTCTCATCCAGACACTGGTCTCATCCAGACACTGGTCTCATCAGGACACTGGTCTCATCAGGACAATTGGTCTCATCAGGACACTGGTCTCATCCAGACACTGGTCTCATCCAGACACTGGTTTCATCAGGACACTGGTCTCATCAGGACACTGGTCTCATCCAGACACTGGTCTCATCAGGACACTGGTCTCATCAGGACACTGGTCTCATCAGGACACTGGTCTCATCCAGACACTGGTCTCATCAGGACACTGGTCTCATCAGGACACTGGTCTCATCCAGACACTGGTCTCATCAGGACACTGGTCTCATCAGGGCCAGGACACTGGTCTCATCAGGACACTGGTCTCATCAGGGCACTGGTCTCATCCAGACACTGTTCTCATCAGGGCACTGGTCTCATCCAGACACTGGTTTCATCAGGGCACTGGTCTCATCAGGACACTGCTCTCATCCAGACACTGGTCTCATCAGGACACTGGTCTCATCAGGACACTGGTCTCATCAGGACACTGGTCTCATCCAGACACTGGTCTCATCCAGACACTGGTTTCATCAGGACACTGGTCTCATTCAGACACTGGTCTCATCCAGACACTGGTCTCATCAGGACACTGGTCTCATCAGGAAACTGGTCTCATCAGGACACTGGTCTCATCAGGACATTGGTCTCATCAGGACACTGGTCTCATCAGGACACTGGTCTCATCCAGACACTGGTTTCATCAGGACAATGGTCTCATCAGGACACTGGTCTCATCAGGACACTGGTCTCATCAGGACATTGGTCTCCTCAGGACACTGGTCTCATCAGGACACTGGTCTCATCAGGACACTGGTCTCATCAGGACATTGGTCTCATCAGGACACCCGTCTCATCAGGACATTGGTCTCATCAGGACACCCGTCTCATCAGGACACTGGTCTCATCAGGATACTGGTCTCATCAAGGCACTGGTCTCATCAGGACACTGGTCTCATCAGGACACTGGTCTCATCAGGACACTGTTCTCATCAAGGCACTGGTCTCATCAGGACACTGGTCTCATCAGGACACTGGTCTCATCAGGGCACTACCAACACCAACTTGCACATGCTTCGTCATCAACCGTACTCCAAAATTACCAGGTGGACTCAAGTATATATATTTTTCATCAATGGAAACAATTTAATATGACAATCTCCTTGATCTGTGCAGGGACCTTAAGGGTTGTTTGTAAAATAGTACTGATCACAGCATCATTCTTGTTGTGTTGCTAAAATGACAGAGCACCTTGGATCCACCCAAGAAAAGACGGGGTGAGTGAGGGAGTGAGATCAAATGTAATCTCATCAGTATTATTTCATTCATATAGCCACAAGAACAAGTTGATATATACACAAGTGAGTCATGAATGCAAAGTTATACGCAAAAATATATTTGTCAAACATATTTGGACATAACCATATTATTTATACAGTTAAAACAGAGGCTATAGACAAAAAGGTATCCATTTTTTAAGATAGGCCTATTTTCAATAAGAAGCCAGGGGAACACATGCCACAAATCTTCTTGTCAATCCAGTGTGATGCTACCCATGTCGATAGCTGTCATCGTGTCTAGCTTCGACATGCTGCTCACCCTCGGAACTCAAAAACATGATTTGACTGTGCACTCAATAAGCTGTGAGCTAAAGGACCCCCCAACACACACATCCATGTTCTGAAAGGAACCCTGTTTCTGGGACACACTCACCTAACTGTTCCGCCCCTTCAACCTTCCTCTTCTTTGAAGCAGGTTCATTCTGCAGCAGAGGAATACATTACAGACAGTCACTGGTTTCAGTGGAATTTATCACACACACACACACACAGACACACACACACACAGACACACACACATTACACACAATACACACACACACACACACACACACACAACACACAACACAACACACAACACACAACACACAACACACAATATACACACAACACACAATACACACACACACAACACACAATACACACAACTAACACACACACACAATACACACACAACACATACACACAACACACAACACACACACAACACACAACACACACACAACACACACACACAATACACACACACACACACAATACACAATACACACAACTAACACACACACAATACACACACAACACATACACACAACACACAATACACACACAACACACAATACACACACAACACACACACAATACACACACACACACACACACACACACACACCTGTTTCTTGTCGGCCTCCTGCCTCTCGGACTTGTCCATGGCCTTCTCCTCGTACTTGAGCAGCAGGGAGTTGCCGAGCCGTGACCCCAGGAACAAGAAGCCCTCCTCACACTGGCACATCTATGGGAGACGAGGAACAGACAAGGAGAGTTACGAGCTGTTGGCAATACTGCAGAAGCAGTGGACATCAGAACTGGCCCATGTCGGATCTATGTCAGACCCATGTCGGATCTATGTCAGACCCATGTCACACCGGGTCGGACTCATGTCAGACCCATGTCAGACCAAAGTCAAACCCGTGTCGGATCTATGTCAGAAATAGAGAGTGAGGGAGACCAGAAATGGGTTTCACGCATTGTACCCATGTCAGGAATCAAACCCGGAAATAGAGAGAGATAAACAATTAGTATGAGTCAGGACAAGGTAGAGTTATCATGTTTACAGCTGTGTGAGATCATAGATCAAGGAACGAATAGGAACTACTCACACAGGTGGTGAGCACGCTGGAGGCGGCCTTGTCGAAGTGGAAGCTGCGGACACTCCTCATGCCGTCCACCACGAGGGTCAACACGTACCTGGACAAGAGGACATGACCATTTGAAACAGAGAACACAACATAGAGCTACATAACCAAGACACATTGTAGAAACAGACAACAATCCCATCGTTCTAGTAAGAATTATGTTACTGAACAACAAATTCTGGATGAGTGTTAAGGACGTGGCTACTCACAGCTCCCCGCCCTTGAGGGACAACACCAGTCTGTCGTGGGAGATGAGGGAAGCTCGAGCACAGTCCAAGGTTAACTTCACCCCGTCCTGGATCCCTGCAACAAGTCAGAGGGGGATGTAGATTCGGCTGTCATCAATAGAACAGCCCGGACATACCTGTATCTGGACCAGGAGAGGCTATTTGTGGCAAGAGACCAACAATGAGGCATTCCATCAAACTCATTAAAATCAGATCTTAATTCTCGCTACGCCTAAAAAAGGTCTGAGGACATCCCACTTCGGGTCACGTTAGACCGACCTTACGCGAACTTGGACCAACCAATGGAATGACTGACAAGAAGTTGACATTAGCCAATCAGAAGGAAGCTTTCATGTGCTTTACAGCACTAACTGGCGACTACGCTTCGAAACATATTTTGACAAATTCTAGATTAAAAATTTGAAACCTGAACAAAAGAACATTCTGGAATGGCTAAAAGATGGTCTAGATTGTGTGGATTCAGTCGTTAAGCCCGTAACTATCGTTCGGAATACCCCATGTTCATGTTTTCGAGGTTGCATGATTAGAAATAACATTCTGACTGTCACTTTCAGCGACCCTCTGATTGGTCAGATGAAAGGTGGGTTTCACTTGATCCTAGTTGCAAGAACTAAGATCTGATTTTAATGACATTGAGCATTCCATCCTCCTGACTTAACCCGATTTGGAGAATGAACATCCAAAAATACTACAAATTCTTAGAAGTGACTAAAGTTTCAAGCTTTGAATTTGGTCCAGTAAAGATTTCATCACTTTAAGGCTTCACAATTTAAAGAATTGTTTTGCTGAAGATCTGGGAGGACTTCTGACATGAAGATCGAAGGGGACCTCCGACATGAAGATCCAAGGGGACCTCCGACATGAAGATCCAAGGGGACTCCCGACATGAAGATCCAAGGGGACCTCCGAGTAATTGAGTTTTTACTCTAGGGTTTCTATTTTATAGAGTTATTACATTTTTGATCAGGTAACCAATATTTATTCACTCATCTATTCATCACTCTAGTGTTTTTTTTATTCAAACTTAAATATTAGTGAACATTTTAAGATATAAAAAAAATGAATTAATGTCATAAATGTATAATAACTGTTCTAAATAAATAGGCTTGACTCGGAAAGTCAGTTATCTCATAATTGTGTTTCGGAAATTAGCTCCTTTGTACACATGCTGAAAAAGCTTCATTGGGTATTTCCACGAGCTTTGTTTATACATTGGAGTTTTTCATTTAATGTATGCATTTCTGTATGCAAGTTAATTAAAAGTAATTGGGTTTTGAATATTTATTTATTTTATGCAAATACGCTGCTTATCTGTAGCCCTAGCCACCTGTTCTTCATCACCTGTTACCATGGATACACGGGCCCCACTGTGTTCACGACTGTCATCATGTTCATCAAGAACAACAACACATTAACTTCTCAGTAACCAACGGTTGCCATGATACACTTCAAGGTATGCCAAAATTGTCTCCATAGTGATGAACATCATTTGTTTCTGCACTTATTTGCCTGGCTCTGCCCCACACAGCGATCGTAGCGCTACAACTGTCATAAGTCTGTGTTAAACTTTGGGAGATATAATCGTCTTAGCACTAAGATCACTATGTGGAACAGGGCCCTGGACTACAATTAACATGATAATTCCTTTCCCAAGGACATCATAGTTGTAAATAAACCACACAACAATCGCCTTGCTTTCTTAAACAAAATATGGCTTGAATTAATCAGTAGTTATTGTTCTATCAAGTGTCCTAGAGATAAGTTACCTACAGAAGTCAAGTCAACTGACAGTCGACAGTGGGATCTCTCAAGGTTTACGTACGGAGTGGGAAGGCGGACGACGCCTCAGCCATGCTGTTGAGGGAGACACCGTATGGAGGGACGCTCTGATTCAAGTAGAGAAGGGAGTTCACGGCAAACACTATCACACCACCTGGAACAAACATGCATCATGGAAAACACACATTAACATCAACTCAACTGTTTCATGTCAACAAACAGCGCTTTTTGACTGTTTGTCTGTTTAACGCCGAACTCAGCAATATTCCAGCCATATGACGGGGGTCTCAACCAGACGCAGTTTGGATACGATAACATGCATCAACCAAGTCAGCGACCCAATCCCGCTAGTCGCCGCTTACGACAAGCATAGTCGTCTTTTACGGCAAGCATGGGTTGCTGAAGACCTATTCTACCCCGGATCTTCACGGGTCACAAACAAAGAGTCAGTTGACGTGGAGGAGGAGCCCACAGTGAAGCAGGTGATCGATGTTCACTTCAGTGAAACCCATGGGTTCATAATCAGGCTGGAAGAGGATTCATACCTAAAACCATCACGTAGGCTAAGGGAAGCAACTCTGCATACTGAGCAGCATTAGAAATTGGCACTAGTCCTGAAGTCCTTGCCAAACTGCCTAATAGTTAGGTATCATAAGGACTAGTAGAAATTTGCCATTTTAAAGGGATTTGCTATATGTTATCATTATAAGGACTAAAGGACTAAAACTGTTAGTTTCTACCGCTGCTGAGTTGCAGTTGCTTTGACCACAGGCCAGCCCGACAAAAGTCTAGACACAGCGCAGTCCCAATATTCCAGTTATATCACAGGGGCTGAACAAGGCACGAAGTGAGCAGGGCCCACTACTACCCCCGACTGCCACTCCAACATATTTCTAATTTCAAAACATTGAAAAAGCAGTATTTTCTCAGAAAGTCCACTTATCGAAATCAAACTTTACACTGCACCTCTCGTATTGGTATAGAAACTGTACCCCCAATTGGAAAAGAATCCATAAAAAATCATATTTTTTCAGAAAAACACATTTCAAATCAAACAAACACTGCACCTCTCCTATTAGTATAGAAAGTGTTTCTTAAACTTAAACAAATGAGTGAAGAAGTTCTCAAGTTATAGGTCGCACAAATGACGAAGAAAACAAACATTTTAAGTTCATTAAGTTCACAACATGTACAAATTAATTTTTCTTTAAAAAAAACACAAATCAGAATCAAACTTTGCATTAAACCTCTCCTATTGGCTTAAAAAGAGTTCACCAAGTTCAAAAAGAATCTATACGGTAGTTTTCAAGTTATAGGTCGCACACACAAATTGTCCTCTGAAAGACGGAAGGACGAATGGGTGGAATTCCTTGGTATAACTATATCCCTGGCCCTCTTAGGTCGGGGTATAATAAGCTATGGATAGGAACAATGGGGAAACTACTCCCATCCAGACATGTTGAGAACCAACCATCTAGATCATCACTACTCACCAATTGGTCGCGGCACAGCAATCGCCATGAAACAGTCAAAGGGGAGACTACTCAGTGACCAGATGATGGGGTGGACTTTCTGCTGGATGTTGAGGGAGATGGCGACAATGCTGCAGGTGTCCGCCCTCACCGCTGTACGACTGTATGGGGAATAATCAGTGAATAAATGACAATACTATTCCAACAGGTTGAATAACAGTGTCAGTGGATAATCTGTGTCCTGAGCCAACACTATGTGCCAAACGGATTGACCCTGTCTCTGGTACCAGAAAATAAATCTGAATATATTGTATTGGCTTACATCACTAGCTGGTGTATCAGAACCATAACTTGTTGTGTCCTCTGTTAGGTTTACGATTATTGATTAATCAACATGCATTATAACCATGATAACAGACAAAATCCAAGATGTGTATATGATGGTTCATCTGTTGTATAACGCTGCAGTCAGCAATATTCCAGCTGTATGAAGGCAGCCTGTAAATAATCAAGTATTGACCAGACAATCCAGTGATTGATGTTATGAGGTACAATCCACTTCATCAGGGTACAATGACATGCAATCAACCAAATGACTGAGTCGGACCACTCAATCCACTAAGTCGCCTTGCACGGCCGAGCCTGACCACTCAATCCACTAAGTCGCCTCACAAGACCAAGTCTGACCACCCAATCCACTAAGTCGCCTCGCACGCCTGAGTCTGACCACCCAATCCATTAAGTTGCCCCGTATGACCTAGCCTGACCACCCAATCCACTAAGTAGCCCTGTACGACCAAGCCTGACCACCCAATCCATTAAGCTGCATCGTACGACCAAGCCTGACCACCTAATCCATTACGTCGCCCCGTACGACCAGCATATGGGACCAGTTCTAGCCCGGAATCTGACACAACCTACCCTGTCCATGTCATGAGGGGTTCATACAGAATGAAGACTGTCGGCTCGAAGTAGCCATGCAGAAACTGGATGTCGTGGACGTTGGTGATCTTCTCGTCCAGCTTCCGCAGATCGATGATGTAGGACGACAGAATGGGAGACTTGCTGCTGAATCTGGCATAATTGAAAAGTTTATAATATATTATATATAGATATATACTTATCCTATCTCATACTAAGCATTTCTTCCTTCTTCTTCAACCTTGATTTGGAAAAGTCTTAGAACAATGTTTCCAGCTTTAAAAAACAACTCACCCAAATTACACATATTCAAATGCCTAGTGTGAGATAGAAGAGGTACAAAAATTATTACTTGCCTGGTACAGAGAGAAGTACTTGCAGCAGGGTATCTAAGATGATAAACTTTGTGCCCCTGGCAGACAAATAAGAAGGGGGGGGGTCAGTGGAGGTGCTGACATTCTAAAAGTACAAGCTACGGTTCATGTATGCACGCAGGTGTTGTACACGTATGTGTATGTATGTATGCACGCAGGTGTTGTTCATGTATGTGTATGTATGCACGCAGGTGTTGTTCACGTATGTGTATGTATGCACGCAGGTGTTGTTCACGTATGTGTATGTATGCACGCAGGTGTTGTTCACGTATGTGTATGTATGCACGCAGGTGTTGTTCACGTATGTGTATGTATGCACGCAGGTGTTGTTCACGTATGTGTATGTATGCACGCAGGTGTTGTTCACGTATGTGTATGTATGCACGCAGGTGTTGTTCACGTATGTGTATGTATGCACGCAGGTGTTGTTCATGTATGTGTATGTATGCATGCAGGTGTTGTTCATGTATGTGTATGTATACACGCAGGTGTTGTTCATGTATGTATGTATGCACGCAGGTGTTGTTCATGTATGTGTATGTATGCACGCAGGTGTTGTTCATGTATGTGTATGTATGCACGCAGGTGTTGTTCATGTATGTGTATGTATGCACGCAGGTGTTGTTCATGTATGTGTATGTATGCACGCAGGTGTTGTTCATGTATGTGTATGTATGCACGCAGGTGTTGTTCATGTATGTGTATGTATGCACGCAGGTGTTGTTCATGTATGTGTATGTATGCACGCAGGTGTTGTTCATGTATGTGTATGTATGCACGCAGGTGTTGTTCATGTATGTGTGTGTATGCATGCAGGTGTTGTTCATGTATGTGTATGTATGCATGCAGGTGTTGTTCATGTATGTGTATGTATGCACGCAGGTGTTGTTCATGTATGTGTATGTATGCACGCAGGTGTTGTTCATGTATGTGTATGTATGCACGCAGGTGTTGTTCATGTATGTGTATGTATGCATGCAGGTGTTGTTCATGTATGTGTGTGTATGCACGCAGGTGTTGTTCATGTATGTGTATGTATGCATGCAGGTGTTGTTCATGTATGTGTATGTATGCACGCAGGTGTTGTTCATGTATGTGTATGTATGCACGCAGGTGTTGTTCATGTATGTGTATGTATGCACGCAGGTGTTGTTCATGTATGTGTATGTATGCACGCAGGTGTTGTTCATGTATGTGTATGTATGCACGCAGGTGTTGTTCATGTATGTGTGTGTATGCATGCAGGTGTTGTTCATGTATGTGTATGTATGCATGCAGGTGTTGTTCATGTATGTGTATGTATGCACGCAGGTGTTGTTCATGTATGTGTATGTATGCACGCAGGTGTTGTTCATGTATGTGTATGTATGCACGCAGGTGTTGTTCATGTATGTGTATGTATGCATGCAGGTGTTGTTCATGTATGTGTGTGTATGCACGCAGGTGTTGTTCATGTATGTGTATGTATGCATGCAGGTGTTGTTCATGTATGTGTATGTATGCATGCAGGTGTTGTTCATGTATGTGTATGTATGCATGCAGGTGTTGTTCATGTATGTGTATGTATGCACGCAGGTGTTGTTCATGTATGTGTATGTATGCACGCAGGTGTTGTTCATGTATGTGTATGTATGCACGCAGGTGTTGTTCATGTATGTGTATGTATGCACGCAGGTGTTGTTCATGTATGTGTATGTATGCATGCAGATGTTGTTCATGTATGTGTATGTATGCACGCAGGTGTTGTTCATCGATGGAGACACAATCAATAACATTTTTATTCACCATGTTTATAATATCAATGAACATTAGGTAGGTAAAATGTAAGGTTGTTATTAGGCACTTAATACCCTGACACATTTACATTTGAAACCTCCATTACAGTATTGGTTCCAGATGAATTATGCAACACACCTGCAACATCTCCTACTTATAGGTGCAAGGTCAGAGATGTATTCACTGATTATATGTTCTCTGTGTATTCAAAATGGGATTTTTCATGAACACATTCAGTCCATAGAGATTGATTTGATTGATTTGTTTGTTTGTACATACACATTCAGTCAATAAAATGTACTTGTATTTGTTTGTTTGTTGTTTAACCCTGCACTCAGCATTATTCCAGCTATATGATGCCATTGTGTACATAACTGAGTCTGGACAAGCCAACCCACTGACTGACATCATGAGCATCGATCTACACAATTAGGTTGCTGAAGACCAATTCTAAAATGGAAGTTTAAATCTTCACAGCTTCCATACAGATCTGGGTGCCGTTGTACAAAACAACCTTAGCACTACAAGGGATGTTACCTTAGCGCTGTTAAGGTATGGGAGTTACTATCAACTTAGCGCTAAGATAGCTTTGTAAACTGCACCCAGATAATGAAAACAAGTGCAAGTGCCCTGGAGTTTAAGTAATTCATGCCAGGTGTGTAACCATGGTAACAGGAGACGGAGACTCACGATCCCCCCATGAGTGGGTCAATCTCCTCCAACACAGCATCCTTCTTGAATGGTAGCACCACCAGGTGCGTGCCGTACACCAGCATCACCGCACACCTGCCGTCAGGGTCAACTCGCACCATCGGGATTGTATGTGGCTTATAAAACCCTTCCTGTAATTATACATGTCAAAATAATTATATAAGTGCATTTATATCATGATAATATGCCAAATTCCAGGTCAGTGCTTTTGGCGCTCCATTATTATCACCATGGGTTTCATTCTCAGCTCCCTGAGGAGTATCATATCTTGAATTAATAACTGGTATGATTCATGCAATACACTAAACTCTTCACATGTTGTCAAGGCAACCAGGCTATATTGTGAAGAATATCTGAAGCTTTGGTAATATTTCAGATCAACCACTGCTTCAGGTACATAATTTAGTCTGACTCTGGAAACACAGTGACAGCATGAAAGAGACTTTGTTATCATCCTAATCATACAACACAACATCATCATGACATCAACAGGACATCATCTCGATATCATCACAACATCAACACAAAATCATCATGACATCAACACAAAATCACCACATCATCATGACATCAACACGATATTATCACAACATCATCCCGACACAAATACAACATCATCACAAAAGCCTCACATCATCACAACATCAACACAACATCATCACGACATCAACACGACATAATCAAGATATAATCACGACATCAACACAACATCAACACAACATAATCACAGCATCATCCCGGCATCAACACGACATTATCACAACATCATCACAACATCAATGCGACACAAACACAACATCATCACAACATCAACACAACATCAACATGACATAATCACGACATCAACACAACATCAACACGATATTATCATAACATCAATATGACATCAACACAACATCATCACGACATCAACACAACATCATTGCGACATCACCATATCAACACATCACCAGGACATCAACACAACATCAACACAACATCATCGCGACATCAACACAACATCATCGCGACATCAACACAACATCATCATGACATCAACACAACATCATCGCGACATCACATCAACACAACATCATCACGACATCATCACAACATCAACACAACATCATCACAACATCAACACATGATCTCGACATCAACACAACATCATCGCGACATCAACACATCATCATCACAACATCAACACTACATCATAACGACATCAACACAACATCAACACAACATCATCACCACATCAACACAACATCATCGCGACTTCAACACAACATTAACACAACATCATCACAACATCAATACGACATCAACACGACATCATCGCGACATCCATACATCATCGCGACATCAACACAACATCATCGCGACATCAACACAACATCATCATGACATCAACACAACATCAATACCACATCAACACAACAACATCACGACATCATACGACATCAACACATCATCACGACATCAACAACATCATCACGACATCAACACAACATCAACACAACATCATCACGACATCAACACAACATCAACACAAAATCATCACATCAACACAACATCATCACGACATCACATCAACACAACATCATCACGACATCATCACAACATCATTACAACATCAACACAAGGACCTCACCTTCAGCTCCTGTTCTTCAAACTGGTGGAGTGAGGATGTCTTTAGGTCATGTGTACCGGGGTCGTACTCAAGCACAGAGAGCTGAAACATACAGACATGCGGACAGCTGTAGACGTTATTACGAATGAGGAGGAAGCTCATGTAAAGAAACCAAAAATGAATTCTCTTAAACTCCATACATGTCTCCACAGGATGGCGATGGGATGGAGAATGATGTGGCAGTGGTAGTCGAGTGATCAGGTCGCATAAGGTCATGGGATTACAGTGTGTGACCATTTGTTTGGGTGGTGCTGGGATGTGTTCAGGCAAAATGTTTTTAGAAACTTGAAACTGTGTTCAAGCATGTTTCCACATAAGGATCAAAAGAAGAAGGAAGTAATGCATAGTGTGAGATAGGAGAAGTCTAAAAATTTGCTATCTAATCTGTCTGTCCGTATACAAGAGTAGTAATGGGTCTATCTAAGCAATACTATGGAATTGGGATTAGGAACTTTGTATTAGTAAGTCAGGTCCTTTTTCCAAAGTTATGAGTTAGTGGATGGCGCACAATTGGTACATGGTGATACTGTTATCTGCATGACTAACTGCAGTTAGCAATAGTTACTGAAGCTCACTTAAGAAATCTTATATGTTGCAGTTTAGTACATGTAGAAATATAGATATAGATGTTTACACTAAACATTTCACTTCTGTTTCTTTGGTTTCTTTCACTGGTGAATAGCTATCCAGACAGTTTTGTGGTCTGACCAGCGTCAGGAGAAATTTGTTGCCATGGAAACGGAAAAAAGATAAAAATTCTAATAATCACTAAACAGCAAAAGACACCAGTTGACAACCTGGTCTTAATGAGTGCAAAGTTTCATGACAGAATGCCTGTTAGTTCAAGAGATATGCTCCGGACAAAAGAATTATTACAGACAGACGGACAGACAGACAGACAAGCCGATGACTATATCCGCCTGTATTATTAAAGAAATTAGTAAAATCTAAATATCTTTTTAAATTCGTATACTTATC
The DNA here is from genome assembly GCF_022045235.1 of Haliotis cracherodii. Lineage (NCBI taxonomy): Eukaryota > Metazoa > Mollusca > Gastropoda > Lepetellida > Haliotidae > Haliotis > Haliotis cracherodii. The sequence continues at coordinate 1,735,386 of NW_027266265.1, read as the reverse complement.
CTGCATTACTCCTTAATGCATTTATATCTGATGCAGTAATGCAGAATAATTTAAAAAATTGAGTAAAATATAAATGATTGTTTACACCTGTATACTTATCCTGCCTTACGACGTTGGATAAAGATGCATTAAGGAGCAATGGAGGATAAGCTAAAGAATAAGACTTTTTGTACAAAATCCTTATTAACATTTATTCAGTTTTCACCTTGGCATCACTGAAGCTCAGCAATAGGGCATCTCTCTGTGAGCCCGCCAGCTTCACTGTCTGCATGGACATCACATTGCCGAACAGCGTGAACGTAGCCAGGTTCTCCAGTCTTGTCCTGCGACTGTCTGAAAAGTGTAAAACTTTCATGAGACATGTCTGTCACTACTTGCCTGAAGGTCGTCATGGTTACCTAAAACATTGGGAATACTGATTACGAGGAATGTTGGATATTTTCCTTGTACCAATGGTTGAGTGTTCTGAGCAGGTGAATTCAAAGTGAGGCAGTTATGTTTGTTTGGTTTTGTTGCTTAATGCCGCACTCAGCAATATTCCAGCTAAATGACGGCAATCTGAAAATATCGAGTCTGGACCAGACATTCCTGTGACTGACATCATGAGCATCGATCCATGCAATCAGGATACGACGACATGCTTCAACCAAGTCAGCAAGCCCGACCACCCAATCCTGTTAGTCGCCTCTTACGACAAGCATAGTCGCCTTTTACAGCAAGCATGGATTGCTGAAGATCTATGGCAGGGAATGTGTATAAAACTGACAGACGAAGCTCAAACCAACAATCAGCATTTATGTGGAAGTAAATTATTAATTTACCCTCAATATTCATACGTTGGTATCGATGCAGCATGGATATTTTGATACAAGACATCCCCGATGTCATGAAAATCATTTGAAGTGCTTTGTTGTCTTGGTAAACAAACTATTTTGATGATAACTACTTTATTGTAATCATGGTAACACATAATTTATACATGGTATACATTTATGACGATACCAAGAGGCACAGATTGACCAGCGGTGCAGAGTTGTGTCCCTTATCCGTCCCAATCTCATTAACATCAGATCCTAGTTCTCACTATCGCTAAACAAACATTGGAGGATTTCCCATTTGCAATTCAAATGATGTCCATCATATATCATGATATCCATGAATTGGTAAACTTTTAATGTTGATGCTGCATCATTACAAATATGTGAAGATCAATACTAAATGCATAATGTACTCCATAGACAACATGATAGAAATGCTTACATGTTTAAATGGGCAATTAAAAGGCAGACAATTCAGTTATAAACATTTAGTAGATCAGTCAGGATCACATTAAGCATGATAATGTTTGATTAATTGCAGGTATACATGGTCTACTTAGAACATCTTTATATGGGCACATACAGAATAGCTAATTATATTATTTATAGATATGTGAACATATTGATACTTTGTTGTTTATATAGCAATACTTGAGTTTCCAATGAATGACACTCCCATCTAAAACATAATAATATATCTCACCTGCTAACATTTCTTCCTCTGGTGTCTCTGACATCTTCAACAAAAAGTATCACATCAGTGGACATCACTGTGTCTGTTCTAAACATTGCTAAACATTGCCAGGTTAAATGTTTCCACTTTATGACATTTCTCATACCATGATCAGAAATATCTAAATTCACATACACAGTGTACACTGTCATTCCTAACAACTTATGTTTGAGCATGCTGACTAATTTTGACAAATAATAAGACAATGATGAGTATTTTGATTTTGTATCATTAATTATATATGGATTGGTAGGGGTGGGGGATGGTTGGGTTGGTGGGAGGCTACAAGACCACAACTAGCACAAGTCGATACTGCTCTGAATTGTTACACATCGGGAAGGTACAAATATATAAGTCCAGACCTGGCCTTGAAATTTATAAACCTTTTCACAAAATATGAATGTTTCTCCATGACTGATCGTGACAAAGGCAGCAAAATTGTGAATGATTGAACTGTTCTGACTGGTGTACTACTAGTACTCCACATGAATAGGATGATCCCAATGCTGATAGGTCAAGCCAGCAGGTTTGTTCATAAGTGAGTGAGTGAGTATGGTTTTACGCCGCTTTTAGCAATATTCCAGCAATATCACGGCGGGGGGACACCAGAAATGGGCTTCACACATTGTACCCATGTCAGGAATCGAACCCGGGTCTTCGGCGTGACGAGCGAACGCTTTAACCACTAGGCTACCCAACCGCCCCTGTTTGTTCATGAAGTCACACCTCTCATTATATTAATAATGCAACAAAAATCACTTTCGACATGGTGTCATTCAAAAACAAGGTACTTGATGATACTAATATCATATTTAAGGAGGCTGAAATTCTAATATCCCTCGGGATACCTTCCGCTGTAACTTTAACATGGAGCGTGATAGGGGTTAGTGACAACTGTTATGCTTACTTAATTTTGTTATGCATTGCCTACACATAAAATAATAATAATAATAATCCTAGTCTGACTGTGCCAAGTTCACCCAAACCCTCTTTGCTTCAATTTTTATTTAATCTGTACATAATAATAACAAAACAAGAAATTCCTACCTCCAGCTCGGAGTTGAGTCTGTACACATGGAGCTGGTTGACTCCGGCTATGACGAGATTCTTCTCCCATGAGTTGAAGAAGTTGCAGTAGACGCAGTGCTCAATCCCAGTCGGGGGGTGGATCTGCTTGTACACGGAATACATCTTGCTGGATCACTTCAAACTGCAAACAGTCACTGGAATTATCAGTATCATCATAATGCTCACACAGGAGTGTTTGTGACATATTTCACAACAAAACAGTGTCTTTTGATGACAACTGCGAGGTTAGAGTAGACATGATCAAAACTTTCTGAAACATGACTACACACCACAGATATGAAGAAAGGTACCAGCCCTTACAGTACAGATATCATGATCATCATTAATTTCATGCTTTAGGACTTACAAATTTAATATCAAAACTGTGAAGTGTTTTTGTGTGGGTGATGTATTTTGAATTTTATTCGACTTTAAAGTGAGGGTTGTAGAGGAGGTACATGTACAGTAAACTACGCTTATAACGAACACGCTTATAAAGAACTGACGGATATAACAAACTTCCTTTTTGTCCCGACTACTTGCTGTAGTCATCCTGTATATGTACTTATAACGAACTATGGTTATAACAAACTAAAATTAGTAGTCCCTTTGAGTTCGTTATAACCGTAGTTTAGGCCTACTGTATATGTCCCTGTGGCATCCAGGGGGTTAATACAGAAAAGGCGAAATATATCATATGTTGCATTTATAGTCCCTTCTCACAATAGCAGAACACATAACTTTAAGTGGGATCAAAGTTATACAGTAATAGAAACAAGGTTCACAAAAACTATATATGACAACACCTAATCATCTGATAACAGGGCCTATTTTGAAAATGCCAGACAAAAAGTGCTCTCCCGACAGACGAATGCATGTTTACAGTTTACAGCAGTGCACATTCTACCATCGTCATTCCACTAAATATACCACATCGAGTATTTGTGTAAATGTAACATACATTACGCTGAAATTCTATGTATAATTAACGATCCTCGTCTCATAAAATGCAAAAGTTCACTGCAGTCGCCGGTTCTCACATTGTTCGCTGGGCGCCGCCATTTTAATTTTAGCAATGAAAATGTCGCCTCAGTTTCGTATCCGAAATAGGCTCGATTCCGTGGATGTCAAAATAAATGAAGTTGTTATGTATTTTAGATCATCATAAGGTCATTGACAATATTTAAAGCGAATTTTTAGATATTCGTTAACAATACATGCAAACTACACTTTTTGAGTTTTCTCAGGACTCTAGATCCAGATAATGAAAATATTTGTATTTTATTTTTTCTAGCATATATATAAAAACAAACATGGGAGGCCAAGTTGTCTAAGGAGACGCAGATGCCAGACGACGGCGTGGAATTATACCACTCTCAACCTGGGGCAATTATAAAATGTGCAGAGTGCCTTTAAACTTGGTAGTGTACAGTGTATAATATAAGCTATACAACGCCGCTTTTTTTTATTCCAGTTATATCACGGCGTGATGCACGACGTGATGCAGGTCTCCAACGTTAACCACTTGGGTGAAACCAACCTGCACGGGAAACATAATCGGGGCGAACCGGGATTCGAACCCACAATCATAGATTTCTAGCGTGCCCACCAAGAAAATTATCAGAGTGATGATACCTAGGTAGCTGTTATCATTTTAATCTGAAATCCTAATGTGTGCATGAAAGACCACATGCAGTAAATAATATTCACAATTACGAAAAGTTTTAAAAGTACAATCTTTTCTAGAGATTGGATTTAACGTGGAACTCCATTCTTCAGTTGCACAACATTTCTCTCAGAATGCAGATATTGACCTGTAAAACCTCGTCACGGAATACTTCCTGTGAATCCACTGGTAACCAAATAAATACGCTCCAGTCGGAAAGCGCACGTTAAATCTCCAAACGTAAGTAAGTAAGAAATAAAAACAATAAAACCCTTTCCATATTCAAAGGAAATATCTGCCAAAAGCAGATCGAGTTTCATTGTACAATTCCGACCACGAATCACTATCAAATAGCGACGATACCAGACATTCGCCTAAATGTGAAATTATCTTGCACCACTCGTGGTGCCCGTAACAAACAAATGCAAAGGCATGTCAGTTGTTCATATGGTACAAGTCAAAATAGGTCAAAATAGGGAATTGTATTAGATATCATCTTGTCACTGATGCGTCAAATTTGGAAATGTCCCCCACATGTCTACCATAACGTTTTAAAAACAACCTACTGAGGCTTTGAATGTTGTAACTTTATTAAACAACTATTGAGCAAGAGTCATGTAACGATCTTTGAATTTTTCGTAGATAGAGCAGGCTTGATTGTACCTCATAGCTGTGAAATGTAGACACCAAAAGCTGGAGCTGCCGGAATATTGCTGGACATTTATGAATGTTAAATTGACTGTTGGAAAGTCGAATATGAAACGTCAGTGCAAGAGTGAGCGAGTTAGTGAGTTGGGTTTAACGCCATATTTAACTGTATTTTTTCAGTTATATCGCGGCGTGTCAGCTTAATGTGGGAGGAAAGCCCGAAGTGATGCAGGTCTCAGACGTTTACCACTTCCGTGAAACCCACGAGCACGGGTATGGTGCTGACAAACATAGAAACACAATCGGAGCTAACCGGGATTCGAACACACAATCATAGGTTTTTGGCGCGCCCAAGGAACGCAACTCTGCACAGCAAATCGCTGCGCCTTAGATGACTGGGCCACCCGTGTCCCCTCAGAGCAAGAGAATAACCACTCTAGATTGTCCACCGATTCCATTTGGCATAAAGGGCAAAATAGCTGTGAAAATTATATGAATGGACCACTGAAAATCAGTGATGACACAAGGTGTTCGCGAAAAGGGTAAGCATATCCTGTCCTACGGGAGGGAAAAGGGGGGTTGCTTTAATGTCTCGGCCAAAAGATTACTTTTGTCGCTGGCTCTTAAATACTGAGCTTATGATGAATCTCGGGGACTTCAGTCCACCAGCAAGTCATCCCTATTGTCATAGTCTTGTGGAGAGTGTTAGTGAGAGTGAGAGTTCGTGTATAATTATTCTGATGATTGTTCCATCAGGTTGGCATCGTGGGATGAATTCGAGCAACAGAGCAACAACAAGGCCTCTACATATTGACCCCAGCGCTCCACATAGAAGCTTCTCTCCTGCCAATCCAGGCAGAACCCTAAGGCGGTACCTGAAGAAGACGTCGACTAAAGATCAAAATGAAATCTTCACCGCCTGGAACCTGTACAAAGACAGAGATATCAGACCCCCTAAGTTGCCGTAAATGTGCGCCAAAGTGTATAGGCCAACGTGGTTCAATGTATAGAGTAAATGAGTGAGTATGGTTTTACGCCCCTTTTATCAATATTCCAGCAATATCACGTGTGGGGCACCAGCAATAGAACATTGTGTTGGTCAATGTTATGGCCACTGATAGTTAAAGAGGTGTGTGGCTCTAAATTAAGATAAATATTGTCCTGGTTATGTCATTAAAACATGTGTTTTCTTTGACCGTTTTTAGTTTTCCATGGCTTATTTATTTTATATATTTTGGCCGTTTTGACATTGACATCCATGGCCGTTACGTACTTTGGCCGTTTTGACCTATACCCCATCTGCAGGACCCAGCAATATCTCTCTCTCTTCGTGTGGCAATTTATGGAGCTTAGGAACCCAGTACAAAAAAAAGTAATGGGCACGTCCTCAGGTTTTAGCTTCAAGTCGAAAGTTGATCCCAATTGCGTGGATCGATCCTCATGATGTTAATCTCCGGATTGTCTGGTCCAGACTCGATTATTTACAAACCGCCGTCATATAGCTGTATATTGCTCGGTGCGACGTTAAACAACCAACAAACATTATTTGATATGTCACTTATTCCAAGTTCTTCGATAAAGCCATTAATGTAGTGATGCTTACATATAATGGTTATGCTAATTGATGCCCCGACAGTGGGAACATCTACAAGCGTTTTACACAGGGCAGACTTTGGATGACAGCTGGCTGGTACAGAATGGGTTTACTCCAACTGTGTCTCTTTTCCACTTTGTGCATTCTACCGATGACAACATCACACACAGACGTGACCCACTCTGAAAGACATTCAACATATTCATATCTTGTTTGAACAATTTTTGGCATATGCTTCGACACCATCCATAATGATTTTGATGTTGTGATCCCAGTTGGTCGGAGGCTGCTCGCGATATTTTGGTCCATACTTGAATACTAGTAACTTACGAAATGTGTAATTGTTGACAATAGAGAGGTCACCTGGAATTATGCGACGTACACATTGATAGAAGTACGATGAATCTTGGCAGCCTCACCTGCAGGAATTAACATCGTTATCTGCCAAGTCCACGTTCTACAACACGTTCCTAGCATTGAAGAACTTGAATTAAATGATTTTCGTATGGGGAAATGAAGTTGTTAGTGTTTCCTGAAATTTTAAATAATGTAGGACATTGTAGGGAAAACTGATTTTTGTCAGAGAATGTTACTTAAATTTAAGGCATCAATTCCTTTGTTTGCAAATTTCAATTTAAAAAACGCGTGGTCTTTGATTTAAAGCCTGTTTCTGGTTTGGCCAAACGTGTCAACGCAATATCAAGAACTATAATTTCTAGTCGATACTGTGGGGTCTTACCATTTGTAGTCCCACCCATCAGAAAAAGTTGCTTGAGTCGTTTAATTTCTTTCACTGGCACAGAGTTGGTCTTGTTCTTGTTTGTGTACAGTCACATGGCACTGCAGTCGAATCCAACGATTTCCTCTGTATCTTCTTAGACTGAATGCGAGGCTACTAGATGGAGGGTATGTTTTCTCTAATATCCCAACTTAAATGCAAAGGATTTTCAGAATAGAAATGTAGGAGACACAATTCGAAAGATTTGCGTTGGTGCCCGATATGCAGGCTGACTCGTGTCGATAATTTCTGTTGTTTTTCTCCAACATAATCAATCTTCAAAGGGCACATTCAGGGCGTAAGCCTTTGGGCAGAGTGTACGCTCCTCTAGTCAATGGCCCGGGTTCGAAACCCCATATGGGCTTCTCCGTGATATTGCTGGAATATTGTTAAAAGCAGCGGAGAACCATGCACACTCACTCACTATGTGGATATGCATTACTACCTGTAAACCTTTATGTAACGAAGAGTGGGGTATACAAAACGATACGTGTATGTATGGAGCATATATCATTTAAATTGAAAATAAATAGTAAATTTCTATTTTGTGATGGAACATTTATCAGTGTAATAGGCGCCCTCTGGCGGGCAGCCCAGTGACAGGATTGTAATCAGAGAGTACTAAGTTTGAACCCTGTTCATATAATTTCGGACTTTGCGTTGTGTTCTACTGTGATCAGTCATGAACAGTGTACTCTCTCGAGGTTCTATGGTTGGTCAGGTTCTCAACTTTGCCAAAACAAAACTAAGACAAAATCATAAATTAAATGATTTATTAAACTTAAAAAAATGTACAAATTAACAGTAAATCAGAAAAATACAAAAAGAAAACACTCACACACAATTGAACTTTTACTATTGACCTAAATTTCTTTATCGTTAACTGTCTAATTTACTGCCTATTTTCTCCTACACCTACTTCTCCCCCTCCCCCCCCCCCACCATTATTCCAATAACTATACTAAATAAATACCTTACAAAACCTACATTTTAACTTATTTCTTACTCTCCAACCTACCTTAGTCCTTATTTCTACATATTTTTCCTACAACTAATTTTCCCCCACCCGACTACCACATAAACTAAACCTACACCTAAGACTAGTCGTAAGGAAAACCTTATTGCCTAGAGGGATGTTCCCCCTTAGTGGGTGTTGTGGACTTACTAGTGGGGATACCCGAAACTTCAGACGACTAATCTCGGTCGTATCAGGCTTTTATACCCACGGAGCTAACCATATTCATAGGTCATGGGTCATACAATCTTCTGAGCTTCTCATTGGTCAAATGATAATTCCTAACATAGCGTGCTTGGCGCCACCTAGATCCGGAAACTCGCTATGGCAGGAAGACATGTGGACCTCGCAACCATCATAGGGAATTCCAATGGAATTTTACTGCCAAACGTGAGTAATAAATAGATTAATTGACTACTAGATAACGACTTCCACCAGCCCTGCTGAAACACTACAAAGCCCTATAATTTACAACCCTTACCATACATGAAAATTAAACTTGCCACCATACTACCCGAAAAATTACGATCTATTTTTAGCCCAACTACCACATATCTCCCCCCTTAAGATCAAAATTACCCAATTTTGTCCCCAAAATACTGCTTTCTTTAACACAATGCTTTCATACTTTCAGATAAATAACAACAGATCAACAGAAAAACAACAAAAAGAAACATCCACAACAACAGATTCAGTCGGAGTCCAATTTGTTGATGGCTTCCAGCTCCTCTTCCTCCCGTTCCTCCCAAGATCTCCTCCTTGATGACAGTCGGTGTCTCCTGCGCTGTGCAGCTTCCCTGAGCGATATCCGGCTGGCTGACAAACATGCTGCTCCATGGGACGAAGACGATCCAGAAAGGGAGGGCAGGGTTCCTGTTGTCCTTCGCCGCAGCAACATCACTGAGCCAGGACTAAAAAAACTAGCATTTGGTAAACGGACTGGCAGTAATTCACCCGAAGAATGTATCTTGAGGTGTGTCTACAGGAGCTGGATTTATTAAAAACCCTCTTGCAGATGCTGCACTGGTGGCGGAGGATGTCCTCCTTATGCCGGGCCAACCAGTGGTCTAGATAGTCTCCATACTTCGTAAAAACTCTGGTGATGCAGCCTGGGACTTTACAACGCATCCCCTCCTCTGTCCATAATGGCCGCTCCTGATCTGTAAAGTCCTTCAACTCCTCTGGTTTGACATTGACTTCGAACGTGTCCATCCTAAAACAAGTGGAAGATAACTTCCAAGGAATCGATTTTGCCCTACAAACATTCTTTTTATTTCTTATGTTTAAAACCAACACCAAACTTAAAAACAACAACAAATACAACATAAATTAAGAGATATAATTTATTTTGGAAAATAACAAAGCATAACGACGAAACTTATTAAAATTGGACACGATAATCGGAGATTTTAAAAATCTCCTAGCACTACGGGGAAAACCTTTTCCTTGGCTTTACAGCCCTCCCCACTCTAGTTCGAACTGGTGATGGAGATAGACTACACTCAACACCATCCCCCTCTTCCTGCACAATAGATTCATCTGTTGACTCTGGAGCAGATTCAGTAGACAAAGATAACTCTGTCCTTGGCCTATCAGAATGTAACCAATTCTTGGGTGTATCAGTACCCTGGAAAGGTTTAAGATGATCCACATGCACATGCACTGCTTTTCTGAATTTGGTAGGTTAAGTCTGAAACGTAACCAACTACAAGATAAGGACCATCCAAACCTAATCCCAACTTTTGATTTGCCTTTGGTGGATACCACCACCAGACAAACTCCCCAATTTCAAAAGACCTAGTCTTTAAGCCCTGTTCATAATTCCGTTTTTGAGCTGCAGCCGCAACTCCTAACCATTCAGAGGCAAATTGGAAGACTTTCTGCATGGTTTCCTGTAACCACTTGATATAAGCAACGGAACATTGTTGAACCTGAACTCCAGGTGGATTCTCCACCATGACATCTATCGGTACCCTTATCTCACAACATAACATCATCAGATTTGGAGAACCGTATGCCATGAGAAGATATGGAAGGTGATCATCCCAATCCAAAGGTTCTTGCTGGACATAAATGGATAGCATTTGCTTAAGCGTACGATTAAAACGTTCTATCATCCCATCAGACTGGGGTCGGTACGGTGTAGTTCTGGTCTTTTCTATTCCCAACAATGCACAGATTTCTGCAAACAGATTGGACTCAAACTCCCTTCCCTGATCGGTATGCACCTGTAAAGGGCAGCCAATACGACAAAATACTTCTGAAACCAGCTTATCAGCAACAGTAATAGCAGTATGGTTTGGGATTGCAAAGGCCTCTTTCCACTCTGTGAAATAATCCCCAACAACCATAATATATTCATTGCCCTGTCAACTGATTGGTAATGGACCCATAATATCCATGGCAATGCATTCAACGGGAGAGCGAACTTGAAACTGTCTCAATCGAGATTTGCCCTTCCCAGGACCAGGTTTGCATCTAGCGCAAAATAGGCACGCTTTACACCACAATTTGATGTCCTTTGACATGTCTGGCCAATAAAACCTGGACTTGATAGATTGCAGTGTTTTGTCTCTGCCAAAATGACCTGCTGACCTATTACTATGCAGATGTTGAAATATGTTATCCCTAACCATGGCTGGAGCAACCAACTGTACCCGGGGACCAAAGAAGTCAGATTCTATTTTGCGGTACAACAGTCCATTTTCAATAACTAGGCTATCCCACTGACCCCAAATACATTTAGCCTCTGCAGACAAATCTACAATTTCTGCTCTGGAGGGTCTATCTGTACTTGTTTTCAGTAACTCCAAAATTGGACCTATACCCTTGTCAGCTTTCTGTCCTCCTAATAACTCATCTCTCGTCCAGATTGGTAACCAATTAGGAACACTAGCAGAGTTTTCCACAGAGGTTTGCGATGGGATATGCCCACCTTCTGCGGAATGATCACTACAGTAGCCGTTGCACTATCGCTAACGGAAAGTGGAGAAATTCTGGCGGAGTCCATGACCTGAGAGTGGGAACCATCATTTTTAGAAATACTGTCCACCATCCCTGTGTTTAACACCTGACATGTACTAGTTTTAACTGATGACTGATGACAGTCATTTGAAGAGCATGAAGCACATTCCAAACATTCCTCAAACCCACACTTTTTAACTGGTTTACGTGATAAGCTATCAGCATTTTGATGTTTGGTGCCCGATCGATACTGGATTTCAAAACTATATGTCTCAATGATACTTAACCATCTTGCTAGAATTCCTTCAGGATCCCTGAAGTTTTTCAACCATATAAGTGGAGCATGATCTGTTCGTATCAGGAATTTTCGACCATACAAGTAGTGTCAAAATGATTTCAGAAAAGTGACTACTGCTAACATTTCTCGCTTGGTAGTGCAATAATTTCTTTGTGCCGGACCAAGAGTTTTATTAGCATGAGCTAAGACCTTTTCTTTCCCATTCTGCACTTGTGAGAGAACAGCTCCCATACCGTATGCACTAGCATCCCTATCAAGTATAAACAGACCTTCATCCTGAGGAAATGCCAGTACTGGGGCATCTAATAAACATTGTTTCAACTGACAAAAAGCACTATCACATTCCTCAGTCCAAATGAAAGGAACACCCTTCCGTGTTAGTCTATTCAAAGGAAAAGCTATCTCCGAGAACTTAGGTACAAAGTGTCGATAATAACCAACGAGTCCTAGAAAGCTACGGACCTCTGTTCGGTTTTCAGGTTTGATCCAGGTATTGACAGAACTAGTCTTTTCAGGATTACATCTTATCCCTTCTGCTGAAACTATATGTCCCAAAAATGAAACTTCAGTTTGGAAGAGTGTACACTTCTTGGCTTTGAGTTTCAAATTTGCTAGCCGTAACTGCGTAAATACCATCTTTAGATTTTCCAATGCACAACTAAAATCTGGGCCAAAGATGATCACGTCATCCAGATAGCAAAGACATTTCTTCCACCTTAATTTTCCTAACACTCTATCCATAAGCCTTTCAAATGTAGCCGGTGCATTTGCTAACCCAAAAGGCATGACATTGAAATGGTATAATCCTACATGTGTAGCAAAAGCAGTTTTGTGTTTATCTCTAGGATCCATCTTTACCTGCCAATATCCGCTTGCTAAATCCAAAGTGCTGAACCACTTAGCACCCCCTAAAGTTTCCAATGTTTCATCAATACGAGGTAACGGATAAGCGTCCCTCTTACTGACAGAGTTCAGTTTCCTAAAGTCAACACAAAATCTACAAGAACCATCTTTCTTGGTCACTAAACAAACTGGCGCTGACCATGGACTGTCGCTAGCCTCTATGACACCATGAGCTATCATCTTATCAACTTCTTCTTCAATCACTTGTTTCCTACTTAAAGGTACCCTTCTAGCTGGAAGTTTGATGGGCATTGCCCCAGATGTATCTATTGTGTGGGTAACCACATTTGTTTGTCCTAAAGATCCATCTTCTCCTACAAAAACATCCTCATACTCTAACACTAACTGAGTCAATGCTAGTTTCTGTTCAGCGGTAAGCTCATTAGAACTACTGTCTATCAAAGGCTGCAAATGAGGAGGTAACTCCTTTTTGACAGATTTCTGCTGTTGATCACCACAACACTCAACTACCTGACTGACAGTACTAACAGTACCTATTAGTGATGAACTGTTCAAAGAAACTCCCTTATTACTAAGGTTTAAGACTGACACTATGACCTTGTCATCTTTAGGCTTGACTAAACTTTTATCCACAAAAATGCCTCTACTGCGTAACTGGTCATTTGGCTCAATCAAACCATACTCTGAAGAAAAAGGACCCATTAGCCTACCTTCAATGAACTTTTCCGAACCTTCAGGTACAGTGACCCTGTCAGCAATTTGTATGCGAGAACAGTTGTAAGTTTTCTGTTTATGCAACTTCAATTTGCCTTGTGGAGTTTTAAGAATCTTACGCCTAATCATAATGTCACAGTCATAGGTCTCCAGGAAATCCAAGCCAATAATACTACTCAAATGTCCTAGGTCAGGCAACAATAAACTCTTGCACAAACTGTGCCCTACCAACAGTAAACTCAAATGTTGCACAACCATACACATTCACCTGTAGCTGTGAAAACTTCCTTATCAACCTTACTGAATGTAACACCTTCTAGGCCTAACCTCAGAAAATCTTGGTATGACAACAATGAAACAGGAGAACCTGTATCTACCAATTGTTTACAAGGTACCTGCCTTAATGCAACATCTAGAAAAAGACAAGATTTCCCATTGGTATCAGCGTGTAACACTACCTGTTCTCGTACATCAGAACTACTAATGTCATGTTGTGAGGATAACACTGTCGTACTTCCTTCAGTAGGCCTAACATTTTGTTCTAACCCGGCTGAAATCTCAGCCCCGATCCCAGCCGGACTCAGTTTCCCAAGTTAGTCTTAGCCCCTACAGATCCTTTAGATCCCGTGGATACAGAAGATCCAGGTATACCCAACTTAGCCAAATAAGGACATTGGTCCCTTGGATGTCCAGGATCTTGACAAATGAAACAACTCAATTTCCTAGATTTCTGTGGGACTCTAGTACACTTTTCCAACCGCTGATCTATCAATTTGCTAACTGCCTCCACAGTTAAACCCTCGTCAATACTTGTCTGAGATACTACAGCAACCCTATCGAAAGTTTCTGGCTTTTTGCTTCTATTTCCCTCAACTGCATCGTATTCAATACCGTGTGCTATTGCTTCCTCTAATGTTTGCGGATGAGCAAAAGCAATATGCTTCTTCATAGTGAAGTTTGTCAATCCTGTCAGAAATTGATCAATCAAGTGCCAACTCCAGTGAGGCAAAGGTGGCTTCCGGATATGCCAGAAGTGCTAATCTGCGTAACTGATACCCAAAGTCAGTTACTGACTCGTCCCTTCCTTGCCTACGGTTTCTAAACTCAGATCTGAAAGCTATACTTCTTTCCTTTGGATTAAATCTCTGTGTAAGCACACTTTTTATGGCATTGTAATCACTCAACTGCATTAGTGTAAGGCTACTGAGCAACTTTTGTGCACTTCCTCGTAGACACATGGTCAATTGCTGTGCTTTCTCACCACTAGTCCACCCATTCCATGCAGCAACTTGTTCAAAATGAACTAAAAAATCTTGACAATCGCACATTTTGCCATCAAAAACATCTTGTCTAACTTCCCGACGGATGTGTTTAGTCAAATATGGTTGAACAAACGGAGCACTAGTGTCACTTTGAAAAATTGTATCACCTGCCAAACTGGAATCTAGCAAAGAATCATTACCAGACGGGCCAAAAGCAACTCCAGCTGCAGAGGATGACCTCTGCCTGTGCTGGGAATAATCTACTGGAACCCTTGGTTTGTCTACGTTTTGATTAGGTGTACCAAAATGTACTGAACGATTTTCCTGTCTACTGCCCCCATCGTAAGCAAACCCATGGTTTAATCTATAATTTGTTGCTTCTGGGTTTAGGCCTAACGTTTCAGTACCTATTGGCCAATCAAGAATTGACTGTGTAGTAACACTATGCAGTTGTGACTGTGAATCAACATTTCCAGTAGTTGGTTGCGGGGTTGATGTTACAACTCCTGTGTGATGTGTTTCAGACAAATCCATAAGATCAGTATCCAAACCTACGGTGGCCCATAAGGGACATGGAGTCTGTTTTTCCATATTTTGATGTTTCACTTACTTTTATCTCAACCTTTAGCATATTAACACAATTTGTCATACAAATATGTAGAAATCATGTATAAAAACAACCGAAAACATGGAAAATGTACTTTCAAGTAGCTATTGAGTCGCTGAAATGTGAAGCGAAAATGTCAAAAACTAAAATGGAAATGTCAAAAACCAAAACGAAAATGTCAAAAACTAAATTGGAAATGTCAAAAACCAAAACGAAAATATCCAAAACCAAAACGAAAATGTCAAAAATCAAAACAAAAATGTCAAAAACTAAAATGAAACCACAGAAAACTATTTCCACCGCGGTGAAAATATTCCCACCTCGGTGTAAATATTATCACCGCGGTGGAAATAGTTTTCACCGCGGTGTAAATATTATCACCGCGGTGGAAATAGTTTTCTGTATTTTCATTTTAGTTTTTGACATTTTCGCTTTAGTTTCTGACATTTTCTTTTTGGTTTTTAACATTTTCGTTTCACTTTTCTGTGATTCAATATCTTCTTTACACATGATTTATCACATATTTGTAAGACAAACCGTGTTAATTTGCAAAGGGTAACGACAAAAGTAAGTGAAATATCAAAATATGGAAAAACAGACTCCATGTCCCTTATGGGCCACCGTACAAACCAGATGTTTGCTCACCCTGACTTGCTGATAGGGAAAATAATGCATGAGTTTCCTCAGACTTCATATTTCACAACTAAATCCTGACAGAAGAATAAAGATTTTCCACACAAAAAATAACAATATGGTCTTGTTTGTTCAGAAGAAAAATCAAATCTACAAGTTTATCTGACAAAAAAACAAAAAAAACAAGACTATTTCATTTCAGCATTGTCAAGATCACATTTCATATCCTGGATTCGGCACCAAATCTGTAATAGGCGCCCTCTGGCGGGCAGCCCAGTGACAGGATTGCATACCGGAGAGTACTAAGTTCGAACCCCGTTCATATAATTTCGGACTTTGCGTTGTGTTCTACTGTGATCAGTCATGAACAGTGTACTCTCTCGAGGTTCTATGGTTGGTCAGGTTCTCAACTTTGCCAAAACAAAACTAAGACAAAATCATAAATTAAATGATTTATTAAACTTAAAAAAATGTACAAATTAACAGTAAATCAGAAAAATACAAAAAGAAAACACTCACACACAATTGAACTTTTACTATTGACCTAAATTTCTTTATCGTTAACTGTCTAATTTACTGCCTATTTTCTCCTACACCTACTTCTCCCCCCCCCCCCCCCCCCCCCCCACCATTATTCCAATAACTATACTAAATAAATACCTTACAAAACCTACATTTTAACTTATTTCTTACTCTCCAACCTACCTTAGTCCTTATTTCTACATATTTTTCCTACAACTAATTTTCCCCCACCCGACTACCACATAAACTAAACCTACACCTAAGACTAGTCGTAAGGAAAACCTTATTGCCTAGAGGGATGTTCCCCCTTAGTGGGTGTTGTGGACTTACTAGTGGGGATACCCGAAACTTCAGACGACTAATCTCGGTCGTATCAGGCTTTTATACCCACGGAGCTAACCATATTCATAGGTCATGGGTCATACAATCTTCTAAGCTTCTCATTGGTCAAATGATAATTCCTAACACAGCGTGCTCGGCTCCACCTAGATCCGGAAACTCGCTATGGCAGGGAGACATGTGGACCTCGCAACCATCATAGGGAATTCCAATGGATAGATTAATTGACTACAAGATAACGACTTCCACCAGCCCTGCTGAAACACTACAAAGCCCTATAATTTACAACCCTTACCATACATGAAAATTAAACTTGCCACCATACTACCCGATAAATTACGATCTATTTTTAGCCCAACTACCACAATCAGAGAGCATTTGCTATTTTAACTCAAGAAACTTGGGACAGTCTTCCAACACAGTTCAACAACTGAAATATTGTTCAAAGCGGGCTGAAAGCCAGCTTACTAACTCTGCTTGTATCTACCTTGCTGATACATATACGTGACCACAGAATGAACCATGACGAGCTTTTCATTACACCTTGTAGGCGTTCCACACAAAATGGCGACTCATGCAGTAATGCATCGGTGCAAAATTACAACAATGATGTAATCTAATATTAATATTTAAATACGTAAGCTTAAAGTATTAATTGTGCTCACAAGATCTAACAGACATATCTAATGTAAAAATAATTATTCCGTCATATTTTCCACAAGGAAGTGCGCATGAGCACCAACATATGTCCTTTTTTTCCGTGTATAGGAGTTGGACGGCTGCCATTGTTGTCCAGCGAACTACACATTTCGATTTTCGTAAATCCCAGATTCTGTAAGTACATGTTTCTTTCATAGAACGACTTATCATTTCATTTGTATCATTATGAGTATCAAATTAAATGATTAGTGTTCAAATTATCATGCTATATGTCAGCAATGACGAAATTCCCGGACTGGTTAATGGCAACGGTAAATAATTATCTTTGGTATGGGAGTTGCTGTACACTGAATTAACATGGGAAAGAGATATGTGTTGCGTCCACTGATACACTTCTTGCTTATGTTTAACACATTCAACAATGACTAAATCTAACAATAGTGGACGCCATTTGCAATCAACTTGACATCTAACAGTATGTTCTTATGCCTTCATTTTCTCCCTTTAATTAATGTATATTTATGGGACAATTTTAATGTTAATGTTGTGAAATATATATGTTTGGTTCCACTTGAGCTCTATTCATACAAGTATTTCAATGAAACGTTGAGAAGTCAATACCTAGAAAGTGAAAACAGGAAGTAGGATATCTATTATATAATCTGGACCAAGGACATGAACAACAATACGTCCAGGTGTTATCTAACTGCGTAGCTTACGTTCAGTTTACAAACTTTAATATAATCATTGGATGTTTTACTAGAATTACTTCGAACAGTTGTACATTCCTTTTTCGATACATTTCGAATCTGTTATTTTGTACAGGTATTAACTTCATGAAGATTTACTTATACCATAGCTTCTTTTGTCTTTATTTAGGCAAGAAGAAGCAAGGAAGAAAGATATACTTTACCTCAATCGGTGCACCAGATGGTCTGCAGATGAATACCTAGACGCCACAATGGTTTGAGGAGAGGAGTGATGTGATGTGCAACCCAGGCTTTGATATACAGCAAATTGAAATAAAAAACAATACTATGGATTAATTGTGCCCAAAGAGACAGTTGATATGCAGCCAAGTGGAATACAAAACGTTCGAGGAAGACAATTCTACGCATTAATTGTGCCCAAAGAGACACGTGACTATGTAATGAACTTGTTGGAATCATATATTGTGAAATTAGGTACACGTGTTAGGGTATTGGATGGTGGTTTGCGAATAGCATGTTTATATTATAAAGATGGAAAGAAAATGATTGAAGTTGGTCATTTGAAATTAATAACACAGAATGAAATACAATCCTCATCAGTTTGTAGACAACAAATATACAGTGGATTACTACCAATGCAGCTATATTGTCTTTTATGGCTTGCAAAAAAGAATGAAATACTATTTACTTTTTGTTTCGATCCTGGGTTGTCCACAAAGGGTCCAGAGAGAGTGTTGTTTAATATAAACACAGTGGCAGATAATGAATGTCTGCCTTATCATTTAAAAAATATATTATTGTCTAAAAGGCAACATAAATCAAAACAAGTGTGTTTATTATTTGAAGAAGATGATATTGATAAAAATATAATTAGCTGTATTCGTGAATGGCTAAGAAGTTATGCAAGTTGCAATGTCATTGATATTTATCATTCATTTGATCCTGGTAAGACAGAAATTGCAAATATTGATGAGTGTCTTTTGACATCAGAATATTTTATATTTATTCCGACAAGGGATGAGGCGTCAGACAAGTTGAAATACATGTTAAACTTAGTTGTTTCAGAATGTTCTGGTCGTGACATTATCTTAACAATAATTGATTCAAAACAAAACACTGGCAAAATACCAGAGCTATTCCGGCCATTTCCAATTTTTATATGTAATTTTGACCCTCAAGGGTATCATTTTAGTTCGACAGTTTCAAATGAAAATATTCCTCAGATAAATACAAATTCTACAACGCTTTTGGTTGCTGATCGCCCAAATGTCAAACTGTCCGATAAAAGTTTGACAAATGGTGTGAGTTGTAAATTTAAGACATCAAAACCCATTCGTATAATTTCAGACGATATTGAAAAGGCTGATTTAATTAAGAAATCCACTTTATTAGAAATTCCCACAGCCGAGATCACAGTCAATGATGACGATGTATCTGGTGGGAATTTACTGTATTTCGAATATGCAAAAAAATTATATAAAGATCAATTGTTCGTCATCCCTCCGTCTCGCGAGAGGTCACCGGAGTACGAGTATGCCCTGCGGGTTATTGCAAGCAGATCTAACATGGAATTCGACACCTTACTAATACAATGTAGAGAAACGACTATAGCTATTGAATGTTCAAGTCCTTTAAAAATGTTGAATTAAACGGGACATGTTTTGTCTGTCAACGACGATCTAGTATTTAAGTGTATAAAATGTTTTGGTTATACTTGTTTTTTCTTGATTTTTTATCCTACAAAATGAGGAAAACTGAAATGAATACATTTTTCAAGTGATACATTCAATGGATCAATTTGTTCTAATTTATGGACAATAAGTCTATCCCCTCTGCATGGTGTAAGGAGCGTCATGTTGCAGTCGGCCTGACCTATTGATTCTGACAGGTAATTTAAGTTCCTTCCGGGTGTGTGTAATCGACCCTGCATATGCCTCTGTACACAAGGAAAATGTCACCTGACCCTGTGGTCGTGCCACGTATCGCTGAGTATGTAGGTTGAACTCGTGATGTAGGGAACAATATGTCACAGCCGAGATATGTTGCAGTATTGAGCTATTTCTATCCAACTGCTTAGGTCTCGATGACACGAAGGTGTTGAATGACATCCTTCTTCATGAACAAAAATATATATAATATACAGCATTACACACAAACACCTTTACCCACACACACACACACACACACACACACACATGTAATTCTCAGCTTTTTCCATCTTTCCTCAGTTTATCTGCCCCCTGTCAATGTCTCATGCTGACATCTTGAAAGCAGTGCAGTTATAAGTCTGTTGCTTGGTGTTATGTCTTTGATGACGTTTTTGAAGATGCAAGTGTTGAAACCTTTCTTTACAGAAAGCAATATATAGGAGGCTAAGAACTAAGAACCCTCGTATATTACTGCAGATAATCTTTGAGTTGCAAACAATATGTTTGTTTGTTTGTTTGTTGTTTAACGCCACACTCAGCAATATTCAAGCTATATGACGGCGGTTTGTAAATAATCGAATCTGGACCAAACAATCCAGTGATTGACATCATGAGCATCGAGCCACACAATTAGGATACGATGACATGCATCAACCAAGTCAGTGAACCTGACCACCCGATCCTGTCAGTCGCCTCTTACAAGTATAGTCGCCTTTTACAGCAAACATGGGTTGCTGAAGACCTATTCTATCCCTGATCTTAGATGGGCTGCGTTTCAATAATGAAAATACAGACTACAAAACATTGCACGCATTATGGGAGATGATTTCTATGCACCTGTACATAAATAGCTCGTTTACAAAGAACGTGTCAAGGCCTGTGTTCGTATACCTCAATGTATTAATACGTCGTCAACAACAAAAACGACTGTGTCGGTGTTAACAGTGATATCTTGATGTATTTATAACACCAGGTCATCTATAACACGTAGCATATGATATGGGACAAATGAATGACCAAATATGGACTTTATGATATGAACAATGACGTAGTCCAACCCAAGTAAGGGGTAATACAAAAGTCTGCCTAGTTTAATAATAGACATGACATATGTTGTAGTAAATCAGTAGTTAAGCAGTTAGATTGCAATGACAATGATGTATTCTAATAACAATCATCAAACATGACCAGCCATGCAATAAGGACCCTTAGAGGTGGATCATTTTATGTGTAGGGGATGGGTGTGGGGAGTTGGGGGTGGTGGTGGTGGTGGTGGTGGGGGGGGGGGGGGGGGGGGGGGGGGGGGGGGGGGGGCGAGGCGTATTTTTGTGTAAATAAAAACTTCAGCCTCCATCTGCTTAAAAAAACCTTTCAGCCTCCATCCACCGCTGTATCAATACAGAGTATTTCATGTGCAAAGCCATAATATTTTTACAGGGAGACATAACCATGCGAGACAGTATCCCTTATCTATTAATAATCATTTCAAATCTTCCATTTCAAGAGGCCGTCCGTATCATACAAGTCACTGTGTTGTATCCTTGAACATTGTTATTGACTCAACATGTCACGCAGTGATATGACTGAAACAGTTGTTGACTGTGATGGGAAATGACCATTAAACATCATTCACCCTTACTTGAAAAAAAATGAACATCATTACAAATAATGCCATGCGAATCAAGTTGGTCTAAAATGTACCCTATTGCAGTGTGTGATGCATCATTTGTGAGGATGAAGGTTTGTTCTGGTCAGGATATGCAAGGATGGGAGCTGTTGTAAGGGCTTACTTTAGCTTTTCAAATGCCTGTTGGTAATTTTTGGACCATTCGAAATACACGTTTTTTTCCAGTAGGTTGTATAGAGGGGCGGCAATGCCAGAAATTTGCGATAATAGAGGCTATACCTAAGAAATGAGGCATGACATGGACATTTATAGGCGGTATATCTGTGTGACTGAATCTATTTTTGAAGGATTGACATGGATGGGTGACTTGGTGTTTTTTGCAAATTTACATTTGCTTGGTTTTAGAGTGTGTCCTGCTTCTCTGATCTTTTGGGATACTGCCTTGTTGTGATTCAAATGTTCCAAAAACGTTTTTGAAAATACTATGATGTCATCTACAAACATTAGTATATAACGCCCATTCATTTCTTTTAGGGGGGCACGGGTGGCCCAGTCATCTAAGGCACCGCGATTCGCTGTGCAGAGTTGCGTCCCTTAGGCACGCCAGAAACCTATGATTGTGGGTTCGAATCCCGGTTCGCCCTAATTATGTTTCTAGGTTTGTCAGCACCATACCCGTGCTCTTTGGTTTCACTGAAATGGTAAATGTCTGAGACCTGCATCGGATTTTCCTCCCACATTAAGCTGACATGCTGCGATATAACTGGAATATTGTTAAAAGCGGCGTTAAACCCAACTCACTCACTCACTCATTTCTTGTAGTGCCCCTGAATACTTTGCTGAAATGCCATAGGAGCATTTTTTAAATCGAAAGGGAGGCGATTCCATTAAAAAACACCATCCGGTGTAATGAAGGCCAACTTGTGTTTTGTATCTGGATGGTGGGGTATTTGCCAAAAGCCACTAGCACAATCAAGCACACTTAATACGTTATCAATAGTATCTTCAAAATGTGGTACAGGGGAACACATAGGCTTGGTAACTGAATTGAGGCGTCTATAATCTATGCATTTTACTGTATATTTGTACTTTCAATATTTTCACTATTTTAAAACGCTTTTGAGAACAAGGTCCACGACGTTCAGGGTTATTGTTAAGTGCAAACCACTTCAATTGGTTTCTTTATTAGGTGTAACTGACAGAGCGGGTCTACGCACTGGGAACATTGGCCACTCGGCCTTGGTGTGATAACTATTACCTGTACCTTATCAACATGTACCTTCTTGACCATCATTCCCTATCAACAATAAACATGGCTGTAGTCTTCTTAAACTTCTTCTGTCGTGCACCCTGAACTACGAGCCCTTGGACAGTACGAACACGGTCTCCTGTGACAAACAGGATGACTGTCAAAACTGATGACATCACCGTTATAATACGATTCCTCAAATGGAGAATACATATGTAGCATTGTCCAGTGTGCCTCTGACGGAACATCAGCCTTGTGACTGTCTGTCCAGTGTGCCTCTGACGGAACATCAACCTTGTGACTGTCTGTCCAGTGTGCCTCTGACGGAACATCAGCCTTGTGACTGTCATTTGCCCACAGCCAAAGCTCCTTGTGACGTGGTCATGCCTTGCTCCTTGTTCTCTCCGTTTAACTGTTATTCTTAGCATGCTACTTGTCACTGTTCAATGGTTTGGGTGTGAATGAACTCTACAACATTCCTTTTATATCAATGTCTTTGTAGGCAGGCATGCTGCAAGTGCACCAAACGTTTCACTTCAAACTCAAGTTCCACTGATCAGGGTACTGAAGGACGTGCATTACTTGAATTTCTGTCAATTTGAAGAAAACATTACACTGGGTTTTACATCGCATGGCGTTGTAAAAACTATTCTTTCATTATAAAATGCTATATTATACTGTTTTCAGTACAGTACAGTTTTATGTTTTAGGGAACAGTGAGAAACTTTTGACATTCTTTCCTTATGTTGAATTTGAAATCTGACGTAAAAAAATCTCAGCTTTCTTTTAAGAAGAAAAAATCTCAGCCCCTAAAAATGAGTATGACTCTACCCCAAAAATCCACCCCCGTAAAATTCCAATTGTCCTCCCCTGATGTGTGACTAGTCACATTTTAAAACTACAGTATCTTCGGAACACAAAAATAGAATTCACAAGCTTCAATTCATATTTATTACAGAGATACATGGCATCAAATATTTGGACTCATTTTCCGACTTATAACTGTTTATAAAATAATTGACGATCTGATGATATGAAAGTATGCTGAAAAGTTTTGAAATAATGTTTTTATTACATTATCAACTAACGAGAGAGAAATATCAGATATGTTTGTACAGTTCGCACACATGGCGATCATCAATGAAGTTAGTCGACGTCAAACGTCTTATAGCATCACAACACAATTGTATCCTAACACCCATAAGGACCCTTTAGTCCTGGTGGGTCACAAATATAGTATGTTATTATCCTAGCACCCATATTATTGTCTTATACATTCACAAGATCTTACATGTTCAACTAATGTTAACTAAACTAATATGTTCCACAAGGAACTGAGCATGAAGATGAGATGGAAGTCTGCTATGGTTGTTCCACGACTTTCATCCCCTAAGTGTAAATCTCAAATTTTATAAGGACATTTCTTTCAAACAATAAGTTTTCATTTTATTTGTATCATTACAACATTCAAATTATACGATTAGTGTTCAGACTTTGAATGGTGCAATATGTAAATAAAAGCGACAAAAAAACCATCCACATCCGAGCATGTGTTAATGAATTACTATCATACAGTGATGATACCGGGTGTTTGCCTGAAAAAAATACGAGAACATATCGTTTAAGTCAAAATAGGATATTGCATCAGACATCATTTTTGTCACTGATGCGTTAAATTTTGAAATGTCCTCCACATACCTCCCATACCACCTTTTGAAATCTTCACTAAGGCCCGACCCGTGAAGATCCGGGGTAGAATAGGTCTTCAGCAACCCATGCTTGCCGTAAAAGGCAACTATGCTTGTCGTAAGAGGTGACTAAGGGGATCGGGTGATCAGGCTCGCTGACTTGGTTGATGCATGTCATCGTATCCCAATTGCGTGGATCGAAGCTCATGATGTCAATCACTGGATTGTCTGGTCCAGACTCGATCGTTGACAGACCGCCGTCATATAGCTGAGTTTGGCGTTAAACAACAAACAAACACAATCTGCGCATACCTCTGTACACACGGGGAAAAAAACACTATGAAGACATTTGTTGTCAGAAATCATCGATTTCATTCAGAAATTGGAAAATGCCCTTCAGCGTAAATTGTAAACTGTTTTGGTCGTCATGAAGATCAAAACCATCGCTGAGTTCCAGTGACGTTACAATAACATCATGGCTGAAACATTTCAGTCAGTTATTCAGTGGTTCTAATACAAATGTAACTGAACTTGATTTTTATATTTTAGTGAAGGATTTCATTTCGTCAATAAGCGACGATTTCCTCAACAGTACTAATGACATTGAAAGTGAACCTAATAAAGCCACTTCGCGTTTAGAAATTCAGGACGCTATTTCCAGTATGCACTCTGGTAAGGCTCCGTGTTATCGTGGTCTATCAGTTGAGCTTTTTGAGTATGCTCCTCTACAGTGTCTAGAAATGTGTGAAACTTGTATAATCTTGAGCTGTCATCTTGTATTTATCCCAAACAATGGACATTGGGTGTGATAATACCAATACATTAAAAAGCCAACATTTCTGCTGTTTTGTTGAAACATATTCAGATACTGTTTGAGTATCATGTATATCATGTGACTAAACAAGTGAAACTGACTTGTGAACTGTTTCAATGGTCCATGCGACCTTAAATACCTAAATATATGTCTGTCTGCCTGTCTGTCTGTCTGTCTGTCTGATTGTGCGGATACGTGGTCGATGTTGATCGTGCTATCAACCATTGGTTTGTCTAATCCAGGCTCTCTGTGACATAAGTGAGTGTGTATGATTTTAGGCCGCTTTTAGCAATTGAAACTATAACTCACAGTTGATTTTACTTTATGTCTGATTATCAAATGAAAATATCTTAAGATAATATCCAAAAGAGGAACTGTACTGGCGCCCAGTCAGCACTCAAATTTAAAGAATACTTTGACATGGTTTTATTTTTTAAATTAAGATTTAATGTAAAATATTGAAACCTATATTTGCATGATACACAATTGATGAGGAGTATCTTTGACATCTTATCTTTGAAGGTGAATAAATGTGTCTTTTTGTGCACAAATGAATATTTCAAACATGGCTGGAGTCATGTGGTTGCAAATTCATTTCTTACCCCAGTCTTCATTGAACCAATTTATTTATACACACAATTGCCCAGCCACTTCAAACCGTTGCAGGAATGAGTGATGGTTTTATAGACGTAACAAAATGTAACAACAGTTCTTTCAGTTTTCAATAACATGAAAACAAGGTATACTATCTGCCCCGAGTGTAGTTCAAATACTAATTACAGCGTAAAACACCAACAAAACAAAAAGCACAAAAACATACAAACAAATACCTTTGCGTATAAGTGAGGAAAACACATTCCACGGACGAATATCAAATAACAACTTGTTCTCTGTTCACCAAAAGCTATAAATCCTCCACATATAAACCCAAAGACACAGTTACAGTAATGGGTGAACACATTTAATATATTATCAACGATTATTCAGCGCATCCATCTCCATTTCATCCTTATAAATATCATAATGGAACGGAACATTAGAAATTTCTGCTCAAAACCGAGTCCGTGGCACGATTTAGACTAAATCATAAATATATGTTAAACACCATAAAAGGTGATGATACAAGATATTGACGAAACAATAAGCGTGCCCTGCCCAACCGATGGCACCCGTCAACAAACACATATAAAAGCAAGTCAACTGTTCATATGAAAATAAAAAACACTGAAACATATAGCACAAGTCAAAATAGGGAATTGCATTGGACAACAATTTTGTCGCTGATACGTCAAATTTAGAAATACCCTTCACATGTCCGCCATAGAACCTAGTGATAGTCTTTTTCTAAGGCGCTAATTTTGGTAACTCTGATCAATCGACGTTTGAGTAAGAGTCGCTGAAGAAAACAGTGTTATATAGAGTCAAGGTTTGATAGAGTCCACTGTCCTGTTTGTGCTGTGTATCAGATCATACATGAATTGTTTCTTTATTGCCTTTTTGTTGTCATAAAGATAAATTACCCAACACATATTTTTATATATTGTTTACAGTTGTGGGATCATATAAATATAAATATACATATAGATATAATCTGTAAAAATATTTAGAAGTGACCACATTACCACGTTGCATTAAATATACTTTATTCCATGATCAGATCAACTGTGGACGTGCAGAACGTGTGTGAGGGTGAGTGGATATGGTTAACGACACTTTGAGCACTACTTCAGATCAGGGCACGTCAGAAATCCCAAAATCGGAGAATGTAACCATTTTGGGCGAATTTAGTTTGCACGGGTATTGTGCTCACATATAACAGACCTTGCCTCATGATCAGGGTGAACTATGTACTCGAAAGGTAAACGTATCCCTGATGGCAAAGTGCAAGGTGGTCGGTATAGAAAAAGTGAAAATGGGATTACACCGAATCCGAGATGGAATGCGTTGAAGTAATAGAGGATATTTTATTGGTCGAGTGAGATATCATGTTTTTCTCATCGAGTGACGGGGGGAGGAGGGGGGGGGGTCTATTCTAACCTGGAATCCCCACGACCAGCAAGTGTTGCTGGGGACCTATTCTAACCATGAATCCCCACGATCAGCATGTGTTGCCGGGGACCTATTCTAACCATGAATCCCCACGATCAGCATGTGTTGCTGGGGACCTATTCTAACCATGAATCCCCACGATCAGCATGTGTTGCTGGGGACCTATTCTAACCATGAATCTCCACGACCAGCATGTGTTGCTGGGGACCTATTCTAACCATGAATCCCCACGATCAGCATGTGTTGCTGGGGACCTATTCTAACCATGAATTCCCACGATCAGCATGTGTTGCTGGGGACATATTCTAATCATGAATCCCCACGATCAGCATGTGTTGCTGGGGACCTATTCTAACCATGAATCCCCACGATCAGCATGTGTTGCTGGGGACCTATTCTTACCATGAATCCCCACGATCAGCATGTGTTGCTGGGGACCTATTCTAACCATGAATTCCCACGATCAGCATGTGTTGCTGGGGACCTATTCTAACCATGAATCCCCAGGATCAGCATGTGTTGCTGGGGAGGTGTAACCTGGAATCCCCACGGGGTTTCAATGTTGTAATTAATTGTAATGCATGAGGTCCGATGACTGCTGTGTGTGAGTGGGGTGTCTGTGTGAAACAGCCGCATGGTACCTCGGTGGCCCAGCACAATGTGCATGTACGTTGCTATATAAGTGCAATAATCTTCAACGCGACGTAAACGTAATTTCATTTAACCACCATCAGTTGAAAGTACACCATGTATGAACCCCGCACAGGGTTGTGTTGCCAGACAGACATTCCACAATCAGGCAGCGACAGTGTTATCTATATAGTTGCCATATGTTCATTATCTATCTAGTATCGTGACATTGTCAACAAACAGAACCCTGTGGGCGTACATATATACATCATTCATATGTCAATAATGTAGCGACAAGACATAATTCTCATATCATGTAAACGTATTCATGGTACAGTACAACCGTATTGGTGTGACTTTCAATACAACCGTATTAGTGTGACATTCAGTACAACTGTATAGGTGTGACATTCAGTACCACCGTATTAGTGTGGCATTCAGCACCACCGTATAAGTGTGACATTCAGCACCACCGTATTAGTGTGACATTCAGCACCACGGTATTAGTGTGACATTCAGCACCACCGTATTAGTGTGACATTCAGCACCACTGTATTAGTGTGACATTCAGCACCACCGTATTAGTGTGACATTCAGCACCACCGTATTGGTGTGACATTCAGCACCACCGTATTAGTGTGGCATTCAGCACCACCGTATTAGTGTGACATTCAGCACCACCGTATTAGTGTGACATTCAGCACCACGGTATTAGTGTGACATTCATCACAACCGTATCAGTGTGACATTCAGCACCACCGTATTAGTGTGACATTCAGTACAACTGTATTAGTGTGACATTCAGCACCACCGTATTAGTGTGACATTCATCACAACCGTATTAGTGTGACATTCAGCACCACGGTATTAGTGTGACATTCAGTACAACGGTATTAGTGTGACATTCAGCACCACCGTATTGGTGTGACATTCAGTACAACTGTATATGTGTGACATTCAGTACCACCGTATTAGTGTGACATTCAGCACCACCGTATTAGTGTGACATTTAGTACAACCGTATTAGTGTGACATTCAGCACCACGGTATTAGTGTGACATTCAGTACAACCGTATAGGTGTGACATTCAGCACCACGGTATTAGTGTGACATTCAGTACAACCGTATAGGTGTGACATTCAGCACCACGGTATTAGTGTGACATTCAGCACCACCGTATTAGTGTGACATTTAGTACAACCGTATTAGTGTGACATTCAGCACCACGGTATTAGTGTGACATTCAGTACAACCGTATAGGTGTGACATTCAGCACCACGGTATTAGTGTGACATTCAGCACCACCGTATTAGTGTGACATTCAGCACCACGGTATTAGTGTGACATTCATCACAACCGTATTAGTGTGACATTCAGCACCACCGTATTAGTGTGACATTCAGTACAACTGTATTAGTGTGACATTCAGCACCACCGTATTAGTGTGACATTCATCACAACCGTATTAGTGTGACATTCAGCACCACGGTATTAGTGTGACATTCAGTACAACGGTATTAGTGTGACATTCAGCACCACCGTATTGGTGTGACATTCAGTACAACTGTATATGTGTGACATTCAGTACCACCGTATTAGTGTGACATTCAGCACCACCGTATTAGTGTGACATTTAGTACAATCGTATTAGTGTGACATTCAGCACCACGGTATTAGTGTGACATTCAGCACCACCGTATTAGTGTGACATTCAGTACAACCGTATAGGTGTGACATTCAGCACCACCGTATTAGTGTGACATTCAGCACCACCGTATTGGTGTGACATTCAGCACCACCGTATTAGTGTGGCATTCAGCACCACCGTATTAGTGTGACATTCAGCACCACCGTATTAGTGTGACATTCAGCACCACGGTATTAGTGTGACATTCAGTACAACGGTATTAGTGTGACATTCAGCACCACCGTATTGGTGTGACATTCAGTACAACTGTATATGTGTGACATTCAGTACAACGGTATTAGTGTGACATTCAGCACCACCGTATTAGTGTGACATTTAGTACAACCGTATTAGTGTGACATTCAGCACCACGGTATAAGTGTGACATTCAGTACAAACGTATAGGTGTGACATTCAGCACCACGGTATTAGTGTGACATTCAGCACCACCGTATTAGTGTGACATTCAGCACCACGGTATTAGTGTGACATTCATCACAACCGTATCAGTGTGACATTCAGCACCACCGTATTAGTGTGACATTCAGTACAACTGTATTAGTGTGACATTCAGCACCACCGTATTAGTGTGACATTCATCACAACCGTATTAGTGTGACATTCAGCACCACGGTATTAGTGTGACATTCAGTACAACGGTATTAGTGTGACATTCAGCACCACCGTATTGGTGTGACATTCAGTACAACTGTATATGTGTGACATTCAGTACCACCGTATTAGTGTGACATTCAGCACCACCGTATTAGTGTGACATTTAGTACAATCGTATTAGTGTGACATTCAGCACCACGGTATTAGTGTGACATTCAGCACCACCGTATTAGTGTGACATTTAGTACAACCGTATTAGTGTGACATTCAGCACCACCGTATTAGTGTGACATTCAGTACAACCGTATAGGTGTGACATTCAGCAACACGGTATTAGTGTGACATTCAGCACCACCGTATTAGTGTGACATTCACCACCACGGTATTAGTGTGACATTCAGCACCCCTGTATTTGTGTGATGACCAGCACCACCATATCGGTGTGACATTCAGCACCACGTTGAATTTTGTTTGTGCACACATTATTTTTCAATATAATCTCCTTTGACTTCAGCACATGCTCCAGTTTAGTTACACCTGCCTTATAGAAGTCTCGTCGTGGTTTGTCCGCAAGATAATATGGTTATATAATCGTGTCGCTTACACAGAACGTGTTCAAAGCCTCGATGTATCAGCATGTCGTCAAGAACAACACCCGGCTAACTGTAAACATGGATATCTGTGCATGGATGATTTAGGTATAGATGACACGAGCTCTTGTATAGGACGAGGCATGTGATTTGGGATATACAGCTGTATGCATGATCAAAAAAGGACATTGTGGGCGTGGTTTGTGCTTCTGTTGACGGTATATAAGGGCCCGCACAGCACAGCTTTCTTCCTAACATGAAGTACAACAGAATAAACATAAACAATGTGTAAGTATAAACGTCTGTTTGTTTTAGGGATATTCATGTTATATATGTTGTAGCAATTAAGTTGTTAAGGTGGGGCGGTGGGGTAGCCTATTGCTTAAAGCGCTCGCTCGTCACGTCCAGGACACGGGTTCGAATCCCAACATGGGTACAATGTGTGAAGCCCATTTCTGGTGTCCCACACCGTGATATTGCTGAAATATTGCTAAAATCAATACTCGCTCACTCCTTAAGTATAGAGAATAACCAGTCTAGAATATCCACCGACACAGATTAAACTTTGGCATGGAGGTCAAAATAGCGGTGAACATTACATGAATGGACCACTGAAAACCAGTGACGACACATATGTTTGCGAAATGTGTGAGCATACCTGGTCTACAGGCAGCACCGCCACTCACACAATGTGCATAAAAGAGTAATTAATTAATGCCTGGCGCCTCACAGCAGTATGATATAACTAATGAAGATCCAACGAACATCATCTACACTTTGCCTATTTATAGCGCCACATAATGTCACGTGTGCTAGTTTTCCCACTTATTCCACGCGCGTCTATTATATTATTGCATGTACTCAAAGTCCGTCAGATAGCGGGATCATGGGGGTGTCACGGACTGCATTTATCGATTTATATTTGAAGCTTATTATATTTTAAACTATACTACACAAAATAAGTTAAGGAATATCCATTTCTTTCAAATGGCTACAGCTAATATCTCATTGCATGGCAGATTAACTCGATAGTCACATGTAAGAATTGTGTTTTCCTTAACTTCGTTAGAGTAGTATATTTGCAGGAGATCTGAACCTAAATAATCCATTTACTGATGCTATTCCAAACGTTCAAGTCACCGCTCCATTTAGTCGCCTCTTACGACCTGCATTTGCATCTGGCGTCCTGATAACCAGTTATTAATATTAGTGTTGTTTTCACATTCAGCCAACAATTGTGGGACGCAATACCGGGGTTACAGGAGACCAATGCTCCTAGTGTTACTCACACTGGGGGCATTCTCAGATGGAGCAGAAGTTATGGTGATGAAGATAGAACACATAGTCAGTTGGCCTGCCTCCTGGAAACACTCATCTTGGCGAGTCACGAGAGAGAGGGAAAGGGAGTTCATCACAGGTCTGAAATTAAAGAGAAGCTTCCATTTGATCCGTTCCTTACCACGAGCGGAAAATGCGAGTTATATTTGGCACGAACGTTTCCAGGAACCATAGTGTTAGGATTAGTTTGTATTCATAGAAATTATGGAAGGAAGGTTGTATCTTTTAAGCTATGTGAAATTAATGAGATACAGATACGTGGGATGTCACCACACAGTTACAGCGTGAAATGGATTACTGAGAACATCCAGCACTGTTTAAATAGTCAGATGTGTAAATCAATTCCAAAGAATGGCACGCAGTGTAAAATGAGAAATATTTACCATCATAAAATAAGGCAAAAACCTAACTGTTTAAAAACGAGGTTATCAAATAATAAGATTACCACTTACAAACGTCACTTTACACAAATGTGTATTACTATACCTATCACATTACAGAAAAGGGCTTTAGTGGACGAGGTGAAAGCTAATTTGGAGAACAGGTTTCCATTATCTTTAAAATTCAAAGATCAAAATACAAATTCATTATTGCAGCCTATGAAGGATTACAAGAATCCTAAACGTACACGTTACAAAGAACCTAACAAGATTCGTAATAACAATGTTATAATAGTATGTGAAGAAAATGACCTGGATTCGGACGAGATTGCTAGTTTAAAATTGAACCTTAAGAGAATGAATGCCTTTGCAGTTTTGGATATTCACGAAGGTATCGTCGATGGAAAGTCTGAAGTAGCTGACTTCGTGGACTTTCTAACTAAATCCTATAAACCAGTCACTGTAATAGTTTACCTAACATCGCCAATGTCTACACATGTAATGTGGCATATTAACACGGTGATTTCATCCTGCCTATATGGTCAAATCCCGATAACGTTACTTACATATGCCCAGCCTCGCCTTGGGCGACTAAATATACCAAACTGTTTATTGCCTTTTCCAATATTTACAAAACAATTGCAAATAGACAATGACAAACTCACATTACTTCCAGAATACAAGCACAGCCTTGTACACCCTCGGAATGCAATGCATAATGTTAATTATGAAAAATTCGATAAAATGGGCAAAATTCAAGAAAGAAGTGCAAAAAATGTTGAACAATTATCTCTGTCCAATAACACCTGTTGTTCCTCGACATTCATATACAGTCTTCAGGAAGACAAAATACACTGCAGGAAGAGAGACATGATAGCGTTTATCTCAAGAATACACTTGAGACACAATTTAGCAAACAAGCAAATCCATTTTATCACAGATTTTGACGATGATATTTTTGACGTTACAAGAAGTTTATTGAAAACATTTCCTGACATAGATACAACTATTAACGACGATGGCATTCCAGCAGGGAAGTTACTATATATAGAATATGCAGCAGAACTATCCAAAGATAAAATATTCATCATAGCGTTGTCTGGCGCCCCGTTGAACCAAGATTTGATATATGCATGTGATCTACTATTAGGGATAAAAGGAAGAAATTATCAGGATTACTTACAAGAAAACCCTGACCTGAATTCTGAGTGGGTACTACCACCCCCGGAATCTGTCAGGTAACATAAGCGATATGAGCTTTCGGCACGTTTGTTATGGTACGTTATGGTAACGGAATATGGAAAAAATAATGAAGGAGACGGAGTATGTAAGAAATAATGATGGAGACGGAGTATATAAGAAAAAATTATGGAGACGGAATATGGAAAAAAATAATGAAGGAGACTGAGTATATAAGAAATAATGATGGAGACGGAATATGGAAAAAATTATGATGGAGACGGAGTATATAAGAAATAATGATGGAGACGGAATATGGAAAAAATAATGATGGAGACGGAGTATGTAAGAAATAATGATGGAGACGGAGTATATAAGAAATAATAATGGAGACGGAATATGGAAAAAATAACGAAGGAGACGGAGTATGTAATAAGAAATAATGATGGAGACGGAGTATGTAGGAAATAATGATGGAGACGGAGTATGTAAGAAATAATGATGGAGACGGAATATGGAAAAAATAATGAAGGAGACTGAGTATGTAAGAAATAATGATGGAGACGGAGTATATAAGAAATAATGAAGGAGACGGAGTATGTAAGAAATAATGATGGAGACGGAATATGTAAGAAATAATGAAGGAGACGGAGTATGTAAGAAATAATGAAGGAGACGGAGTAAGTAAGAAATAATGATGGAGACGGAGTATATAAGAAATAATGAAGGAGACGGAGTATGTAAGAAATAATGTAGGAGACGGAGTAAGTAAGAAATAATGATGGAGACGGAGTATATAAGAAATAATGAAGGAGACGGAGTATGTAAGAAATAATGATGCAGACGGAATATGTAAGAAATAATGATGGGGACGGAGTATGTAAGAAATAATGATGGAGACGGAGTATATAAGAAATAATGATGGAGACGTGTTTCGTATAACCTGTATAAATCTTTCGAAGTGGTATTTGGCTCATAAAAACTTTGCTAATGAGCTAAAGCCACACTATATATAACTATTGGTTTACCAGTTTTACTGATTATGAATTTTACCGATAGGCTACCGATTAAGTTTAAAACCTACCTGTTAACGCAAGAGGACATTTTTAGCAAATATAAATAAATGGTATCTCTACCTTTCAACCAACTCATGAGTAATGTATAGTTATCACCATGTTTACATTTTCTTAAAACTCATTCATAGATAGGACAGATCTAAACTTAATAAATATCTCATGTCCTCGGTTATGTATCAAACTGAAAAATATTATAGCTGCATATGAAATTGCATATACAGTTAATGTGCTCTCATATATAATTGAAACAATGCAAATTTATCAATACTCAAAGTACAAAAAGTATAAAATGAGAAGAAAAAACAACAACAACAAAAAAAAAAGCGCAAAAGGAACTATAAAAAGCCAATAAAAAAGGAAAACTATGAAACAAAAACAAAACAAAAAAATCGGAAGATGTGAAAATGAGCCAACAAACAAAGGAACCAAGTGGTGCCTTGCTATGAATGTTTCAAGTGAAAATTGTGAAATCGATGTATATTTTATTTTAGTGATTTTTTAATGTCGTTATATTATGCAAAGAAGATTTAATTTATCGCGACATCTTTTAACATCAATTTGTGGTGTATCTGTTATCGTAAACCACCTCCAAACGTTTTATAAAAAAATAATAATTTTTTTAATCGTTTTGAGAATGTCATGTTCAAATCTACATGATAAATGAGTAAAACAATCTCGTTAATACATATGAACTGTAAATACAATAATAAGTATATAGTTATAAATATTTTTAAAAAAGACCAAACAATTCAAACCTGACTCATAAAACAAAAACTATGAAACAAAAAATATACATATAAATTTGTAATGCTCGAAATTTAGAAAAAGAAGAGCAAAGTGTAATATATTTGGTGAACACATATTTAATGAAAAAACTCCGATACTTCTATCGGACTTTTGTCAAATTAGAAGCGATAATGCAGTGTATCCCTTGCAGTTTAATATGTCTTGTTAAGGGACGACCATTTGATATTTTGGGAGTAGGGGCGGAGCTGGGTTTTTTTTATCGACATTATATATTTTTTCAGCTACATCTACAAAACTAAAAAAAAAATTATTTAAAACTATGAGCCTGATTTTTCAAAAGGAAAACACCTTGCAACAATGTAATATTTGTGGCAGGTACTTTCTTTTTTTCAACAATTTGAAGCATTTATTAAACAAATATTTTTATCAAGAATTTTCGGGAACAATTCAATTTTATCAGCTCCACCCCCACGTAGATTTGTAATCCCACATTAAGATGAGATCAACTCTTCTAGATATCACAGTGTTTCATCACAGGGTGCGAGTACAAAGTGCTGTGTCCACCCATGAACATGGAAACATTTTGTAACAATGTTAAACTATGACATCGGTATGTGACGTGTTGTCTATGACATGTCATACTCCAAATGTAGCAGGACATGCCATAAGGTTGGCATCCATGTTTGATGTTTTGTTTATTCAATAGCGTGTCGAAATGATGTCATGACATTGTTAACAAATGACATAAATATACAGTGTTTGTCCATTCTATAACATGTCAAAGAGTATGACGACATTGTTAACAAATGGTATCGATATATGTTGTTTGTCCATTCTGTAAAATGCCAAATAGTATAACCACATTGTTAACAAACGGGAATATAGTGTTTGTCCATTCTATAACATGCTAAAGAGGATGACAACATTGTTAACAAATGACATTGACATAAAGTGATGCTTTGAAAAATTCAGAAATAAGAGAATCATTTCCTGGCGACTTGCAGTTTTTTAATTGATTGATAGCTTGCAACACCTCGTCTTCAGTTATACGGCTGTCAAGGATAGAACATGTGACATCATCAAAAGGATAATCTACACCATCTTTCGTAATATCACGAGAGAAATCGGTATGCATATCTTGGAATAAATTTTTAAAATGCGAAAACCAGTCACTAATGGGGATAGACGATTCCCTTTTTTCAACACCAGTGTATTTTCTTAACATTTCCCAGAATGTTTTGCAATTATTGATATTGGATGAAAGTCTGTCACGAATCACATCATTAAAAGCTCTTTTCTTACACCTTACGATATCCATATATGTTTTACGCTGCAGTGAATAGGCTTGTAACGAAACATTATCCTTTTTCCTATTAAAAACATCTAGTAGTCGGAAGGCTTCTCTTCTGTGATAACCACATTCTTTATCAAACCACGGCTTGTCGCGTCCATGACGCTGAACAATCATACGCTTTGTAAAATCTGCTGCCTTCAACAAAGCTTCCGTAAATTTACTAATTGCTGCATTTATGTCTGTTAATGCTAACGTAATACAATCATCAAACAATTGCTTACTTTCATCACATGAGACATTTTCTCTTAACCGATCACCAAAGTTATCACGCCAAGTATACTTAATACAAACTTCGGGCTTCACATTCTCACCCGACATAGCATTGTCAATTTCAGTGTTACGTGACTGAAAGGTACAATTGATTGGCGCGTGCGGAGACTCGATCCGAGATCCGATGTTAAAATTCTTACACAATGTAAACAAATCCCTCGTTGTGATAGCATAGTCAATAACGCTTGCGCCTGTATAGTGTTTGTCCATTCTATAACATGTCAAAGAGTATGACAACATTGTTAACAAATGACATCGATATATAGTGTTTATTCATTCTATAATACTTCAAAGAGTATGACAACATTGTTAACAAATGACATCGATATATAGTGTTTGTCCATTCTATAACATGTCAAAGAGTATGACAACATTGTTAACAAATGACATCGATATATAGTGTTTGTCCATTCTATAACATGTCAACATGTATGACAACATTGTTAACAAATGACATCGATATATAGTGTTTGTCCATTCTATAACACGTCAAAGAGTATGACAACATTGTTAACACATGACATCGATATATAGTGTTTGTCCATTCTATAACATGTCAACATGTATGACAACATTGTTAACAAATGACATCGATATATAGTGTTTGTCCATTCTATAACACGTCAAAGAGTATGACAACATTGTTAACAAATGACATCGATATATGGTGTTTGTCCATTCTATAACACGTCAAAGAGTATGACAACATTGTTAACAAATGACATCGATATATAGTGTTTGTCCATTCTATAACATGTCAACATGTATGACAACATTGTTAACAAATGACATCGATATATGGTGTTTGTCCATTCTATAACATGTCAACATGTATGACAACATTGTTAACAAATGACATCGATATATGGTGTTTGTCCATTCTATAACATGTCAAAATGTATGACAACATTGTTAACAAATGACATCGATATATGGTGTTTGTCCATTATATAACACGTCAAAGAGTATGACAACATTGTTAACAAATGACATCGATTTATGGTGTTTGTCCATTCTATAACATGTCAACATGTATGACAACATTGTTAACAAATGACATCGATATATAGTGTTTGTCCATTCTATAACACGTCAAAGAGTATGACAACATTGTTAACAAATGACATCGATATATAGTGTTTGTCCATTCTATAACATGTCAACATGTATGACAACATTGTTAACAAATGACATCGATATATAGTGTTTGTCCATTCTATAACATGTCAACATGTATGACAACATTGTTAACAAATGACATCGATATATGGTGTTTGTCCATTCTATAACACGTCAAAGAGTATGACAACATTGTTAACAAATGACATCGATATATAGTGTTTGTCCATTCTATAACATGTCAACATGTCTGACAACATTGTTAACAAATGACATCGATATATAGTGTTTGTCCATTCTATAACATGTCAACATGTATGACAACATTGTTAACAAATGACATCGATATATAGTGTTTGTCCATTCTATAACATGTCAACATGTATGACAACATTGTTAACAAATGACATCGATATATGGTGTTTGTCCATTCTATAACACGTCAAAGAGTATGACAACATTGTTAACAAATGACATCGATATATGGTGTTTGTCCATTCTATAACACGTCAAAGAGTATGACAACATTGTTAACAAATGACATCGATATATAGTGTTTGTCCATTCTATAACATGTCAACATGTCTGACAACATTGTTAACAAATGA
Source organism: Haliotis cracherodii (assembly GCF_022045235.1). Classification (NCBI taxonomy): domain Eukaryota; kingdom Metazoa; phylum Mollusca; class Gastropoda; order Lepetellida; family Haliotidae; genus Haliotis; species Haliotis cracherodii. The sequence continues at coordinate 1,696,545 of NW_027266265.1, read as the reverse complement.
CATCGATATATAGTGTTTGTCCATTCTATAACATGTCAACATGTATGACAACATTGTTAACAAATGACATCGATATATAGTGTTTGTCCATTCTATAACACGTCAAAGAGTATGACAACATTGTTAACAAATGACATCGATATATGGTGTTTGTCCATTCTATAACACGTCAAAGAGTATGACAACATTGTTAACAAATGACATCGTTAAATGGTGTTTGTCTATTCTATAACACGTCAAAGAGTATGACAACATTGTTAACAAATGACATCGATGTATAGTGTTTGTCCATTCTATAACACGTCAAAGAGTATGACAACATTGTTAACAAATGACATCGATATATGGTGTTTGTCCATTCTATAACACGTCAAAGAGTATGACAACATTGTTAACAAATGACATCGATATATGGTGTTTGTCCATTCTATAACACGTCAAAGAGTATGACAACATTGTTAACAAATGACATCGATATATGGTGTTTGTCCATTCTATAATACGTCAAAGAGTATGACAACATTGTTAACAAATGACATCGATATATGGTGTTTGTCCATTCTATAACACGTCAAAGAGTATGACAACATTGTTAACAAATGACATCGATATATGTTTGTTAGGTCCATGTTTACAGGATGGCACACGTGCCTGGAAGAGAAACCGATAATACAAAACCTTCAAACAGAAATTCTGTGTTTATTGTTTCTGCACGTGTGTAGGAGTTAATCAGGGTGTGTGCATATGTTCATTTTAGTCAGGGTGTGTATCTGTGTCCGGGTTAGTCAGGGTGTCTATTTGTGTCCGTGTTAGTCAGGTTGTGTATCTGTGTCCGGGTTAGTCAGGGTGTGTATCTGTGTCCGGGTTAGTCAGGGTGTGTATCTGTGTCCGGGTTAGTCAGGGTGTGTATCTGTTTCCGGGTTAGTCAGGGTGTGTATCTGTGTCCGGGTTAGTCAGGGTGTGTATCTGTGACCGGGTTAGTCAGGGTGTGTATCTGTGTCCGCTATTTAGGGTGTGTATCTGTGTCCGGGTTAGTCAGGGTGTGTATCTGTGTCTGTGTTAGTCAGGGTGTGTATCTGTGTCTGTGTTAGTCAGGGTGTGTATCTGTTTCCGGGTTAGTCAGGGTGTGTATCTGTGTCCGGGTTAGTCAGGGTGTGTATCTGTGTCCGGGTTAGTCAGGGTGTGTATCTGTGTCTGTGTTAGTCAGGGTGTGTATCTGTGTCCGGGTTAGTCAGGGTGTGTATCTGTGTCCGGGTTAGTCAGGGTGTGTATCTGTGTCCGGGTTAGTCAGGGTGTGTATCTGTGTCCGCTATTTAGGGTGTGTATCTGTGTCCGGGTTAGTCAGGTCGTGTATCTGTGTCTGTGTTAGTCAGGGTGTGTATCTGTGTCTGTGTTAGTCAGGGTGTGTATCTGTGTCCGGGTTAGTCAGGGTGTGTATCTGTGTCCGGGTTAGTCAGGGTGTGTATCTGTGTCCGGGTTAGTCAGGGTGTGTATCTGTGTCCGGGTTAGTCAGGGTGTGTATCTGTGTCCGCTATTTAGGGTGTATATCTGTGTCCGGGTTAGTCAGGGTGTGTATCTGTGTCTGTGTTAGTCAGGGTGTGTATCTGTGTCTGTGTTAGTCAGGGTGTGTATCTGTGTCCGGATTAGTCAGGGTGTGTATCTGTGTCCGGGTTAGTCAGGGTGTGTATCTGTGTCCGGGTTAGTCAGGGTGTGTATCTGTGTCCGGGTTAGTCAGGGTGTGTATCTATGTCAGGGTTAGTCAGGGTGTGTATCTGTGTCTGTGTTAGTCAGGGTGTGTATCTGTGTCTGTGTTAGTCAGGGTGTGTATCTGTGTCTGGGTTAGTCAGGGTGTGTATCTGTGTCCAGATTAGGCAGGGTGTGTATCTGTGTCCGGGTTAGTCAGGGTGTGTATCTGTATCCGGGTTAGTCAGGTCGTGTATCTGTGTCCGGGTTAGTCAGGGTGTGTATATGTGTCCGGGTTAGTCAGGGCGTGTATCTGTTTCCGGGTTAGTCAGGGTGTGTATCTGTGTCCGCTATTTAGGGTGTGTATCTGTTTCCGGGTTAGTCAGGGTGTGTATCTGTGTCCGGGTTAGTCAGGGTGTGTATCTGTGTCCGGGTTAGTCAGGGTGTGTATCTGTGTCCGGGTTAGTCAGGGTGTGTATCTGTGTCCGCTATTTAGGGTGTGTATCTGTGTCCTGGTTAATCATTATCAAATAAGAAGACGTTCAAGTTTTTTTCTCTAAAGACTCACAAGATTGTGCCAAAATGTCCAGTGCAGCGATTTGACCGGGGGAATCATGTGACGCTATATAACTTGACCGGGGGATTCAAGTGACGCTATAAATCTTGACCGGACGATACAAGTGATGCTATATAACTTGACCGGGGGATTCAAGTGGCGCTATATAACTTGACTGGGGGAATCAAGTGACGCTATATAACTTGACCGGGGAATTCAAGTGATGCTATATAACTTGACCGGGAGATTCAAGTGGCGCTATATATCTTGACAGGGGGATTCAAGTGACCCTATATAACTTGACCGGGGGATTCAAGTGACACTATGTAACTTGACCGGGGGATTCAAGTGACACTATATAACTTGACCGAGGGATTTAATTGACACTATATAAATTGACCGGGAGATTCAAGTGACCCTATATAACTTGACCGGGGGATTCATGTGACACTTTATAATTTGACCGAGGGATTTAAGTGACTCTATATAACTTGACCGGGGGAATCAAGTGACACTTTATAACTTGACCGGGAGATTCAAGTGGCACTATATAACTTGACCGGGGGATTCAAGTGACGCTATATATTTTTCAGCATGTGTCAAAAGACTTACAGGTCCTATGTTAATTGTATTAGTCCTCCGGGCGAGCTCTATCATCCATCAGCGTCCGCCCGGAGAGCGGAATGTCCGGGGTTCGATCCCCGGCCGCGTCATACCAAAAGACGTTAAAAGATGGTACTTGTTGTTACCCTGTCTGGCGCTCGGCATTAAGGGGCTAAAACAAGGACTGGTCGGCTCGGAGTCAGTATACTGTGTCTGAGTGGGGCATTCATGTTAAACTGCGGCATGGTATCTCAGTGTGCTAGCACTATAAATCGGCATCAGTTCGGACTAGTACAAGCAGCCACACACACACATATACACGTGCATGCACGTCGCTATATAAGTGCAATAATCTTGGACGCGACGTTAAACCCCATTTCACCTCACCTATCATCCATCCCTGTGTTTGGCCGGTTCGGGAGGGACGTAAAGATGCAGGGTTTTGCTGTCTTGCTAAGAACACCGTCTTGATGCTGCATCAGTGATGAAGGCGCCTTGGTGCAGACACAAGGTGAATGACTACCCGAGGACAGCGTCTGTAGCGTGTAGTAACGACTGGGGTTTCTGTGCCCGTCACCATCAGGGCCTCTGTGGCTGTTAGAAGCGCCAGTAAAATATGTTACTACCACACTAGATGAACGCCGACGTGACCCAACCAATACAAAGCGCTCAATACTACTGACAAACAGAAATTGTCCCTTCCATTTAACTGGCACAAACGCTATGTACACTTTTAATGACAATCAGTATCTTAATAGTATATGGAGATTATTACATGAGCGCGGGTCTCATGCCGATCTTACAAAACGAGTGTACGAGTGACAGTAGTTTCGTATTTCTCACGCTCACATACACACACCGCCCGTGAAGATCGGGTAGGATAGGTCTTCAGCCACCCATGCTTGCCGTAACAGGCGACTGTGCTTGTCGTAACAGGCGACTGTGCTTGTCGTAAGAGGCGACTAACGGGATCAAGAGGTCATGCTTGCTGACATGGTTGAAGCATGTCATCGTCTCCAAATAGCGTAGATCGATGTTCATGTTATCAATCACTAAATTGCCTGGTCTAGATTCGATTATTTACAGACCGCCGTCATATAGTTGTACAATTGCTGAGTGCGGCGTAAAACAACAAACAAACAAAACATACACACGCCGAATGTAACACTCTGTTTTATCATTAGTAACGTTTACAGAATAATGGCCATGGTCAACAAGGATGTCTCGAGACCTGGGAAGAGGCGGATTAGGGTTGGTCTTGAGTGAGTGAGTGAGTTGGGTTTAACGCACTTTTACCAGTATTCCAGTTATATCAAGGTATGTCAGCTTAATGTGTGAGAAAAGCCCGAAGTGATGCAGTTCTCAGACGTTTACAACTTGGGTGAAACCCACGAGCACGGGTATGGTGCTGACAATGAGTTGGTCTAGAGCAAACAAAAGAGACGAGTAACGGGATCGGGTAGTCAGACTCGTTGACTTGGTTGATGCATGGGATCGCATGCCAATTGCCTTGATCGATGCTCGTCACGCCGAAGGCCCGGGTTTGATTCCCGACATGGTACAATGTATGAAGTCAATTTCTGGTGTCCCCCGCCGTGATGTTGCTGGAATATTGCTAAAAGCGGCGTAAAACAATACTCACCATCTTGATGAATAAGGCGTTTACAGTGTAACGCCGTGGTTATAAACCAGTGTGTTGTGAAACACTGCGATAGATGGGGATGTGAGGTTAGAGCTCAGTCAGGATGTTTACTACCGTCCTTCATCTCAAACGGGAGCCATAATCGGCACAGTGTGAACCTGGCTCAACACGGGAACACCATACGTCGGGCGGTCGGGTAGCCTAGTGGTTAAAGCGTTCGCTCGTCACGCCGAAGACCCGGGTTCGATTCCTGACATGGGTACAATGTGTGAAGCCCATTTCTGGTGTCCCACGCCGTGATATTGCTGGAATATTGCTAAAAGCGTCGTAAAACCAAACTCACTCACTCACTCACTCTGGTAAGGATCACGGAATCAGACGCCAGAGATACCAATATATTCACTCCAACTATCACTCGCGTGGCAGGTCAAAGGCTGTGTGAGTAGTGACGAGAAGACACGTGATGGCGTGACTGAATGCCTACTGGTAGTGTCGCGCTGTCACATTTAAAGTCAAATATCATATTCAATCAGATAAAACACTATCGCCCACACTGGCAGTTCTACATGAAGGTCGGACACCTGATACATCTGTTGACACAGTGATTTACATCCAGCCTGAGGTTCGTCATGTGATTGCGACAAGCTGTACAAACGTCAGGCTCATATCATTGTGGATCTGAGGTTCGTCATGTGATTGCGACAAACTGTACAAACGTCAGGCTCATATCATTGTGGATCTATTTACCACGTGTGTTCTTGTCACTATCGTCTTTATCCCTCGATAATGTACAGTAAACTACGGTTATAACGAACTCGAAGGGACCACTAAGTTTAGTTCGTTACAACCGTAGTTTGTTATAAACATATGTACAGCATATATATACAGCAAATGGCCTGGACTGAAAAAATAGTTCGTTATATCCGCCAGTTCGTTATAAGCGTGTTCGGTATTAACGTAGTTTATTGTATGTTATTTTGAGGGCAGGAGTAGTGGATGCTGTATTTAGTATTTTATTTCTCATATCGAAACACGGAGCATGATAACAAAGGGTTGTGTTTGTCCGGACATTGGAGTTATACGACAGTTTGAGAAGTCACGCCAGCTGTTGGCGAACAACAGAACGAGTCTCTATTCTGACGAATATTTTCCCCAAATATTTGTTGTGCATATACTTTCTTTCTTTATACACAATACTGTTACCTATATGAAACGTTTCAGGTGATATTAGATCCGAATATAATGGTAGTTTATCTGCATTAACGTTCAATTCCAAATGTTTATTAAACACCCTAAAAAAGATTTTCAGCGAAATCTAAGACTGTGTCTACATCTCTCTCTTCCCTCCGATTTCACTGTGATAGGAACCAACATCAGCCGCAGTTCTTCTTGAGCGCCACTCTGATATGGTGTTACGCCATGAAATTGTCTTGCAAAACCCCTTTTTAGGGTGATTTATTTTGGTTTGTAAACTTGTCCGTGGAGATGTCGTCCTTATGTCTTACCTATACTTACAAGGCAAAGGGAGCACGTGTGGCCCAGTCGTCTAAGGCGCCACGATTCGCTGAGAGCTGCGTCCATAGGGCACCCCAAATACATATAATTGAAGGTTCGAATCCCGGTTCGCCCCATTTATGTTTCTAGGTTTGCAACACCGCAGTAGTAAACGTCTAAGGCCTGTTTCACTTAGGGCTTTCCTCCGACATTCTATTTTCGGGTGATAACGCGAAAAAAGGGACAAAAGACTTTGAAAGAATTTTGGGAAAACATACGATCACTGGTATGCTTCTGACAAACCTCTGCACAGCCAATTGCGGCGTCTTAGACGACTGGGCCAGCCATGTGCCCTCCCACCGCCACGCATTGTATAAGGAAATGTTTATTACACTCTTAGTAATAAAATAATAGCAAATCTTTGTCGACATTATCACGTGTGCATAAAATATAGTGTAGAGTTCGTGCGAGACAACCACGGGTCTTTTATTCAATTCGCCTTGTGTCACGTGTCAGTGTCACGTGTCAGTGTGTTTTACGGTGATCTCTCCGGGATAAGGATAATGTTTTAGTCAACGTTTTACTTTATCTCCTGTGAATTGCATATTCACTCACTTATTTATCTATTTTAATTACAGACAAACGTGTTGTTGTACCATACATGAGCTCAATGGCCCCGTTCCACAAAGCGATCTTAGCTATCGTATGTCTACACTGAATAAAATTGTTTCAATTACATCGGTGAACGTGTTTAATCGCTTGTTTTATGGCGTTTAGTTTGTGTTCGCCCACCCAAGACGTGTACCACATTAAGAAAGCATCTTTTATAGTGGAGACGTTTCGTGACAGATAAAGGGTCAATAGTACAGTTTGTGATAAAACCATGAAACATTGCCCAGTTGTGGGTAATGAGATTCCAAATATTTTCAGATATTAGGCAACCCAAAAAAATCAAAATGGCCGCCAAATCCAATGTGCCCACAACCTAAATATGTGATGAAAATTTAACATTTTGGAATGTATTTACCCAACACTATATCTGTAAAGTAAATAATGTTATCAAAATTGACTATTTATGATGACTCAGGTAATCTAAAGTGTGAAGAAAATATAAAAAATGTGTTCCTTTCTTTGTCGACATAGCTTTAAGACATACTTCATTTAGGCTAATTAACTATGCCAATAAGGTTAATACAATGACAACAACAGAATACTTAACGAACCAAACTTTATATTGATTAAAATATGGTGCAAAACGGCTAGAGGTTTTGGTTGGCTGGATCGCAGTTGTCACCACATGTGACACGTAGTGTTCCAATTAAATGGGGCACGTCACAATACCACCTTTGTCCGGCAAGGTCATGAACAGCAAAATATCTCAAATGCTATCAAGGTGTGAGACACATATATTCTGTCAAACAATGCAATGACCAGGACAATGACGTCAGTATCGACTGTTCGAATCGAAGTCCTATTATGGCCCTGTCTGGCAGCATTAGACGTGTGCAAAAAGTGTCTGGTGTTAGCTTCTTCATCTGAACATGGATGTACATCATTGGCAACATCTGACCCTTTGTTGCACAGAACCTGTTTGCTGTGAGTGCATATAATTTGTTTATCCCCACATTCAAATGAAATAAATTGTTAAGACAAAAACTGAATTAGTTCTGTCTTGTTCTGGACAGTTCTCAGAAATGCTCCTATGTTGCTGATTGGTTGAACGCAGCACGTGACTCCTTTTCCTCGTCTGCTTCTTGCTGTTAATGTGAGACTGCACAATGTCGAATGGACAAACTCTCAAGCTGTTTTTGTGTGTAAATGGAATGGAAACGTCCTTTGAATATTCTTCAAAAATCATTTGCATATTTTTTACGCTGTAGATTACGTAAATCGAAACAAATAGTCTAATTTAATATAGTTATTTACTTTACATATATAGTTTTGGGTAGACATGCATTCCGTGATATTCATTTTTCATAATATATTTAGGTTGTGAATCATGTACTCATATAACTGGAATATTGCTGAGTCCGGCGTTAAAACACAAACAAACAACAAATCAAACGACTTATACCAGAATTTCATTCCTCCATGGCATGGATTTGGCGGCCATATTGGACTTTTTTGGTGGCCTCATATCTGAAAATATTTGGAATGTCATTAACTACAAAAGTGCCAAGTGTCATGCTTTTATCCCCAAAAGCGCACATTCTTTCGCGAAACGCCTGCATTATCAATTGGGTTTCTGTTAGAATAGAATGCCCCCCGGTACAATTTCTATGGGGAACAAATTTACCTCTTTACCTTCGCCTTGCCGTTCCAAGTTCGATATATTCTCGTCAGTGACCCAGATCACTGTGAGGGAGTGGGAGGGGGAGGGGGAGGGGTTCTACCCCACATGCAGGTGTACAGGTGTATAGAGTCGGTGTGTCGACACCCTCCCTTGGCAACAGGAGAGTTTATCACCCACACACCCGCTTACCTAACCCACATGTTGAAGGAGGTCAGTCCCCGCTCAATACAGGTACAGGTGCAGGAACACCTCTCGTCAACACTCATACACTACAGCTACCAATCATGATTAGTCCTACGAGATTCAACATGCTGATCAGAATTGATGTTCAGTGATTAAGCAAAACTGTTACACTATCAAAACTGTTATACTATCGAAATCGATTATTATATGACATTGTTTTGGAAGATGACGCCTAAACGATGTAGCTTGATAGATTTTCGTACCTTACTTGTGAAATGTGTTATGTTTCTATTTCACACTTAAATCGCTATATGGCTGTACTAATGCCGATGCGACGTTAAATTTTACTCACTTAAAGTTTACTGTTTTTAATTAACATACAACACCAATTCTCCACAGGGATGTAATTGTGTGTACACCGGGTAAGTGACATACATATTCAACGAGAGAGGTATATCAGAGATTATTATATAGTCTCTGGGTATATGTACATATCCACTAGAGAAGAATCACGCACGCGACCACCTCAAACCATTGACTGCAGAGTCTTATGGCGGAGTTGTAAAGTATTTAGGCGAGTTGTGCAAACAGCCGAGCTCAGTCTGTGAGCGTATCCCACCACAACAACAGCACACGATGAAAGTCAGCGGGAAAGTCGCCTTGGTTACGGGAGCCGCACAGGGTCTGGGGAAGGCGTTCGCTGCGTCACTGTTAGAGAATGGTGCAAAGGTACGGTGCGGTGTATTTGTGTTACGCGATGTTGTGAAGGGAAATGCATAATTTCCTAGATTCGATCTGTTGCCACAGTAAGCAGGAGAGATATCGATTATTAATCAATTTCTTTACGTATATACTATAGAGGAGTTGACCTACTTCAGATCCTGTGTGGGTTATCTAATACGCTATCAATGCAAGTAATGTAACACTCACAAGACAGCATGTCGCCATGCATGTATTGACAAATACTCGAAACTCCTTTCAGAGCCTGACAAAGCATCGGTTGTATAAAAGGGCTGAGTTATGTACCTGTCTAACGTCTTGTCAATAATTTAATGTTATGTATGACGACACAATGGAATCCCTGCCTGCCACTGAAATGCGCTGTTTTCATTTTTAATGTTAGTAAGAAACAGATGTGTGTATGATTCATATCACAACTATTTCTCATTTATAATGCATGGAACGCTCTAGTGGTAGAGCGTCTGCTCGGAGAGCGGAAGGTCCGGAGTTCGATCCCCGGCCGCGTCATACCAAAAGACGTTAAAACATGGTACTTATTGTTACCCTGTCTGGCGCTAGGCATTGAGGGGTTACTACAAGGAATGGTCTGTTAAGAGTTGGACGCTGGGTCTGTGTGGGGTATCCTTGCATTGGTACGGACACACACATACACACACATACACACACATACACACACATACACACACACACATACACACACACACACGTGCATGCATGTCGCTATGTAAGTGAAACAATCATGAACGCGACGTTAAACCCCATGTCACCTCACCTCAGCTCAACTCACCTCACCTCACCGTTGAACTTGTCACACTTTTGACACCTCACCTCACGGCACCTCACCGTTGAACTTGTCTCACTTTCGACACCTCACCTCACGGCACCTCACCGTTGAACTTGTCTCACTTTCGACACCTCACCTCACGTCACATCACCGTTGAACTTGTCACACTTTCGGCACCTCACCTCGCGTCACCTCACCTTTGAACTTGTCACTTTTTCAACACCTCACCTCACCGTTGAACTTGTCACACTTTCAACACCTCACCTCACGTCACCTCACCGTTGAAATTGTCACACCTTCGACACCTTAGGGGTTGTTTTGTAAGGCTCCAAGGGATCCAACAGTTTTAAAAGGGTGGGGTCCAAAATATCAAACCCCTCTCTTAGTGGGGGGAGTAGATTGCCTACAACATACTGCATTTGGCTTCAAGGGGGGGGGGGGGGGGGGGGGGTATCTGGAACCAACCCAATCCCCCTTGCATCCGTCTGTGAACTGTTCTAGCAAGTTTAATTTAATTCATTAAGCCGTATCTAGTTTGCCTGCACCCTACCGTAATTGCGTGATGTATATCATCCTAGCCGTAATGATAACACGTACACTGACTACACAGACATTCTCTCAGCATCACAGAAGGTAGTGGTGACAAGTCTCAGTGCTGCGTCTACTGCGTGGTATAATATGGGCGACGCAACGGGGTTCTTTTTCTTTAACGCCCTTTATCAATATTCGAGTCCGCATCAATATGACCACGGCCTGTAAATTATCGTTATAATCGTTATAATAAACTAGTGACTGATATTATGAGTAATAAGTCACCCGATCCTAGTACGTTGACACGTATTTAACGACGTCATCGAGCCTGACCACCCGATCCTCAAGGTCGCCATTCATGACCAGCATAGGTTGCCGGAACCAGTTCTGACTGGGGCTCCCCCTATAATGAAACATACTAGAGCGATATGTCACCGGAGATCGGGTCCCATATTGTTTTTTTGTTTCATTGTTTGTTTGTTTGTTTGTTTGTTTGTTTGTTTAACGCCGCACTCAGAATTATTCCGGCTAAATATGTCGGCGGTCTGTAAATAGCCGAGTCTTGACCCGACAATCCAGTGATTGACATCATGAGCATCGATCTACGCAACTGGGATACGATGACATGCATCAACCAAGTCAGTGAGCCTGTCCACCGGATCCCGTTAGCCGCCTTTTGCGGCAAGCATAGTTTGCTGAAGACCAATTTTACCCTGGATCTTCAAGCGTCCCATATACACTGAATCAACAACGTCAAGTGTCCACGATGGTCGTCCATGATTGTCATTCATTCAAATAATGTCCATCCTCAGTAGGCATTGTGATCATCCAATCACCTTTATTCCAGCCTGAACAACCAAATGTCCCGCTGAGTCTACTAAATAAGTTTGAAAAATATGTTAGTTATATATGATGTGGGGTGAAACCCGGATGTGAGGTCATAGGCCTTTACCGCTGTGGTGAAACCCCCGAGCATGGATATGGTGCCCGACAACCCTGGACACATAATCAAGGCAAACCGGGATTCGAACCCGCGATCGTTTCTGTTTCGCCTGTACGTTCAGCTCTGCACGATTTGCGGCGCCTTGAACCACTAGGCCACCCGTGCCCCACAAAGGTACGAGAGACATGATTTCTTATCTATTCCTCAAGTCGGGCGGTCGGGTAGGCTAGTGAGTAAAGTGTTCGCTCGTCACGCTAAAGATCCGGGTTCGATTCCCCACATTGGCACAATGTGCGAAGGCCATTTCTTGTGTCACCCGCCGTTGTATGCTGGAATATTGCTAAAAGCGGCGTAAAACCATACTCACTTACTGTTCCTCAAGTAGCGTCTTTGAAGGATTGTATCTACTTTTTCTTTATTTGCAGGTTCTATTCTCGGATGTTAACGAGGAAAAGGGACAAGCGACGCTGAAAGAATTTGAGAAAAAGTATGGACAAGATAACGTAGTTTTCCTGAGGGGCGATGTCACATCACAAGCAGACATGGAAGGTACATAGTAGTAGATGCATGTACCGTTAACTCACGAAAGTATTGTGAGTGTGTACTGTTATATACGAGAAGACATGGTAGGACCCGTAGAGCCAGAGTAGGTGCCCAGTTGTCTATTTATGGCTGTAAGAGGCGACTAAATGGATCGATCGAGTTGTCACTCACGCCTTGGTTGTTGCATGTCATCGTATCTTATCGTATCCCATCGTATCTCATCGCATCCCATCGTATCCCATCGTATCTCGCCGTATCCAATCGTATCCCATCGTATCTCATCGTATCTCATCGTATCGCACCCTATCCCATCGTATCTCTTTGTATCTCATCGTACCACATCGTATCTCATCGTATCTCATCGTATCCCATCGTATCTCATCGTATCTCATCGTATCTCATCGTATCCCATCGTATCTCACCCTATCCCATCGTATCTCACCCTATCCCATCGTATCTCATCGCATCCCATCGTATCCCATCGTATCTCGTCGTATCCAATCGTATCCCATCGTATCTCACCCTATCCCATCGTATCTCTTCGTATCTCATCGTACCACATCGTATCTCATCGTATCCCATCGTATCTCACCCTATCCCATCGTATCTCTTCGTATCTCATCGTACCACATCGTATCGTATTGCGTAGATCGATGCTCTTGATGTCACACAGGAGTGTCAGTTATTTACAGACCGCCGTCTTATAGCTGGAGTATTGCTGATTGCGGCGTTAAACAACAAACAAACAAACACACACTCAAATTGTACTCAGACGGTATGGGACAGTGTTATTTACATGAATAGTTACAGTTGGAGTATTACTGAATGTGGTGTTACACAACAAACAAACAACGGCATGGAAGGTATACACCCTTTTCACAAAAAGAGTGTCCATTTTGTGAGTTGGAATTCACGTTCAAAAATCGTATAATTTTAGTGAAAATACATCACCAAATTAGCTAGTCAAAGTACAATTATCGTTTACTCTTAGTGTACCCGATCACCTGTAACATAGTGGAATGTATAAGTCTAAAGTATGTTTCCAGAAGGGGTACGCACCCACACAGATCCTCTGGGGCCGAGTGTGTAGACCGAGGAGTAGATGCATGTATAAACTGAAACCCGAGAGTTTATATGAACGCCGAGTATCCTCGTATCCCCCCAAAGAATGGCATCGACACCTGGCTCTGATAATCAGGGGACACGTAGAAGATATACATAGTTTCTATAAGAGAAAAAATTATGGATGTCAGCATCTTTTATGAGGAAAACAACGTTTGGGAGTATGTTCTAGCTCCTCCATCAGGCTCTTTCATGCGCATCACTTCTGAAGGCCATTCAAACACTTGATATTTTCCATGTTCTCATGAATGTTCCAACCCTGTCTGAGCTCTCGCCTCACCGGAAGTGGTGCTAGATTTCTGACAAAATTCATTTATGGATTGTGACGTCACATCCGATACTTGCAGGAGACCGGTTAATGTGATAAACAAACAGCGTCTCAGAGCGAGACCCCCTGACGAGAACTATGTCAGTTATTATTATCTTTCCACCGGAAACGATTGTTAAAGAGTAGGTATATATGCATGTGTTTGTGCTAAGATTTAACATCTAGTAATGCATATTTTCACCTGCCGCGTTCCTTCTGCAACGCCAGGCTCTGTATCCGCTGACAGTGAGTGAGTGAGTGGGGTTTAACGCCATGTTGAACAGTAGTGCTGTTATATTCAGAATAGAAATTGGGGTGAGCGTGGGATTCGAACCCTCGATAATAGGATTCTGGCACGCGTAGGGGAGGTAACACACTGCTCATCGAATTGGAAGGCCTCAAATGACTTTTCAAAAGGAACCTTTAACAAGTTTATGTCTGCGTAAGGCAACCCACAGTTGAACTGTGACATCGCTCATGGGTGAGTACTATACAACCAACACACGACGGAAGGGGGGGGAGGGGGGGTAGCCTAGTGGCTAAGTGTTCGCTCGTCCAGCCAAAGAGCCTGGATCGATTCCCGTACAATGTGGTACAATGTGTGCATGAAGCCCGTTTCCGGTGTACCCCGCTGTGATATTGCTGCACTATTGCTAACAGCGGCTTAAAACGATATTCACTCACTCACAGTGATAATTACTAATATAAATTACCAGACAACAGCTGACTTGTAACATTGCTGATGACTGCACAATAGTAAACAGTCGATATTCACCACTGGACTACTAGTATATGAGACCTTAATGAGAAGAATGGAACGTCACAGCATTCGACGTTCTTGCTATAAGTGGATATTCATATTGCCTTAAGCCTCGAGTTACATGTTAGTTTGTCTCGCTATCAAGATAAGGCAGGGCAATCCATCTCTGTTGATTCAGGCCCGTACAGCTTGTATTCAGGAGGCGCGTCACGTGACTCACTATCGTAAAACCCTGACCACATCCCTGAGAGTAAAACACACAACAACCTAAACATCCATTGATACCCAACGACCCACACAACTCTAAAAAGTGAAATATTGGTTTCAGTTGGCGCTGAATCAGGTCAGTTGGTGGGACTGTCCTGGTATACGAACTCATGTCAACATGCAACATATGAAATTATATCAATAATACTTTTGACTTTGACACGCTATAATGTTCTGGTACGTGTAGGAACTGGCTGTTTCCATCCGGCAGTATTAAGCAGACAACGATACGACTGCGAGGCTCTATACAGACACTGAAGCCTCTGAAAAAACGAGTACATAATTTTCATAGAAACAAATAACTCCAATTAAATTGAAAAGGAGCACCAGTGAGATTAGGAAAATCTAAATTTCTTTCATTTAGGGCTTTTGCATTACAGTAAGGACTGGGTGGAAGGTGAAATAATATGGTTCGGGGACTGTGAGACGCATTCGTCACCACTCGCCCCTTTCCGTAACCTGCAAGAAGACTCGTCTCCCTATCGATGAATGTTATGTGCGAAAATACGACAAACCAATCAGAATGCACGTATGACTTCAAGTACTTCGGCCAAAGAATACCCAAGAAATTGTTTAGATGTCTTGCATCTAAAAATACACCCTATGTACAGTTAAATGTGTAAAATCATACCGTAAGTTCCGATGTGTTTTAAATAGCATCTGGAATATGTATGATATATAAAGGGAAATATACGTGAATCATTACGCAACGAGTTGGCAATTCTTTTAGCTATCCCCGTTTGCGCTTAGACGGAACCCAGTCGCAAAAATGGCCACGCTATTCGGCTTGTCTCGGAATAACACGAGTTGGTCACGAATGTATGAGACGGACAAGGCTTCATAGAGCGACATCGTTTGTACAGTTCAGTTGAAGGTCATGCTTGATTATGGCGGAGTCGTCTTTCACAAGCCAAGCGAAGCGTAACAGGAATTGTACAATGACATTGAAAAACGCTTGCTTCTGATATATTTAACAAAAAATATCTTTTTTCCTCCTGATACCTCTTTTAAATTGAGACTTTTCACCCCAAAACCGTGAATATGAAAACATCGATCTATCGACAGCCTAATCATCGATGCATATAACTCTTCAGAATTTCTGTGAAGTTCGATTTCTGAACAACCGGTTGTCAAACATGATGAAATTTATTTCAGAATACACACAATCAAATGAAAAACACACTAACCAGAATCATCTTCAGTCACATAAATGAGCAGTCTCTCTCACGTCGTCTGCAGCTAAAAACGGCGGTATTCAACCATACTTCAGTGTACTGCCGTTGGCAATGGTTGTGACAGTAGGATCTTTTCCACCAGCACATCATCAGGTTTATGTTGAACATGACTATAGATCGAGATTTTTCTCTGGCTTCATGTTTTTTCTTGTTTAACGCCGCACTCAGCAATACTACAGCTATACGACGGCGGTCTGTAAATAATCGAGTCTGGACCAGACAGTCCAATGATTGATATCACGAGCATCGATCCACGCAATGGGGATACGATGACATGCATCAACCAAGTCAGCGAGCCTAACCACCCGATCCCGTTAGTTGCCTCTTACGACAAGCATAGTCGCCTTTTACGGTAAGCATGGGTGTCTGAAGACCTATTCTACCCCGGATCTTCACGGG
Organism: Haliotis cracherodii; assembly: GCF_022045235.1. Classification (NCBI taxonomy): domain Eukaryota; kingdom Metazoa; phylum Mollusca; class Gastropoda; order Lepetellida; family Haliotidae; genus Haliotis; species Haliotis cracherodii. Next base: position 1,680,459 of record NW_027266265.1, on the reverse strand, counting down.
TCGTGGGTTCATGTAGCCTGTCAATAGCACTCTCACCCTTAACGACTAGTGGGGCGGTCGTGGACAGCCACGAGTAACGGACGTAACTCAGGTTAAGCCAGTTCAGGGTGGAGAAGATGTTTTACTGTATCACATTTGGGGAATTATTTCAAAGCAACTGATGCATAAGTACAATTTCAAAATAACTATATTCCTGTTATTTGATACAGTTTGTTGGAGAAATGCATTCGTTCAGCATGTTTCACTATTTCTACAACCTGTTTCCTCCACAAAGGAAAAAGACGTCCTGTTGGTTTCTTGGAAATGACTTCGTTAAGTCCAAATTGTGCCAATACGCAACAGGTTGCGATGAAATTTAAACATATGTCTCTGGGTGGTTATTTTACAACTTCTTTTGAAGAACTATGTGTTTTGAACCGTTATTTTGTAATAGACAAGACCATGAGTAAATCTTGAACTTTAGTAATATTTGTGACCTGTGACCCCTTTTCGGAATGTTCTTTGAACCCTGTGTAGTTACGCTTTCCGAGAAAGCACCGTTTTCAAAGCGCTGTCGTCGTCATGGTAGTTTGGAAATAAACCTACTGTTTTGGAATTGAATGTAGTCCCACTGTAGAGTAGATACATCTCACTGTAGGGTAGATACCTCATATTTGTACATTTGAAACCTCCTGCTAAGGCGCTCGGTTCCCAATTGAAATAAGAGATATCTACTCTTCAGTGGGACATCATCATATTTCCAAACACAGTTGCTTCATCTCCTAATTGTACACTTGCCACTCATTTCATTGCCCAAGCCGGCAAAGTGCGAGATACACTTGCGAAAGGCTCGGGGAACATATTTAGTTCACGTGCATCACGTAGAGCCGATTCACACAGTCCTCTCACAGTTTAGCATAGAGTTCTTGATTATCTTTTTAAATGCTGTTATCAAAACAGGCCGTGCTTTAATTAGGTTAGATCATTCCGATCCCGATTCCTAATCGTTGAAATGGCTAGTTATATCCCCTATCTTCCAGAGGCAAGGATATTAACTGACTGTAAAAGTCTAGTTTCCAACCTTGCTGGAACCGCTGGCTGGAACTAGGCTGGAATTTCTGGGCTCGATCGTAGCGCCACCAGTACCTGTTACGAGTTATGTCCCTCCTACTGACCAATCAGATTCCACCTCTCATGTCACTGCTTTTGCTACAAACAAAATGGCGGCGCCCAGTGAAGATGATCTGATCGATTATCAAGATCTATATTGTACTAAAACTGGTCTTACTTTGCGAAATATATCAAATCACGTGAGCACCTTGAATAAAATCATGTAACGATTTGGAAAATATCTGTTCACGCTGAGTTGACGGTGCACATGCTTCCAAATCCTGCAATCGACCGAAATCAGCACGGCAGTTTACGAACCGGATGTCGATTTCATCACGCGATTTTTATTGGACTATGCAGAGACAAGTTGGTCCAGCCAAAATATAATTCCAGCCTAGTTCAGCAAGGGTGGAAACTGGAGTTTAATAGTCGGTTAATGCCCTTGCCTCGTGAAGAACGACACATACCACAATGATGACCCGTATTTGAAACTGGAGTATAACTTCATCAGCTGCAGAGCCAGATAAGCGTGCATCTGGACAGGAGAAAGAAGCACTAATTGACAGACTGGGCGTTCTTTCAGAGTTTATTGTACTCGTCTTATCAGCCCAGCACACAACATACTGTGTCGCTGAGCTCCTGATACAGAAGCTGTTCACTTGGCCAGCACCATACGCTTTTTGTGAGGTGAATTGGGGTTTAATTTCGCATCCAAGATTACTTATATAGCGACGGGCATGCACGTGTGTGTGTGGCTGCTTGTACTAGTCCGGACTAATGTCGATTATATATATATAGTGCTAGCTCACATTTCAATTAGTTGAACATGAACACCCAACCCAGTCCTTGTTTTATCCCCTTAATGTCGAGCTGAAACAAGGGTAACAACAAGTACCGTCTTTTGGTAAGACGCGTCACTGTACGCTTTAATACACACGGCTTCTGTTGAGGGGACAGACGAATGGGCACGTGTGTGTGTGTGTGTGTGTGTGTGTGTGTGTGTGTGTGTGTGTGTGTGTTTGTGTGTCCGTACTAATGCAAGGATACCCCACTCAGACACAGCTACCAGCTCTAAACAGACCATTCCCTGTTGTAACCCCTTAATGCCTAGTGCCAGGCAGGGTAACAACAAGTACCATGCTTTAATGTCTGTTGGTATGACGCGTCCGGGCATCGAACCCCGGACCTTCCGCTCTCCGGGCTGACGCTCTTCCACTGGACCACGGAGGCGGTCACTGTACACTATATTGAGGGGACAGACGAATGGGTACCAGTTTTTGAAATACCTGCCTGCCCTTAAGTCAAATGACTTTTTAATTGGGCAAGTAACATTTTCTTAAAGCTGGCCCACTGTCTAGGTGAAACTTTTCACTACATATTTATTCCTACGAATCATCAAGTCAGTTGAGGCGTCATTTTATACCAAGGCTGATATTTTAGGCGAAACCCACATGAAGTAGTAAACTGGGTTTTTACTGTACACTGATTATGACTGGCATGCAAGGGCATGTGTTACTAGCGATGCGTGTGAAAGTCTAAGAACCACCACAAACGTCAGACAAACGTAGAGTACCAGGCAGCCAATCAGCTGCGCCGTTGTTTAGCGTATTTATCCATCATTCACTATGACTCCGTTCTTTCTTCACGTTCGTGTATCTACTCCCCTCGTGTTTCAGCGACGTTCCGGCTCGTGCGTGAGAAGTTCGGGGGGCTGGACATCATGTGCAACAACGCCGGGGTTGGGGGAGAGAGCTGTGACATGTGGGAGAAGACTGTAGATATCAACCTGGTAAGTTGTTGTTTTATTCAGAGGCAAACTGCAAGATTGATTCACACAACACAAAGGAGATTCTCGGCCAGAATCATCCCCCAAGCTTGTCGTAAAAGCCAACTACTGATGTTATGATGTGTGCCCAGACTGATTGTGCGACCTCGACGACAAAGATTGCTCATGCTATCAACCACAAGGTTGCCTTGCCGTACCTGCGTTTAGGTCACCATGTTTGTTTGTTTGTTGTTTAACGCCACACTCAGCAATATTACAGCTATATAACGGCAGTCTGTAAGTAATCGAGTCTGGACCAGACAATCCATCGATTGACAACATGAGCATCAATTCACGCAATTGGGATCTATGACATGCATCAAGCAAGTCATCGAGTCTGACCACCCGATCCTGTTAGTCGCCTCTTACGACAAGCATAGTCGCCATTTACGGCAAGCATGGTTTGCTGAAGACCTATTCTACCCCGGATCTTCACGGGACTTAGGTCGCCATGATAAAGTTGGATAACGTTGACAGTCACCGTTCTTCACTGCTGGTTGAAAAGTCTGTTGATGGCACTATTTCGTCAATATAAAGTGATCTGTGTTCCAAAAGTAAAAAGGACGCTACACTATGTTTTAGCCACTGTTTAATACACAGTTGTGTTTTAAGTCTTGGCTCGTTCTGGATGGTTTCAGAAAGGCTCAATACGCGGTACGACCTTGGCGATGGACATGATGAGGAGGGACAAGGGGGGACGAGGAGGGGTCATCGTAAACATGGCCTCCATGGCAGGTGGGTGGTAGCGCCACATCAACCAGCGAAAAAACAGATGGAATATAGAGGGTGGTGGACGTGTATAGAGGGTGGTGGACGTGTATAGAGGGTGGTGGACGTGTATAGAGGGTGGTGGACGTGTATAGAGGGTGGTGGACGTGTATAGAGGGTAGTGGACGTGTATAGAGGGTGGTAGACGTGTATAGAGGGTGGTGTATAGAGGGTGGTGGACGTGTATAGAGGGTGGTGGACGTGTATAGAGGGTGGTGGACGTGTATAGAGGGTAGTGGACGTGTATAGAGGGTGGTAGACGTGTATAGAGGGTGGTGGACGTGTATAGAGGGTGGTAGACGTGTATAGAGGGTAGTGGACGTGTATAGAGGGTGGTGGACGTGTATAGAGGGTGGTGGACGTGTATACAGGGTAATGGACGTGTATAGAGGGAGGTGGACGTGTATAGAGGGTGGTGGACGTGTATAGAGGGTGGTGGACGTGTATAGAGGGTAGTGGACGTGTATAGAGGGTAGTGGACGTGTATAGAGGGAGGTGGACGTGTATATAGGGTAGTGGACGTGTATAGAGGGTAGTGGACGTGTATAGAGGGTAGTGGACGTGTATAGAGGGTGGTGGACGTGTATAGAGGGTAGTGGACGTGTATAGAGGGTGGTAGACGTGTATAGAGGGTGGTGGACGTGTATAGAGGGTAGTGGACGTGTATAGAGGGTAGTGGACGTGTATAGAGGGTGGTGGACGTGTATAGAGGGTGGTAGACGTGTATAGAGGGTAGTGGACGTGTATAGAGGGTAGTGGACGTGTATAGAGGGTAGTGGACGTGTATAGAGGGTGGTAGACGTGTCTAGAGGGTGGTGGACGTGTATAGAGGGAGGTGGACGTGTATAGAGGGTAGTGGACGTGTATAGAGGGAGGTGGACGTAACAGCGGACGTGATACGAGTGTAGGAGACGTGATACTGAGAGACTGAGAACACTAGACGTGACGTGTAGCAAAGTCTATCTGACGGGTTACGAGTTTACGCTCATGACACGGGGGTATAGGTGTAACAAAGTAGACATGCAAAAGTATGTGAAATGTAGTTTTAGGCATACCATTATTTGACCATGCCATGTGTTACATTATTTTGTTCTATGTTTTCCAGGTATAAATCCAAACCCATTCGGGCCTGTCTACTGTGCTACCAAATTTGCCATCGTCGGTTTCTCCAGAAGTTGGGCTGTGAGTTCCACGTCTTGAACACATGTAAATAGATGGTGTGATATACGTATGTGATGTTGAATAGTTCAAGTTATCAAGTCAGAACGGGATCATTCAAGTTGTTCATAGTGAAAGAACCGTGAAGATCCGGGGTAGAACAGGTCTTCAGCAACCTATGCATGCCGTTAAAGGCGACTCCGCGTGTAAGAGGCGACTAACGGGATCGGGTGGTCAGACTCGCTGACTTGCTTGATGCATGTCATTGTATCCCAATTGCGTGGATCGATGCTCTTGATCAATCACTGGATTGTCTGGTCCAGACTCGATTATTTACAGACCTCCGTATGGCTGGAATATTGCTGAGTGCAAACATTCTAAAGTAAAAAGATGCCATAGATACAAGATAAGCAAGTGTTTTAGAACTTTTGAGATCAAGAACATTTCGACACAACAGTGTTTTAGTCACATAAGGCATATAGTGCTATACTTAAATAGTGATACACCCATATAGTGCTACACCCGTATAGTGCTACACCCATATAGTGCTACACCCATATAGCGCTACACCCATATAGCGCTACACCCGTATAGTGCTACACCCGTATAGTGCTACACCCTACATATTCTTTTTCCACGAACGTAATAACACCAAATCCTGAAGTATAGTCCGTTTGGCTCCAAATGAGAACGATGAATTGTCAAATAACTCTAAATCGGGAATAGTCTATAACATGTCAATACGGTACACGTCAAAGAATACCCAGTACCCAATAATATCTGTTTGATATTTCTATTCTCATCAATGGAAAAAGTTGTTTAAGAAACAATCATGTTGTGTGTACAAGTTGACATCTTGAACGGAGGGGGGCACAACGGTAGGAGGAACAGCGCAAACACGTACTGTACACCACGGCCTTGTTCTACTTGGCACTGAGGTGATCGTAACGCCCTTACTTTAACATAGGCTTACAGTAGACGTATCACTAAGGTGGTCGTAACTCCCATACTTTAACATAGGCTTACAGTAGACGTATCACTAAGGTGATCATAACTCCCATACTTTAACATAGGCTTACAGCAGTCGTAGCACTAAGATGGTCGTAACTCCCATACTTTAACATAGGCTTACAGCAGTAGAGCACTAAGGTGGTCGTAACTCCCATACTTTAACATAGGCTTACAGTAGACGTAGTGCTAAGGTGATCGTAACTCCTATACTTTAACATAGGCTTACAGCAGTCGTAGCACTAAGGTGGTCGTAACTCCCATACTTTAACATACTAGGCTTACAGTAGACGTAGTGCCAAGGTGTTTGTAACTCCTATACTTTAACATAGGCTTACAGTAGACGTAGTGCTAAGGTGTTCGTAACTCCTATACTTTAACATAGGCTTACAGTAGACGTAGTGCTAAGGTGTTTGTAACTCCTATACTTTAACATAGGCTTACAGTAGACGTAGTGCTAAGGTGTTTGTAACTCCTATACTTTAACATACTAGGCTTACAGTAGACGTAGTGCTAAGGTGTTCGTAACTCCTATACTTTAACATAGGCTTACAGTGGACGTAGTGCTAAGGTGTTCGTAACTCCTATACTTTAACATAGGCTTACAGTGGACGTAGTGATAAGGTGTTCGTAACTCCTATACTTTAACATAGGCTTACAGTAGACGTAGTGCTAAGGTGTTCGTAACTCCCATACTTTAACATACTAGGCTTACAGTAGTCGCAGCACTAAGGTGATCGTAACTCCCATACTTTAACATAGGCTTACAGTAGACGTAGCGCTAAGGTGATCGTAACTCCCATACTTTAACATAGGCTTACAGTAGACGTAGCGCTAAGGTGATCGTAACTCCCATACTTTAACATAGGCTTACAGTAGACGTAGCGCTAAGGTGATCGTAACTCCCATACTTTAACATAGGCTTACAGTAGACGTAGCGCTAAGGTGATCGTAACTCCCATACTTTAACATAGGCTTACGGTAGACGTAGCGCTAAGGTGATCGTAACTCCCATACTTTAACATAGGCTTACAGTAGACGTAGCGCTAAGATCGCTTTGTGAAGCGGGAGCCAGAACACATTGAAGCCTGACTTTATTGTGTGAGTCGCCCTTGTGTGATGCACGAGGAATACCTTCACTTTCGCTGTTGCACGTGCACTAAGCTCCGTCGCGAGCTGATATTTACAATGCATGGTGCACGGCTCTTCATAATATCGTGGGGTCCTTAACTAGCTATATAGTATTTATCCATCGCTTGAACATTGTAAGTACACATGCTGACGGGGATTGTAGGACATATAGAGCGCTGCACAAGGATATATATCTTTACCTGATTTTTTTGGTCTCGTTAAAGGTCTAATTGCTTTAAATATGAACATTGTTATAGGTAACCATCCGTAACACAACATTATATACGTATTATTGTTTAGCTTTCAGGAATTATGCAAACATTTGAACATATTTAATAGTTAATTTCTCCTCGTGCCGTCGTGTGTTGCCGTAGGTGAGGTCGACAATTAGACATCCTCAAATCAAACGATGCGGGTTCGAACCCCGCTAGCGACACATGGTCTCCGACAAAATGTGAAATGGTTCACTTGTCAAAATATGAAAAAACTAGTCCTGTCTTTTCTAGGTGTATAATAATTGTCCATCCTGAAAGAAAATAGGAACGTATGAACAATAGAATGACGTCATTGGTGTGTTTTAAGAATGCATATCATCACAATGGGTATATCATGAGTCACGTGTATTCATACGCGGAACCAGACAGTGGCTGCGGAACCAGACAGTGGCTGCGGAACCAGACAGGGGCTGCGGAACCAGACAGGGGCTGCGTCCCCCTTTTTCAAACATTTGTACATTTAGTAATTGTGTAGGTTAATAGTTAGTAAACCTCGTACAACACCTTGACTCATTTGATGAACCTTGCATGGTTTATAATTGTTATTTTTGTGAATTTCAGTTAAATCCTGAGTGTGTCGATAACGGCATCCGGATCAACATGTTGTGTCCAGCCTTCGCCGACACGGCGCTTGTGGCCGACATCGAGAGCACCGCCGTCGGTTCTCCGACTGCTGCCAAGGAGTTCATCGACAAAATTGGAATAATGACGTATGTTAAACCCTGCAACCATGTCATTAGTCACAAAACATAAAACCTTAAATACTGAAACCATAACCCCGTTACACGTGTTTTCGTACGTCCAGTGGACCCGTGAAGACCCGGGTTAGAAGCAACCAATACTTGTCGTAACGGGCGACTTCGCTTGTCGTAAGAGGCGACTAAAGGGATCGGGTGGTCAGACTTGGTTGATGCATGTCAGCGTATCCTAATAGCGTGGGTCGATGCTCATGATGTCAATCACTGGATTGTCCGGTCCAGACTTGATTATTTACATACCACCGTCATATAGCTGGAATATTGCTGAGTGCGGCGTTAAACAACAAACAAACAAACAAACAAACGTACCTCCAAGATATATGACTGAAAGTTCTTGAACCGGAGGTACTGGTGAAATAATTCCTGAAATGTGCCATCAACGCAGGTCTTTTTTTATTTCGCATTTCCTATTTTTCTGATTTATTATATCTTGATCATGTGAAACGTTTGATCCCTTTATGGGCACGCTTTAATATGAGCTTGATTATAGTGAGTGAATTGGCTTTAACGCCGTTTTGAACAGTATTCCAGTTATATCAAGGCGTGTCAGCTTAATGTGGGAGTAAAGCCCAAAGTGATGCAGGTCTCAGATGTTTAACATTTTGGTGAAACCCACGAGCACGGGCATGGTGCTGACAAACCTAGAAACATGATCGGAGTAAATCGGGATTGGGACCCACGATCATAAGTTTCTGGTGTGGACAAGGGACGCAACTCTGTATAGCGATTTGCGACTGAGCCAGCTGGCTGACTGATTTCATTGTAACAATGATATGTCGTTGTACAGCTTCATATAAACTAAGTCAGCTGTTAATGCAGATAGTGTGGAACTTGTAACGAGGGGAGCGGTCGGTTAGCCTAGTGGTTAAAGCGTTTGCTCATCACGCCAAAACCAAGGTTCGATTACCCACATGGGTACAATGTGTGAAGCCCATTTCTGGTGTCCCCATCCGTGATATTGCTGGAATATTGCGAAAAGCGGCGTAAAACCACTCTCTGTAACGAGGGGGTTGTTCGTTACATTGATTCAAGCGAATAATGTGTGTTGTACAAGAAATGTATGGCGACCCTGTCTCATTTCAGCCCCGAATATGTGGCGGAAGGATTTCTGGACCTAGTGCAGGATGAAACAAGAAATGGGTCTGTTTTGAAAATGGCAAAGACGTTCGGCAAAGTTTATCACGAATATTAGATACGCCAAACATGTCAACTGACCAACTCATTGCACCGTGGCGATGGCGGACTAAACACGTTCTCCTGTCAGCACTGGTACAAACCTACAGTATCATGGCAACAAGCGGTAACGGAAAAAGCGTAGTAACGCATGGCAACGCGTAAACCATGGCAACATATGACACCACAATGGGACGCGTGGCTGCACGTGTATTACGTGCAATACTATGAACATCTACACTGTTACTGCCTTCATGTAAGGCAATGCACGTGCTGAGAAATATCAATATACACTTATGTTGTTAAAGCTATATTTACAGACAATTACTATGAATGTTCAATGATTCATATTCTAGATTATCATATTATCATATTCCTGTCACGATGTAACATGTGTCCATACGTATCGTCTATATTTATGTGTATATGTATGTTATGGTTTTCGTTGTTATAAAGTTAACATGATACCCCTCGTATTACCTGCTTCATTTAGAGTGCCTGGTTCAGCTCTATATACACGTTGTTGGTCATTGGGGGAACGTTGCTGTACGCTTCTGATTAATATTCCATCAAATTCATAGCGGGAACACCAAGACTTGAGCATCACACTCCATGTTCAATTGGCAATATGTGACTGAAATTTTCATTTGGCCTTGACCATATGTAACAGTGATTATCATTGGTTCGTGTCATATGTAACAGTGATTATCATTGGCCATTGGCATTTGTGACACACTAAATCTCATTGGCCTTGGCCATATGTAACAGTGATTATCATTGGTCTTGGTCACATGTAACATGTATCATCGGTCGTTGGTAAATGTAACAGTTATTATCATTGGCCGTAGTCATATTAACAGAAAGATTGTGATTGCTCAAGACTTTATTTTACAGACTGATTGTCCTTCGTCGGGGCCATATGTGGCAAACTGATTCTCATCTGTTATACTGAGTGCCACTGTCGGTCAATATATGTAACAAACTGTCATTGGCAGTTTGGTGTGATTTATAAAGGGATATCAGAATGTATTCAGCTCACCTATAAATTACAAGCACTTCTTGTATAATCTGAGAGTTGAAGAAGACGGTGTCTCTGGCCAGCATGCTCCACAGTATGTCCACAGTACCACACCATTACTGTCGGATAGCTGCATTGCAAGCCCTGACTCTAAACTTAAACTATCTCTTCTACTTCGATACGTTAAGGGGGCGGTCGGGTAGCTTAGTGGTTAAAGCGTTCGCTCGTCACGCCGAAGACCCGGGTTCGATTCCCGACATGGGTACAATGTGTGAAGCCTATTTCTGGTGTCCCCCGCCGTGATATTGCTGGAATATTGCTAAAAGCGGCGTAAAACAATACCCACTCACTCACTCGATATGTTAAGATCTGACAACAATTGTCAGATGGACTTTCTAAGCAAGCACAACCAATCCGTGTACCCGATAACCGTGGATGCTGGCATGGCGATGGTTGACCTTTAATGGAGAAAGGAGGTACAGGTGGTGGTCTGTTATCGTGGATGCTGGCATGGCGGTTGTTGACCTTTAATGGAGAAAGGAGGTACAGGTGGTGGTATATAACCGTGGATGGAAGGATGGCGGTGGTTGACCTTTAATGGAGAAAGGAGGCACAGGTGGTGGTATATAACCGTGGATGGAAGGATGGCGATGGTTGACCTTTAATGGAGAAAGGAGGTACAGGAGGTGGTATATAACCGTGGATGGAAGGATGGCGATGGTTGACCTTTAATGGAGAAAGGAGGTACAGGAGGTGGTATATAACCGTGGATGGAAGGATGGCGGTGGTTGACCTTTAATGGAGAAAGGAGGTACAGGTGGTGGTATATAACCGTGGATGGAAGGATGGCGGTGGTTGACCTTTAATGGAGAAAGGAGGTACAGGTGGTGGTATATAACCGTGGATGGAAGGATGGCGGTGGTTGACCTTTAATGGAGAAAGGAGGTACAGGTGGTGGTCTGTTATCGTGGATGCTGGCATGGCGGTGGTTGACCTTTAATGGAGAAAGGAGGTACAGGTGGTGGTCTGTTATCGTGGATGCTGGCATGGCGGTGGTTGACCTTTAATGGAGAAAGGAGGTACAGGTGGTGGTCTGTTATCGTGGATGCTGGCATGGCGGTTGTTGACCTTTAATGGAGAAAGGAGGTACAGGAGGTGGTATATAACCGTGGATGCTGGCATGGCGGTGGTTGACCTTTAATGGAGAAAGGAGGTACAGGTGGTGGTATATAACCGTGGATGGAAGGATGGCGGTGGTTGACCTTTAATGGAGAAAGGAGGTATATAACCGTGGATGGAAGGATGCCGGTGGTTGACCTTTAATGGAGAAAGGAGGTACAGGAGGTGGTATATAACCGTGGATGCTGGCATGGCGGTGGTTGACCTTTAATGGTGAAAGGAGGTACAGGGGGTGGTACATAACCGTGGATGCTGGCATGGCGGTGGTTGACCTTTAATGGCGAAAGGAGGTACAGGTGGTGGTATATAACCGTGGATGCTGGCATGGCGGTGGTTGACCTTTAATGGCGAAAGGAGGTACAGGTGGTGGTATATAACCGTGGATGCTGGCATGGCGGTGGTTGACCTTTAAGGGCGAAAGGAGGTACAAGAGGTGGTCTATTACCGTGGCTTGGAGGGTGGGACTGTTGCTATGGAAGTCTGGCCGCCCTGCAGCCGTTGACCCTGACAAAGCCTCCCATTGTTAGCATCACTACATTGTCTTGTCAAGGGTAACCGAGGAAGAAGGGAGCCCAAACAACGCATAGCCCAATCGACATTTAAATCACCTCTAAAACCTGAAGACATGTCCATCCCCTTTTGTGGCGAGTTCCAGAACAGAACAGAACTTGATTTACTCTCAGGCCGGGATCCTCGGTGAGGTACAAATACATAAGATGGCGGCTTGGTTTACATGGAAGATTTTACAGTTTCCATAATGACATTACATAATGTACAGAGTTTCTTAATAACATTTATTTTTTTTAAATTAAAAAGTTCTTTAAATTGAAACATATTTGGGGGTTTTCCAAAGCCCCATAAAATCCGTTCAAAGCGAGATATATTGCTGGGAACTTTTACAACCAAATTCTTGTCTCAAAGATTAACCATAACAGTTAATACTACAATACAATTATGGAAGGGCTTTCTTTATATTCATAGAAAGTACTTGAGACAAGTGGAAATAATACTTTCGACTTGTTCATTCTCTCGTTTTGACGACTGTTTGTCCTTCACTTCAGCAAATATCTGACTCTAGCACATATGTTGTGGTGATCGTTAGTTAGGAATATCAACTGTTCGGTCTGCAAGTCGAACTCGAGCTGACACAAAGAAGGTTGCGACACTAACTCGCAACAAGGGAGACAGGTTCATGCAGGCTGACCGACATAGGGACTATTCACTAGACACGCACATCCATAATCAACCAAATACACTGTACGATTCCAACGTTATCATTAGTGTGTGGGGCGGTGGGGTAGCCTAGTGGTTAAAGCGTTCGCTCGTCACGCTGAAGACCCGGGTTCGATTCCCCACGTTGGTACAACATGCGAAGCCTATTTCTGGTGTCCCCCGCCGTGATACTACAGGAATATTGCCAAAAGCGGCGTACAACAGTCACTCTCTCATTAGTGTGTATCCATATATCACAATGATAGTGATGATACTACATGTTCGTGAAAACAAATACATTTATCTTAACGTCATTTTGCTTATTCACTTTTCCCGATTCAGTTAGACAACATACATGTTTATATATAGCATGTGGTGATAAGTAATGTATGTTTCGGTTTAGTGTTCCGTTATCAGCTTCGAGTAACCCGGCCGGTCAGACCTTTCAGCGGACATCACCCCGATAGCCCTCTATGTACCTGCCTTGACCTGGATGACAACCAACAGGCATTCTGATTCAGGAATGCTGGAATGCTGTTGCACAATACTATGTTGTTAAATCCACAAGCCTAGTGTTGCAAATAGAAACAGCCTGTTTAGAACATAGATCTGACGTTGAGCATACACCACAACAACAGCACACGATGAAAGTCAGCGGGAAGGTCGCCTTGGTTACGGGAGCCGCACAGGGTCTGGGGAAGGCGTTCGCTGCGTCACTGTTAGAGAATGGTGCAAAGGTACGGTGTGGTGTATTTGTGTCCATCATACAGCCGTGTATTACGTCGGTGATGTCATTCATGTTTCGGGATGTCGGGCAGCCATCATACAGCCGTGTATGGCTTCGGTGATGTCATTCATGTTTCGGGATGTCGGGCAGGCCATCATACAGCCGTGTATTACGTCGGTGATGTCATTCATGATTTGGGATGTCGGGCAGGCCATCATACAGCAGTGTATTACGTCGGTGATGTCATTCATGATTTGGGATGTCGGGCAGGCCATCATACAGCCGTGTATTACGTCGGTGATGCCATTCATGTTTCGGGATGTCGGGCAGCCATCATGCAGCAGTGTATTACGTCGGTGATGTCATTCATGTTTCGGGATGTCGGGCAGCCATCATGCAGCAGTGTATTACGTCGGTGATGTCATTCATGTTTCGGGATGTCGGGCAGCCATCATACAGCCGTGTATGGCTTCGGTGATGTCATTCGTGTTTCGGGATGTCGGGCAGCCATCATGCAGCAGTGTATTACGTCGGTGATGTCATTCATGTTTCGGGATGTCGGGCAGGCCATCATGCAGCAGTGTATTACGTCGGTGATGTCATTCATGTTTCGGGATGTCGGGCAGGCCATCATACAGCAGTGTATTACGTCGGTGATGTCATTCATGTTTCGGGATGTCGGGCAGGCCATCATGCAGCAGTGTATGGCTTCGGTGATGTCATTCATGTTTCGGGATGTCGGGCAGCCATCATGCAGCAGTGTATAACGTCGGTGATGTCATTCATGTTTCGGGATGTCGGGCAGCCATCATGCAGCAGTGTATTACGTCGGTGATGTCATTCATGTTTCGGGATGTCGGGCAGCCGTCATGCAGCAGTGTATTACGTCGGTGATGTCATTCATGTTTCGGGATGTCGGGCAGCCATCATACAGCAGTGAATGGCTTCGGTGATGTCATTCATGTTTCGGGATGTCGGGCAGGCCATCATACAGCAGTGAATTGCTTCGGTGATGTCATTCATGTTTCGGGATGTCGGGCAGCCATCATACAGCAGTGTATGGCTTCGGTGATGTCATTCATGTTTCGGGATGTCGGGCAGGCCATCATACAGCCGTGTATTACGTCGGTGATTTCATTCATGTTTCGGGATGTCGGGCAGGCCATCATGCAGCAGTGTATTACGTCGGTGATGTCATTCATGTTTCGGGATGTCGGGCAGGCCATCATACAGCCGTGTATTACGTCGGTGATGTCATTCATGTTTCGGGATGTCGGGCAGCCATCATACAGCCGTGTATGGCTTCGGTGATGTCATTCATATTTCGGGATGTCGGGCAGGCCATCATACAGCAGTGTATTACGTCGGTGATGTCATTCATGATTTGGGATGTCGGGCAGGCCATCATACAGCCGTGTATTACGTCGGTGATGCCATTCATGTTTCGGGATGTCGGGCAGCCATCATGCAGCAGTGTATTACGTCGGTGATGTCATTCATGTTTCGGGATGTCGGGCAGCCATCATACAGCTTTGAATGGCTTCGGTGATGTCATTCATGTTTCGGGATGTCGGGCAGGCCATCATACAGCAGTGAATGGCTTCGGTGATGTCATTCATGTTTCGGGATGTCGGGCAGCCATCATGCAGCAGTGTATTACGTCGGTGATGTCATTCATGTTTCGGGATGTCGGGCAGGCCATCATGCAGCAGTGTATTACGTCGGTGATGTCATTCATGTTTCGGGATGTCGGGCAGCCATCATACAGCAGTGTATGGCTTCGGTGATGTCATTCATGTTTCGGGATGTCGGGCAGGCCATCATACAGCCGTGTATTACGTCGGTGATTTCATTCATGTTTCGGGATGTCGGGCAGGCCATCATGTAGCAGTGTATTACGTCGGTGATGTCATTCATGTTTCGGGATGTCGGGCAGCCATCATGCAGCAGTGTATAATGTCGGTGATGTCATTCATGTTTCGGGATGTCGGGCAGCCATCATGCAGAGGAGACGTCGTGTTTGTGTATTGCCTAGCTTGTAGGATGCGACATCGAGCGTTCGCTAATACACCATCAGATGCAGACGGGGTTGTCAGACACCTCTCATATCAACGTATCATGTGTTTTTGTTGACTCTGCCCAGTTCAAACCCTTGTGTCAAAACATAGTACAAGTGTCTCGCCTGTAGCCATCATATTGATAGAGTATGAAGCTTTACAATTTACAATCATACAGAACATATCGATATTTACAATTATACAGAATATATCGATATTTACAATCATACAGAACATATCGATATTTACTATCATACAGAACATATAGGTATTACAATCATACAGAACATATCGATATTTAGAATCTCATACAACATATCGATATTTAATATCACATAGAACATGTCGATATTTACAATCATATAGAATATGTAACTATTTACAATCTCATATAACATTTAGTTATTTAATATCGCATAGAACATGTAGATATTTACAATCATACAGAACATATCGATATTTACAATCGTACTGAACATATCGATATTTACAATCCCATACAACATATCGATATTTAATATCACATAGAACATGTTGATATTTGCAATCATATAGAATATGTAGATATTTACAATCATACAGAACATTTAGATATTTAGAATCCCATACAACAAATCGATATTTACAATCAAATAGAATATGCAGATATTTACAATCACATAGAATATGTACATGTAGATATTTACAATCACATAGAACATATCGATATTTACAATCATACAGAATATATCGATATTTCTAATTATGTGCAACACAGCGAATGTGTGTTGAGGTGTGTTGAGTATTTCGCTGACGTCATGAGACGGGTATGATTAAAGTCCTGTGTTGGAAGGTCATATACCAAGCTTGGATTCAGGTCGCAGGTTCTGGGGTCTGTGTTTGTTATCTGGAGCGTTGACTGGGGAGTGTGTCCCACCTACACCTCTGCGTCGTGTGGTATATGATAGCGTTGTATATACGGTGCGGATCGGGAGCTTTGGAACAAAACGATACGCCATACCCTACCCCTCTGATAACTAAGGCGTCCAACACAGCGACCTCAGACGCTGAGACTGCCGTATTTATGCCTGTGAGGGTGGCAGCTATGGCAGTCTTAGCGCTTTATTGTTTTGTTATACGCGGCCAAGATATATATGTTTCAATCCCTCAGGTGCAATCTACAAATTAATGTAGCTAAGAGAAATTACTTCTTCTTGGTGTCAACCTTTGACTTGTTACCGCCTCCTTGGCCTCGTAGATAGGGCGCCTGCATGGAGAGCGGAAGGTCCGGAGTTCGATCCCTGGCCGCGTCATACCAAAAGACGTTAAAAGATGGTACTTTCTCTGACCCTGTCTGGCGCTGTGTCTGTGCGTCGCTGTAAAAGTGCAATAACCTTGGACGCGAAGCTTAACCCCATTTCACCTCACCTTACCTAATTTCATTGTCTCGTTTATTTACAGACCGCCCCTATAAATCTGGTCGATTAAACAACTTGCTTTTGAGGCACTACAGTAAAATCCCGGTATATCGCGACGTTTATTTATGTTTAGTGACGTACACAGAGACGAACAGTATCGTTATCTTGTCCCTAGTATATCTAATACGGGGGAATTAACTCGGCTCAAATAGTGTTCTCTTTAGACTCGGGCGATATAGTGTTCTCTTTAGACTCGGGCGATATAGTGTTCTCTTTAGACTCGGGCGATATAGTGTTCTCTTTAGACTCGGGCGATATAGTGTTCTCTTTAGACTCGGGCGATATAGTGTTCTCTTTAGACTCGGGCGATATAGTGTTCTCTTTAGACTTGGGCGATATAGTGTTCTGTTTAGACTCGGGCGATATAGTGACTGTTCTCTTTAGACTCGGGCGATATAACTTCTTTGATAGGCATTTAGAAGTTGGAGTACTAAGTAAGGATAAGAAATTTATGGATGAACAACTTCTTTATTACAATTGAGAGCGACGTTTCGGTGTAGGTTCTAACACCGTTATCAAGCAAGTGAAGTGCTTGCTTGATAACGGTGTTAGAACCTACACCGAAACGTCGCTCTTAATTGTAATAAAGAAGTTGTTCATCCATAAATTTCTTATCCTTACGGGGGCGATATAGTGTTCTCTTCAGACTCGGTCGATATAGAGCATCTCACCCGAGTGTCTTTTGATATCAAATATATCAACACGAATTGATAAAAGGGAAAAACTCCGAGGCTTGCCGAGTGTTGATAAATTTGATAATAAAAGAAACACGAGGGTGAGATTTTATTTATCATGCAACATCATTCTTCCAACGTTTTCAGATTGTAGACAGTAATAAGCAGTGTCTTAAGAGTAAAAAGTACTGCTAACAGCTTCAGTAGCAGAGCCATTAGTGATGTCATTTGATTGTGACTTCATGGTAACCAGTGACGTCACAATGGTCTCCAAAGCATTGTGATGCAATTTCATCGCAGTGATATCTTCACCCAAGCTACATCTCCTGTTTGTTTGGCTGTCTACTTCAGGCCCATTCAAACCCTTGACAAGGAATTAATAATCAGAGTCTTATATCTCTCTCCAGACGATGAGGTGAAGAGTTGTACTCCTGACACAAGGTCTCTGTTGTCTATTTACTGGGTAATTGTATAGTGTCTACGGGACAGGAGCGTATCTACCATCGTAGCAAAATTGCAGACATTAAACAGATCCCAAACCTCAAAGATCCACGCTGTGTTGAAGGGAACCAGAACACTGTGGGTTCAGTGGGTGTTCGTGGTGCACGTGCGCCAAGTTCCGTCAGGAGTATTTTATCATTGGCTTGTTCGGCTTCTCTACATGCTGACAAGGTGAATAGGAAATGTAGAGCCCTGAACATGGACATATATGCCAATCTTATATTTCTCATCAAAGGTTTATCTGATTACTAATTTTCTAATTATCGTCGTATTTGTTTTGTATTTGGAATCTGTATATCCATATAGGTGACGTAATGTAACCCAACACTATACATATTATTTTCTCAATATTTAAGGTGTATGCAGATGTTTGAAAATATATAATAGTTAATAAACCCTTCTCTTATGTGTCGCCGTAGTCGACATCCTCAAATCCTACGATGCGAGGTCGACAAAATTTGAATACATTCACTCGAGTGTCAAACTCGAAGTAGCTTTGTGTATTCCAAGCGCACATTTTGCATTTTTACGCCCACAAAATCTGTTTCGGTGGATAATCGACGTTTGACGGTTTATACATATAGATGGAGTTGGCATGACCAACTTAAAAGAGTCACGTAAAGGTCTTTTGAAGTAACGTTAAGTGGTAAAGGTACATGGTTGTTGAATAAAGCGGTAGTCATGCCATGTGTGTGTGTGTACGTGTGTTTGTGTGTGTGTTTGTGTGTGTGTGTGTGTGTGTGTGTGTGTGTGTTTGTGTGTGTGTGTGTGTGTGTGTGTGTGTGTGTGTGTGTGTGTGTGTGTGTGTGTGTGTACGTGTGTGTGTGTGTACGTGTGTGTGTATGCATGTGTGTGTATGTATGTGTGTGTTTGTCTTTGTGTGTATGCGTATATGTGTTTGTCTTTGTCTTTGTGTGTGCGTATGTATGTGTGTTTGTCTTTGTGTGTGTATATGTGTGTATGTGTCTGTGTGTGAGAGAGAGAGAGAGAGAGAGAGAGAGAGAGAGAGAGAGAGAGAGAGAGTTTCTGCATACTATCCATTACTAGGAACTGTCATTCATTCTATGAATATATTTTTGATGTAGTTTCCTCGTGCACTAATTCTAATTGTTAGCTAGTTGTGTATGTACTATTTCTGTGGCGAACACCTGGTGTCATCATTTGATAGTGACTCATAACGACATGCCTGTGATATAGTCGGAATCGTACAGTTGACTCTGCCTTGTTTAGTGATTGTTTATGACAATGGAAAAGGATTTATCGCTTCTATTTACAATTATTAATTACATTGTTGTTATGAAGGTTGCTATGTATTCTGACGTGTGAGGGTTGTTATTTATTCTGACTTCTGAGTGTTGTTATTTATTCTGATTTCTGAGTGTTGGTATTTATTCTGACTTCTGAGTGTTGGTATTTATTCTGACTTTTGAGGGTTGTTATATATTCTGACTTTTGAGGGTTGGTATTTGTTCTGACTTCTGAAGGTTGTAATTTCTGATGTCAACTCGGAGACGGGAGAAGCGACGCTTAAAGAGTTCCAAGACAAGTATGGTGAAGACAACGTGCTCTTCGTTAAGACGGACGTCACTTCACAGGCCGACATGGAGGGTAAGATGAGAACGATTGAGAAAGGGCGAGAGAGGGGGAATGTTGCACAGACACGGAGTTGGAGAATGCTGTTCTACGCGTGTTCTACCCGTGAAGATCCGGGATAGAATAGGTCTTCAGCAACCCATACTTGCCGGAAAAGTCGACTATGCTTGTCGTAAGAGGCGACTAAAGGGATTGGGTGGTCAGGATCGCTGACTTGCTTGATGCATGTCATCGTATTCCACCTGCGTGGATCGATGCTCATGATGTCAATCACTAGATTGCCTGGTCCAGACTCTATTATTTGACAGACCGCCGTCATATAGCTGGAATATTGATGAGTTGGGCGTTAAATAACAAACAAACAAACAAATATAACAAACAGTCGCTAGGTGGTCACACAATGGTTTATCTCACCAGAGAGGGTAAAATGGTCATCTACAATCTTTTAATATTTCTAATTCAAGCTATTGCCCCCTTATTTGGCACTTCTGTAACAAGTCCAGCTCTGTCAAATTAGAAAACCTTCAGGAGCGAGCCATTCGTTTCGTTCATAATGACGACTGTTCTCCCCTGTCGTGCCTTCTTCTAAATGATGGCACAGTTTTTCAACATTGTGGTCGTCTTAAGGCCATGGGGGCATGAGGGGACGTATGGGGCTGAGGTATGGACATAGGTATTGCTTGTAATTCAAAACTAGAAATTGTTAATATGGTTGCCTGCAAGTCTTGTCTTGGTGTTGATGCCCACTTCTAACCATGGTGTTCGTGGCGCACGTCAAAGATGCCTAATTTATATTTATTCTTATAACGTTGCATTAAATACTAGTATATAATTGTATGTATGACAGAATTACGTTTGCCACAAAAATGTTTAAATATGATGTTGTTAGATGTGTTTCCAGGGTAAAATTAATTGGGCTTCAAAACTCAAAAATGTATTGTATCGGGTAGGTTTTAGTGTTATTTGTGAAAACCACAAAAGTCTGTTGCTAGTTTTATAACAGAGTTTATGACACGACTAAAATGTATTTATGAACAAGACTGGCATGCCTCATTAACAGGACACATTGTCCTATTCATTGTTTAACACATCTTTCCATGTTGAGCCATATTTAACTAAGTTTTGCCAAGCGTTAGCTAAGTGCCGATGCAGTTTCCATAAAGTATACATAGAAACAGGTCGATATATTAAAAACACAAAGGAAGAAAGAATCTGTAAAATATGTTAATTCTGGATACATAGAAAATGAGTATCACTTTGTGCGTCAAATGTATCTTCAAAAGAAATACTCTGTTCATCTTACTTTACAGAAATAAAATGTTACATGTCTGTTGATAACATTGATATTGTCCGACATTTGACAATGTATGTATTCTATGCAATGCAGTTAAGAATGCTGATGATGAGCTAGTGAGCCTCGTTTTAACTATTTGTCGGAAAAAAGAGCTTTATCGGTACGTTATCCGACGTTAAATAAAGTTAATTCTCTTTATAGAGCTACATAGACCAGGCCATACTGAAATACTATACAAATAGCCTTTTGAAACAGGTGTGACTCGTTATCGTCAGTTGTGCAATGTAGCGATGCTACAGAATATTCACATCCGGAGAACCAGTATAAGGCTAAAATATTTAACATACTTTAACTATTTTGGTTTCTGACATTTGTTATTGATCTTCTTCGTGGCCGACATTATTCATCCGATGAACCAACTATTTACGTCACCAACGTGGTAAGGAGAGACTCTCTCGTTAATTGTATAAAACAGTTTTTTTGTTCTGGTAAAGACATGACCATTTTGTTTCTTGGGCATGAACATAGATAACAGTGAAGTTCGGTCACACGTTTTCTAGAATATTACTTGCACTTAGGTTTGGTTGTTTGGTGTTTAACGCCGCACTCAGCAGTATTCCAGCTATATCTTCTCGGGTGGACAGTTAGAGGTAATTGTGATGCAATATAATTTATTGAGAACTTAACATGGATAAATGTCTTTAGAGCTTACCAATACCTGTCCAGGCACACAAGGCTACTTCCATGCGGTTTTAATGCGTACTGGCTCAAATAGAAAGTCTACAATTAGCTTTCCTATTTTAAACTGGTGTACATTCGCAGTGGGGAAGTTCATCACGAGGTGGTCATGTTGACATTTTGACGTCATACCTCCATTCCAAATGGAATCTTTTATATTCTTCCACATTCATGCCCTCAGCATCCCGCGTGTTTCAGCGACGTTCCAGCAGGTGCGTTCAAGGTTCGGGGGGCTGGACATCATGTCCAACAACGCCGGCATCATTGGGGAGACCAGTGACCTCTGGGAGAAGGCCGTCGACGTCAACCTGGTCAGTCCACGTTTTTTGATTGTCATCTCTTGTGGAGACCTGTGAAGATCCGGGATAGAATAGGTCTTCAGCAACCCATGCTTGCCGTAAAAGGTGACTATGCTTGTCGTAAGAGGCGACTAACGGGATCGGGTGGTCAGGCTCGCTGTCTTGGTTGATGCATGTCATCGTATCCCATTTGGGTAGATGCTCATGATGTCAATCACTGGATTATCTGGTCAAGACTATTTACAGACCGCCGTCATATATCTGGAATATTGCGTTAAGCAACAAACAAACAAACACAGCTTGTAGAACACGTCTCATGCTCATCACTTTACCTCCGAGAAAACATCTGATGCTCTTGCTTTGTGGATGTTTTGTCGTTTTAAAGGGCGTCGTTCGATTTGAGGATTTTCATTCATTAGATGTATTCACGTAGATTGATACAGGTAGTTCATGGCATTATCATGCTCAGATATCGTCTTCCACGGACATGTAGACTGCCATTGACATGCACACAGAAGCATACATCGATAGCGAACGGAACATTATCATTCACACGAACAAGAGCTACACTGAAATATATGTGGACACATAGATGGAGGAAATGGACATGGGCTGTGTGTCAGACATCCGCATAAACATTGGCATAAACATTGGCATAAACATTGGCATAAGCATCGCATAAACATTGGCATAAACATGACATAAACATTGACATAAACATTGGCATAAACATTGGCATAAACATTGGCATAAGCATCGCATAAACATTGGCATAAACATTGGCATAAACATCGGCATAAACATTGACATAAACATTGGCATAAACGTCGGCATAAACATTGACATAAACATTGACATAAACATTGACATAAACATTGACATAAACATCGGAATAAACATTGGCATTGATATTAGCATAAATATCGGTATTAACATTGACATAAACATTGACGTAAACAACGGCACAAACATCGGCATTGATATTAGGATGAACATCGGCATTTTCATTGACATAAACATTGACGTTAACAACGGCATTGCTATTAGCATAAATATCGACATAAACATCGGCATAAACAACGGCATTAACATCGGCAATCATATTAGCATATACATCGTCATAAACATTGACATAAACATTGTCATTAACATTGACATAAACATTGGCATAAATATTGGCATAAACATCGTCATAAACATTGGCATTAACATCGGCACAAACAAGAACGTCCAAATAAGAGTCTTTTGTACTTAAGCTATGATGCCCTTGCCTTGACGGTCGAAGCGATCGGTATTTTGGTTTCACCCGGATTTGGGGTATCTGACTCATTAACATGGCTACAGGTTTCACAGTAAACATCGCGTACCTGGACGAAGACAGTAGCAAGTATTGTGAGCAAAGACCCTAGACGGCTGCATCGTTTGTCCATAGGATGATTTCATCTGTGAGATGATGAAATGTTTCAGAAAGGCGTAATCCGGGGGACGAACCTGGCCTTGGACATGATGCGACAGGACAAAGGGGGCCGGGGTGGAGTTATCATCAACACGGCGTCCATAGCAGGTGAGATACCGTCAACATGGCGTCCATAGCAGGTGAGATATTGTTAACACGGAATCCAAAGCAGGTCAGATATCGTCAACACAGCATCTATAGCAGGTCAGATATCGTCAACATGGCGTCTAAAGCAGTGAGATATCGTCAACACGGCGTCCATAGAAGGTGAGATATCGTCAACACGGCGTCCATAGCAGGTGAGATATCGTCAACACGGCGTCCATTGCAGGTGAGATATCGTCGACGCAGCGTCTATAGCAGGTGAGATATCGTCAACACGGCGTCCATAGTAGGTAAGATATCGTCAACACGGCGTCCATAGCAGGTGAGATATCGTCAACACAGCGTCCATATCAGGTGAGATAGGTCAACACGGCGTCCATAGCAGGTAAGATATCGTCAACACGGCGTCCATAGCAGGTGAGATATAGTCCACACATCGTCTATAGAAGGTGGGATATCGTCAACACGGCGTCCATAGCAGGTGAGATATCGTCGACGCAGTGTCCATAGAAGGTGAGATATCGTCAACACGGCGTCCATAGTAGGAGAGATATCGTCAACACGGCGTCCATATCAGGTGAGATAGGTCAACACGGCGTCCATAGCAGGTAAGATATCGTCAACACGGCGTCCATAGCAGGTGAGATATCGTCGACGCAGTGTCCATAGCAGGTGAGATATCGTCAACACGGCGTCCATAGCAGGTAAGATATCGTCAACACGGCGTCCATAGAAGGTGAGATATCGTCAACACGACGTCCATAGCAGGTGAGATATCGTCAACACAGCGTCCATAGCAGGTGAGATATCGTCAACACAGCGTCCATCGCAGGTGAGATAACGTCAGCACAGCGTCCATAGCAGGGGAGATATCGTCAGCACAGCGTGCATAGCGGGTGAGATATCGTCAACACGGTGTCCATAGCAGGTAAGATATCGTCAACACGGCGTCCATAGCAGGTGAGATATCGTCAACACGGCGTCCATAGCAGGTGAGATATCGTCAACACAGCGTCCATAGCAGGTGAGATATCGTCAACACAGCGTCCATCGCAGGTGAGATATCGTCAGCACAGCGTCCATAGCAGGTGAGATATCGTCAGCACAGCGTCCATAGCAGGGGAGATATCGTCAGCACAGCGTCCATAGCAGGGGAGATATCGTCAGTACAGCGTCCATAGCAGGGGAGATATCGTCAGCACAGCGTCCATAGCAGGGAGATATCGTCAGCACAGCGTCCATAGCAGGGGAGACAACTCACACAGTACTGTTTGTCGCATGTGCTGCTTGAAATTTGCAGCAGTGTCCCCCTTTACCCCTGACCACGACACTTTCAGTAAAGACATGACAAAAAAATTTGAGAAAACATGATCTTTACTAAAAGTTGTTTCAAGAAGATGAACACCAACATGTTTCTACTGTATAGGTAAATAACACTGGAGTGTCATGGTTACAAACACATGTTGATCATGTAGTCTGAATTATACAATGGACTTTTTAACAGAAGTTTTTGTGATTGGGGAAATGTTTTGTCGTGTTTGTTGCCATGCTTGTGTATCGTGCTACCTGTACACCAACACACCTCGTGTTTCTGCTTCCCCAGGTCTGATGGTGGTGCCTACAGCTCCCGTGTACTGCGCCACTAAACATGGGGTCATCGGATTCTCAAGGAGCTGGGCTGTCAGTATCCCACAAATAGGCTCAGCATACTTGAGACGACTCGCAACAATTGTTACACTGACCTCTTTCTCGAACTTTTGTTAATTGGACAAAAGATTGTGTGTGTGTGTGGGGGGGGGGGGGGGGGGGGGGGGGGGGGATAATAATAATCATCATCATTTGTTCTCTGGTTTTACACACCAGGTCTCCCTCTGGACTGACATTTAGTCCCAGAAATATAATTATCATATTTAATTATATATATCTACGAACATAACAACCAGAATCGAGCCCAGAACAATGCTTTTTTCTGAGTTGAAGCAATCTAGTCTTGCCAGATCATTTTAGACTTGAACTGGATTCAATTCTAATTTATTCTCTCGGGTCTGGGAGACAGACTAGTCTCCCCGTTTCACAGAATAATATTGCCTGTTTTGTAGTAACCGAAAACAAATATCAGCGCACCATAATCAAACTGAACAAGAAATCCACTCTGATACTTTGTGTGGCCAAGTAGATGGTGTGTTGACTGTTTCAGGCCAGTCCTGTGTGTACAGACAATGGAGTGCGGGTCAATGCGTTGTGTCCTTCCTTTGTGGACACGGCCATGGTGCCTCCTGAGGGTGAAGCTGGCGAGGAGTTGAAGACATTTCTCGATGAACACGGGCTAATGTCGTAAGTGTTCCTTATTTTATATATGCATACTCCCACTCTTCGTTTATTTCTTTGTTATATATAAATCTCATTAAATACCCCAAATAACCGTCTTCAAATTTCGCGCTCATATGTTTGATATTTGAGCACGGCGTAATTTCAGCCAATCATTTGACTAGTTTGATTCTGCCCGCAGCAGAGATCTACTTCCGCTTGCTTTTCGTGACATTTCCAATCTCATTAAAATCAGATCTTAGTTTTCGCTACAGCTAAACAAAGAACTGAGGATATCCTATTACGGGTCAAGTCAGAACGACCTTCCGCGAATTTTGACCGACCAATGAAATGACTGACAAGAAATCGACATCAGAAGGCAGCTTTCTCCAGCTTTACGACACTAGTTTCAAACTGACGACTACGCTTCGAAACATATTTTGACGTATTCTCGATTATTTTTTTTAAAACAGATAAGAAGAACATTCTGGAATGGCTTATAGATGACACATATTGTATGGATATAATCATAAAACCTGTAACTGTCGTTCGGAATACCCCGTGTTAAATATATCGTGGTTGCATGATTAGAAAACACAATCCGACTGTCACTTTCATGATCTGGTAAGCGACGCTCTGATTGGTTGGATGAAAGGTCGTTCTGACGTGACCCCGAATGGGATGTCCTCAGATCTTTGCTTAGCGATAGCGAGAACTAAGATCTGATTTTAATGAGATTGTGACATTTCCAGCTCGCGAATAAATATTGATATTTCGGTAAGTTATGGACATTAATTGAATTTCAATGGCTTGTACATGTACAGAAATGAGCTGTCTATCGATCTACAGTCAGACACATGTTTGACAAAAAGCGTTTCATAAAAAAATCGACCTGGATGTCGATGTAAATAAAATAAAAATGGCGAGTGACGCTCCTTTTCTCTGCTTATATATTGAGAGTATACATTTTTATTTACTGACCAATAACGAGTTCCTGTGCGTTCATCGGAGCCAAGATAGCGTGAGGGAGTAAGATCTGTTCACGATAACGCACAGTTGTTGCCCTGGAAATGAAGATCTGTTCTTCATCCATGAGAGATGGCTCCGCACATAGCACTCCCTCCACCGAATCTGTCGACTTCTTGTACGCTACATCCGGCATGACGGTAATTCCGACGCTGATACACACAGATCCGCCCATCTCTCCTTTAACGGAGACGGGATTCGTCACTGCACCTGACGCTACGTCAACGTAGGTCCTCCTTGGTCGGATATCGGCACTGTGCAGACATTGGATGTAAACCAGGGCCCTGTGTTGCAGTGTCCGTCCCAGTGTCCTGATTCGAAAATGAAAGACCCGGATGTAGCGACATTGGGGCCCGTTCCACAAAGAGGCCTTACCGCTAAGACGATCGTAACTCCCATACTTTAACACAGACCTACGACACTCGTAGCTCTACGATCGCTTTGTGGAACGGGGCCGTGGACTGCTGTGGTATTGCGGAGTCGCCCTCGCATTTGGAAAGTGACCAAAGTCATGAAGCTTGCAATTCACCACTTCCAAGTCTACCAATAGCGCATTTTTGGCATTATCATTGAGTCTTGGCATGACGATTTTCAAACTGCACTTTATTAACTGAATGATTTGTGAAGACGACATCTGTCATGAACTTTCCCAGGAAACTTGTGACAATTACCATGACATGCACGTGAAAACTGCTTTTCAGTTTAAAAAAAAAAAAGAATTATGAAAATGTCAGATGTCATCGATCTTTACTCTATTAAAACAATAAAACCGTTTTGTGACACTTTATCAGTAAAACAAATCATGTAGACTTTATTTTCCTGTAGCATTAAAACATGGAATCCTTCCATCCACGCAACTGATTTTGAAAGTTACAGTTACAGCCTTCGCGTTTCTTTGAGTGTATACATCAGCGAATCAATCAAGGATTTCAATGACTATAAGCTGGAAAATAGTTTTGTATTAAGAGGGGAAAATGGGATCCCTGTGGCGTCCGACTGTTCAAGGGGTAACAAGACGAGTTCTACCAAATATAAATCATTTCGCCATATTTCATACAGAAAACTCCATGTATTTTTAGCTTCTGTCTTTAGAACCGGAATGTAAATGAAGGTTTAGTGGCGAATGGGCCGAGAGTTGTATTATAAAATGTAATTGTAACTATTTCGCAGAAACTGTATCAAGGTTTCGCCTACTTATTTTATTACACCTAATCCTTTGCCAAATTCTTTTGTTTGGAGTTCAATGGCGTCTTCATTGCTCCCTCGTGTATCCAGTTAAATCTCCACTGTATTCCGGGGAATCCCCTGGACACAGCTGCTACCATAACTTCGTTTGTGACGTCACATCTCCAAATCTCTTACCAATAGCTTTCCACACATTTTCTGTCGCCGTCCAGAGTAATTTGATTGGACGGCTCATCATGCCATTTGAATCTGACGTATAACAACGCTTTGATGGCGAATGGGTCTCGGCTATTTATTGTATTAATAGAATGGAGATATAATACACTGGATAACCGAGGCTTCACACACGTGACGAGATCCGATTGGTTGCAGCGTGGAGTACGTGGCCGAGGGCTTCCTGGACCTGGTGCAGGATGACGCGAGGAATGGCGCTGTGCTGAAGATGGGCCAAATAGTGGGGAAAGTTTACGCCGAATATTAGAAAGACGAACAGCAACACTTATTTAAACAGTTTAGAGAATGTATCAAACTTATTGATTTCCAATAAAGATTTATTCTCAGACTGACATATGCCAATAAAAGAAAGTTAGTTGTTAAAAATAAGTCAAAATGGGAGAAGTATTCTTCATGTCTTCCATGAATATTACATTGTCAATCATTTCTGGATGCAAGCATTCAAACTTCCTTCCCCACAAACAACCAGTTCCCACTTGAGAAACTGATAGATTCGGAGTTCATGTAAATTCATTACTCCTCTATCACATCATCCTACATAACAACACATATATTTGCAAAGGTAGTAACATGGGCTTTCATCTTCTTTGGGTGACTTATAGAAAATACATGAAAAGTTGGTTGCAAAATAGGAAAATGATTTATCATAAAATGGTTAGGTTTTCAACAGGCTAAAGCAGAGGAATATCTATTGGGATCATACAGGGGAAATATGGAAACAAAAATCAGGTTGGGACTCTTTTCAGTGGCGTCGCTCTCGTCTACCGGATTCAGATTCCGCTTCATTTTTTTCTCCCAACAACCAACGGCGGTTCAAGAGCAGAGAAAAGTGCAAATAAATAATAAATGTACAGCCAGATGGCTGTGGAGATTTCTTTTGATTTCAAGGCATTCAATTGTCGCTATTAATTCAGACAGGCGTTTCAGTTCTTTTTACTTAGTAGTTGTTTACAAACATTAAAATGAGTGTGCATTAGACCACGCAAGATATGTCTCAGGTATAAGTGACACTCTGTTAGCAGCAAAGGCTTCACAACGGAGTATATGATGGAACTCGTCAGTAACTGTTGGCTAATTACTAAGTGTACATAAACGTTGATCCATCGGCCAGTCTCAATGAGTGGATTTGCTGTTCGAAATTTTAAAAGGGGATAAGCTATAGATTTAGGTAACAGAAGATAGTTTTCAAACGATGGTATTTCTTTGAGATATTTATTGTAGAATCTCTTCGAGCTGATAGTTATGGAGCCTCTCCATGTCTGGGAGAATTGATATGTCAGTACTCTACTGTTGAGACTAGCCACTGTGCATTAACGTTCATTCTTGGTTCAGATCGATGGGACTAATCATGAGGGATAACTTGTAGGAGTGAGTATGGTTTACGCCGCTTTTAGCAATATTCCAGCAATATCACGGCGGGTGACACCAGAAGTGGACTTCATACATTGTACCCATGTCGGGAATCGAACCCAGGACTTCGGCGTGACGAGCGCACGCGTTTAACCACTAGGCTACCCCACCGCCCCGGATAACTTGAAGGACATCGTTTATACCACCACTGGTTTTGGCGCCCAACTGATGACCCGAACAGAAATAGTTTTCTGTCAAACGTTCATTGAACTATTTTGTTGCGTCATATCATGTGTCAGTTGCTATTATCAACATGTTCAGAGTTTCAGTTAGAAGTTTATTGCTTGTTGTCACTGTCCGATCAACTAAACGATTAAAAATGAGTGAGTTAAAATTTAACGTCGCTTCGGCGTTATTTCAGCCCTATCAACTAATCACCGACCTTGTGACGTCATATATTAATTCGCACTTTCCAGGAAGCTTTGCAATGATTTGGTATCGTTTATGATAGATGAGACTACGGCGATAGAATTAAGGAGTGACACTAATTGATAAGGTGGTCAAGACGCTTGTGTGTTCCTGGATGATACATAAACACTGTATGTTTATCTCGCTAAGATACAATGTTTATTCCGAATACAGGATAATCATTATCCCATAGCAGACAAGCCTGGTAACCGGTATGTCACTGACAGTTTCAATAAAACGTATGAGAAAATACAAAATTTATGTACAATAGACTATTAGTGCTTGATAAAACCGTTTCCTTTTGTTCCAAGAAATCTTGGGGTTAATTTAACTGTGTCCAGATCGCGTGATAGATATGTATGTTCTTCCACAGCAGATATGATGAATACTTACCTCTGTTACAACAGTCGTACTCTCTGTAACACCCACGTAAACAGGAAATACAAATACAAATGATTCACAGAACCTATGTTGCAATGTTGTTCTTTGTGTACATAGTTGAAGGAAGAATTGATGCTGCATAGTGGCTATTCCCTGGTGATGTATGTGATGACGGCTATCATAGTTGTGTTGTGGACCTCAAGTTTGCAGTGTATCCACGACTGTTTTCAGCCTTTTCATAACGTTTGTAATGTTTGGGTCAAATCCAATTTTCAAGTTTATACTTTCTTTTGGCCGACAGGTTAGTTATTTTCGGGAAAATTACAAATCATTTTCAGTTTTAAAACCAGCTAAATTAATTACTTCTCCTGCTTGTACTTACACGACACTAGTTTTCAAAATGCCAGCGCTTAAGAAGCTTGTATAATTATTATGGTCCTTGAGAAAGGAAAATATGTTTCTTTCTCGTGTTTCATTTTGTCTAGGTTAATAATTTATAAGTTCAGCTCTCATCTTGCAAACACATACGGAAGAACTCTCGCTTAGAACGTCTATTTCCAAACAGACGTAATACACCTAATTGACATCCTGGAATCTGGGTGAAGAAATTTCCGCAGCAGAGTGCAGAGTTCCCGGAACTCATTACAGGTATGCCCCTAATTATAATTATAAGTACAAGTGAACATCTTGTTCTGGGATATTGGTACACGGCACTGCAGTTAGTCATTGAGATTGTAGGTGGGACTGCATGACTAACCTTCGTCATTGTACCAACGTTGGTTTAGACCAGGAACTCCTGCGTGGCGAGGAAACGCTTTAACCACTAGGCGGGGTTCCTGTTGCCTGAGGCGCCGCAATTCCTTGTACAGAGTAGCGTCCCTTAGATGTAGCAGAAACCTGTGACCGTGAGTTCGAATCCCAGTTTCAACATAATGTTTCCTGGTTTGTCAGCACCATACACCTTATTGCGGGTTTCATCAAAGTGGTAAACGTCTGAGACCTGCATCGCTTGGGGGTTTTCTCCCACGTGAAGTTGACACACCGTCATATATCTGACATAACAGTTCAAAGCGGTGATACACAAAACTCACTCCTGTCACGTAACAGCTCGGTCCTAGGACAGCTAAGGCTGATAAATATGTATCTATCAAGAAGATTACTCGATAGGAGTCTGAAAATGTACGTCCTGTGTCACCTCGGGCATTCGTCCCATTTAAACTGGCACACGGTGATATCACTGAAAGCATGTTCTAAACGTGCATGTTAGTATATAGGTGTTGTCATATTGCAAAAGTCCAATATGGCTGACCGGGGACCAAGAACATGGGCAATATGAAACCATTCATTTAATTGAGTACCTAAACTATAAATTTCCATGTACAAATATCCTAGTTAGCAAGCTATCGCCTTCGGGTGGGACTGCAACGTAAGAAATCCAAACGGGCAAAAGCCGTACTGGCCCGGCAAAGCCATATTGGCCCGCTCAAAACCCCTATTGGCCCGCTAAAATCCCGTATTTGCCCGCTCAAAACCCGTATTGGCCCGCTAAAATCCCGTATTGGCCCGCTCAAAACCCACATTGGCCCGCTAAAATCCCGTATTTGCCCGCTCAAAACCCGTATTGGCCCGCTAAAATCCCGTATTGGCCCGCTCAAAACCCACATTGGCCCGCTAAAATCCCTTATTGGCCCGCTCAAAACCCGTATTGGCCCGCTAAAATCCCGTATTGGCCCGTTAATGTCGTATTGGCCCGGTCAAAACCTGTATTGGCCCGCTAAAATCCCGTATTGGCCCGCTAAAGTCGTATTGGCCAGCTCAAAACCCGTATTGGCCCGCTAAAGTCCCGTATTGGCCCGCTAGCGTCGTACTGGCCCTCCGGTGCTACTATATAATGTGAGCCGATGTGAGCGTATTACGAAAGCGTAATTATTACATTACATCAACGTAGTGCTGCTCCTTCCCAGTTGTGAATCACCCCCGCACAGACGCGTTGCCGCACGAGCGGGCACGGAACTGTTCAACAGCCTGTGTATACGCGACACACAGAAGAATTTAGAGAACGAACCCATTCTCGTACGATATAATTATAGTTGAAAAACAACTATCCTTCGTGTTCCAAACCTGCGTTAATAATCCGGGAAAGCCAGCTCGTTGCACACAGCTGGTTCGCCCGAAGGGTGTATTTGTGTATGAATATTTCACTCCATGAAGCTCGAGGGTAAGAGTCTGAACCCCGGCGAAGAGAACACGCGTGATATTGAAATTAACTTTCATTTCTTTTACTGCTTCAGGGCACGAAAACTAAATTGGCTGTTATAAGTGAATCCTTTTTCGACAGCTTTACACACATAAAACATCATAATGAAGAAAAACTTTATGAACAAGTTAGGCCGTTGGTTCTCTGTGCGGGCACTTTGTGAAACATTTACTCGAAAAGAATTTGTCATCAGCCAACGCTGACGGCCAAAGCCTATCTACAGAGAGCTTTCTTTTACAAGACGGCATGGTCGTATTGATGCGAGAGAATGAATGAAATGGCATGATTTGATTTTAAGGTCACTGTGACATAATGGTACCGAATGAGGTTCATTCACCATCACTATGTCTTCTACCATCATGACCGAGCTTTTCTAGTCCGCCCGTCCAGGATATTTGGAATCCTTTCGGTTCGTCCTTCATCACCAGCTGACTCGTTTCCTGAACCACAGCCTGCATTCCAGACTTGAGCATATGGTCGGTGTTGGTTATCCAGCAATAATATGACGTGGGAGCTGGCTACAGTCAGTCATCCAACTAGCGTTCTAATTGTAGATAAAGAATGCCTGCATGAGTCGGTCTTTGCCTGGTTGTGGCGATGGGGTAGCCTTGTGTTCAAGCCTCAGCTCGTCACGTACAACCTTGGGCCTGCATGAGTCGGTCTTTGCCTGGTTGTGGCGATGGGGTAGCCTTGTGTTAAAGCCTCTGCCCGTCACGTACAACCTTGGGCCTGCACGAGTCTGTCTTTGCCTGGTTGTGGCGATGGGGTAGCCTTGTGTTCAAGCCTCAGCTCGTCACGTACAACCTTGGGCCTGCATGAGTCGGTCTTTGCCTGGTTGTGGCGATGGGGTAGCCTTGTGTTCAAGCCTCAGCTCGTCACGTACAACCTTGGGCCTGCATGAGTCGGTCTTTGCCTGGTTGTGGCAATGGGGTAGCCTTGTGTTAAAGTCTCTACCCGTCACGTACAACCTTGGGCCTGCATGAGTCGGTCTTTGCCTGGTTGTGGCGATGGGGTAGCCTTGTGTTAAAGCCTCAGCCCGTCACGTACAACCTTGGGCCTGCATGAGTCGGTCTTTGCCTGGTTGTGGCGATGGGGTAGCCTTGTGTTAAAGCCTCAGCCCGTCATGTACAACCAAGTCCATTCCTGCATGATGTCCCTACCCGTGATGGAACTTGAATATTTCTAATAACGGCATCAAACTTTGCCCATCTGGTGATTTTCGGGTTGTTTATGGAACGTTCTTCAGGAAGATGTGCATGTCATCGTATCCCAGTTGTGCGGATCGATGCTCATAATACCAATTACTGGATTGTCTGGTCCCGACTGCAAACACACAAACACACAAACAAACTTTATGAAGGTGTTCATGGTGTTCTTTATGAAGATGTACACGGTGTTCTATATGAAGGTGGCTACGGTGTTCTTTATGAAGGTGGCTACGGTGTTCTTTATGAAGGTGTTTGTGGTGTTCTTTATGAAGAAGTTTGTGGTGTTCTTTATGAAAAAGTTTGTGGTGTTCTTTATGAAGGTGTTCATGGTGTTCTTTATGAAGGCGTTCACGGTGTTCTTTATGAAGATGTACACGGTGTTCTATATGAAGGTGGCTACAGTGTTCTTTATGAAGGTGTTCATGGTGTTCTTTATTAAGGTGTTGATGATGTTCTCTATGAAGGTGTTCATGGTGTTCTTTATGAAGGTGTTGATGATGTTCTCTATGGTGTTCATGGTGTTCTTTATGAAGGTGTACACGGTGTTCTATATTAATTGTCCATGGTGTTCTTTATGAAGGTGTACGTGGTGTTCTTTGTGAAGGTGTTCATGGTGTTCTTTACCAGAGTTTGAAATCACTCTTGCTCAAAAACAACAAAACATACATGCATGAAGTAAAGTGTATTGATCAATATGTATCAACATATTCAACACTGAAAATGACAATCATACCGCGACCGGGAATGACGTCAGAGCCCCCCAAAGTTGGGTGTGGTACAAAACTCGAGCTTTCAGAATCGTGGACAATAGGCAGAGTACATAAACAATCGCTCACGTTCAATAACAAGTCATTAGTAGCGTGTGTGACCACCAAATGCCTCAATACACGCAACAACTCTTGGACGCACAGAAAAAGTCAGTCGTCTGATGAGGTCACGTGGGATTTGACGCCATTCTTCTTGGAGGGCCAAGATCAGTTCTTGCCGGTTGGCTGGAGAGTGTGGTCGTTGTCGAACACAGAGGTGTTCTATGGGGGAAGTCCAGAGGTGTTCTATGGGGGACATGTCGGGTGAGCGTGCAGACCACGACAGAACGTTGATGTTGTTGGCTGCGAGGAAGTTAGTGTATGGGCTCTAGCGTTGTCATGCTGATAAATGACACCACGTGGCTGCTGTTGGAGACATGGTAGGACAACTGGACGAAGAATGTTATGCATGTAACGCTGAGCTGTCAAGTTTCCGTCAACGATGACCAGCGGTGTCCTCTCCTGCCCACAGATCCCTCCCCACACCATGACACTCCCTCCACCATATAGTACGACCTCCTGCAAGCAACACGCCGCCGTTCGTTCAACCCTTCGGCGGTAAACACGTTGTCTTCCATCAGCTATAAACATACAGAATCGACTTTCGTCAGTGAAGACAACCCTCTGCCAGTCACATCGTAGCCAACGTCGTACAGTCCGGGCCTATCTCAATCGCAGACGACGATGTTGCGCTGTCAATAGCTGTCCTCTGTGTGGTCTAAAAGCCCTGATTCCATGAGCCCTGAGTCTCCTGGCCACTGTCTGTCGACTAACCCTGTGACCTAAGGCATTTGTCGCCGATGACGTCACTGTCAGGAAGCGATTTCGGAAGTGCAAGGTACGCAAGTACCGGTCATCATGGGGCGTGGTTACCCTGGGTCTGCCTGTTCTTGGCCTATCAGCGGTCCGCCCTGTCTGTCTGTAACGTTGCATCAAGTTGGTAACGGCAACACGGGAGCAACCGAAGGTTCGTGCAATATGGGCGTGGGTGGCTCCCATCTGTACCATACCCAAGGCTCGTTCACGTTGTTTCGACTGTGAGTCGTGGCATTTCTTTTGTGTTTTTTTATCACTGTGGATGTCTGACTTGCCGTTGCAATCGTTTTATACCCTTACCCGCACGTGCATTTGCAGTTGTCCGTGGTGCACGTGTTTTTCACTTTTTCGCGTGTTATCTCGCAAACATGTAACAGACGATTAACATTTTCTGCACACACTATTGTTGTATTTAGGTTATGTGTTTTAGATAGACTTCATCGGAAAAAAATTTATACTTTGTCTGAAATTTATATTTTCAGTTGGTTAAGTCTCTTTTGGACGTCAGTTTATGTTTGGATGAGTGTACTGGAAGAACCAACTCGCGACCAATGAAAGGACACTTTCCATAGAGAACCTTTGGCACAGGACGCTGCTGAATTGGGGTCACCTTCGTTACAAATCACCATCATAAGTGAATGAGGCTTCACGATCGTCACACCTCTACAACTACCCACCTTTCAAAACAACAAAAACAGTTCCATTACTTCAATTTATAGTCTTAACTCAAAGCTGGATTAAATTTACTGTTTTTGTTTTCACTATGTAGTTATAAATTTGTAATGTAAATCGCTATGATGTATTTATTCATGTATAGTGTGTGTGACAAGCGTGTATTCCATGAGATCAGAGTCGTCTACGTTGTATAAAGACCGTGTCATCCAGGCATCATGGCTGGATGTTATTTATGTTGATATAACAAGCTGAAAGAACCTATCAACATCCGTGACATCTGTTTCTGTTACGCATGACGGGGACATCAACTAGATCTTTCTACGGAAGAGTCTTCGTGCCACATGAGTACATATTTGTACCTCCTACAAGGAGCATGAGCCTGGGACCTAGCTCTACCTGCAACTGGTGACGCTGATGAGTGATATTTTACGCCGCTTGGGGCAATATTCTAGACCACAGCGGGGTACGCGTCGTCTGGGCGTGACGAGCGAAGACTGGCCCCCCTAGACCAACCCACCGCCCCAAACTGTTTTCATACTTTTATATACCTTGTTTATATACCTTGTGTAGAACATGGTACCCTACGAGGGCGATCTTCGTATCGTTGTCTGAGAGCAATGTATTGTTACCAGCTGGATTCCTTCTCAGCCTCCTTGACACTGTGGCGCCAGCAGAACAGAACACAGTCCTATTTCAGAATTCCATATTTCAGTCGTATCTAATCATTTCAGTTGATCTTAAAATGAACACGTTTCAATTATGTTGATTCTTTCATATCAACCCGAGCGACCTAGCGTTTCATCGTAATTGCTACAGCAAAACACAGGAAGTGTTTTATTCCCAAGAGATATCACTTCTGGAGAAAAAAACAGGAAGTAATCAAGGGACAACAGTATGTTCTTGTAACGACCACATCCTGCTGCTGTCACACTTCGTTATAGCTCTGGTTCTAACTCGCCTGTAGGTCTAATATCCCAGTGTGAATGTAGTATGAATGTATGACTTGAGTGAGTGAGTTGGGGTTAACGCCGCTTTTAACAGTATTCCAGTTATATCACGGCGTGTCAGCTTAATGTGGGAGGAAAGTCCGAAGTGATGCAGGTCTCAGACGTTGACCACTTCGGTGAAACCCACGAGCGCGGGTATGGTGCTGACAAACCTAGACAAACCGGGATTCGAACCCACACTTGTAGGTTTCTGGGATGCTCAAGGGAAGCAACTCTGCACAGCGAATCGCGGCGCCTTAGACGACTGGGCCACCTGTGTCCCCTGTATGACTAGAAGTCCAGTGTGAATCTAGTGTGAATGTATTACTAGAAGTCCAGTGTGAATGTAGTATGAATGTATGACTAGAAGTCCAGTATGAATATAGTATGAATGTATGACTAGAATTCCAGTGTGAATGTAGTATGAATGAATGACTAGAAGTCCAGTGTGAATGTAGTATGTATGACTACAAGTCCAGGGGATGTAGTATGAATGTATGACTAGAAGTCCAGGGGATGTAGTATGAATGTATGACTAGAAGTCCAGGGGAGGTAGTTTGAATGTGTGACTAGAATTCCAGTGTGAATGTAGTATGAATGAATGACTAGAAGTCCAGTGTGAATGTAGTATGTATGACTACAAGTCCAGGGGATGTAGTATGAATGTATGACTAGAAGTCCAGGGGATGTAGTATGAATGTATGACTAGAAGTCCAGGGGAGGTAGTATGAATGTATGACTAGAAGTCCAGTGTGAATGTAGTATGAATGTATGGTCAGCCTACAAAGTGTGAATGTGGTATGATTATATAACTAACTTACATAGTGTAAAAGTTAGTATGTCTAGCCTACATAGTGTGAGTTTAATATGAGTAGCCTTAATAACGTGTTTGTAGTATGACTAG
The DNA here is from genome assembly GCF_022045235.1 of Haliotis cracherodii. Taxonomy (NCBI): domain Eukaryota; kingdom Metazoa; phylum Mollusca; class Gastropoda; order Lepetellida; family Haliotidae; genus Haliotis; species Haliotis cracherodii. Next base: position 1,642,361 of record NW_027266265.1, on the reverse strand, counting down.
CATACATAGCATGAATGCAGTATAACGGTATAACTAGCATACGTAGTGTGAATGTAGTATCACTGTATGGCTAGCCTACTTAGCGTGGATGTAATATCACTGTATGGCTAGCCTACTTAGCGTGGATGTAGTATCACTGTATGGCTAGCCTACTTAGCGTGGATGTAGTATCCCTGTATGGCTAGCCTACTTAGCGTGGATGTAGTATCACTGTATGGCTAGCCTACTTAGCGTGGGTGTAGTATCACTGTATGGCTAGCCTACTTAGCGTGGATGTAGTATCACTGTATGACCAACCTACAAATTATGAATGTAGTACAACGGTATGTCTAACCTACAAATTGTTAAAGTTAGTATGACTAGCCTACATAGTGTGAATGTAGTATGACTAGCCTACATAGTGTGAGTTTAGTATGATTAGCCTACATAGTGTGAATGTAGTATGACTAGCCTACATAGTGTGAATGCAGTATGACTAGCCTACATAGTGTGAATGTAGTATGACTAGCCTACATAGTGTGAGTTTAGTATGACTAGCCTACATAGTGTGAATGTAGTATGACTAGCCTATATAGTGTGAATGTAGGATGACTAGCCAACGTAGTGTGAATGTAGTATCACTGGATGACTAGCCTACGTAGTGTGAATGTAGTATGACTAGCCTATATAGTGTGAATGTAGGATGACTAGCCTACGTAGTGTGAATGTAGTATCACTGTATGACTAGCCTACTTAGTGTGAATGTAGTATCACTGTATGACTAGCCTACGTAGTGTGAATGTAGTATCACTGTATGACTAGCCTAAGTAGCGTGAATGTAGTATCACTGTATGACTAGCCTATGTAGTGTGAATGTAGTATCAGTGTATGACTAGCCTATATAGTGTGAATGTAGTATCACTGTATGACTAGCCTACTTAGCGTGAATGTAGTATCACTGTATGACTAGCCTACGTAGCGTGAATGTAGTATCAGTGTATGACTAGCCTACTTAGTGTGAATGTAGTATCAGTGTATGACTAGCCTACGTAGTGTGAATGTAGTATCACTGTATGACTAGCCTACGTAGTGTGAATGTAGTATCACTGTATGACTAGCCTACGTAGCGTGAATGTAGTATCACTGTATGACTAGCCTACGTAGTGTGAATGTAGTATCACTGTATGACTAGCATACGTAGTGTGAATGTAGTATCACTGTATGACTAGCATACGTAGTGTGAATGTAGTATCACTGTATAACTAGCCTACATAGCGTGAATGTAGTATCACTGTATGACTAGCCTACGTAGCGTGAATGTAGTATCACTGTATGACTAGCCTATGTAGTGGGAATGTAGTATCACTGTATGACTAGCCTACGTAGCGTAAATGTAGTATCAATGTATGACTAGCCTACGTAGCGTGAATGTAGTATCACTGTATGACTAGCCTACGTAGTGGGAATGTAGTATCAGTGTATGACTAGCCTACGTAGCGTAAATGTAGTATCACTGTATGACTAGCCTATGTAGTGGGAATGAGGTATCACTGTATGACTAGCCTACGTAGCGTAAATGTAGTATCAATGTATGACTAGCCTACATAGTGTGAATGTAGTATGGCTAGCTTACGTAGCGTGAATGTAGTATCACTGTATAACTAGCCTACGTAGCGTGAATGTAGTATCAATGTATGACTAGCCTACATAGTGTGAATGTAGTATGGCTAGCTTACGTAGCGTGAATGTAGTATCACTGTATGACTAGCCTACATAGTGTGAATGTAGTATCACTGTATGACTAGCCTACATAGTGTGAATGTAGTATCAATGTATGACTAGCCTACGTAGTGTGAATGTAGTATCACTGTATGACTAGCCTACATAGTGTGAATGTAGTATCACTGTATGACTAGCCTACATAGTGTGAATGTAGTATCAATGTATGACTAGCCTACGTAGTGTGAATGTAGTATCACTGTATGACTAGCCTACGTAGCGTGAATGTAATATCACTGTATGACTAGCCTACGTAGTGTGAATGTAGTATCAGTGTATGACTAGCCTACTTAGTGTGAATGTAGTATCACTGTATGACTAGCCTACGTAGCGTGAATGTAGTATCGCTGTATGACTAGCCTACGTAGCGTGAATGTAGTATCAGTGTATGACTAGCCTACGTAGTGTGAATGTAGTACAACTGTAGGCTTGTAGCTTGACAAAGTAACTATAGCAATGTGAAAGAATCGGATGATCATCAACGTCTTTTGAGTAGTATAGTATATCTGCATTGTGGATGCTCCAATAGCACACATGGCATCGGTATTGAGCCACCAGAATTCCGACACACAAACTTCACATGCCCCACTGACCTCAAGAAGACTCAACGATTCCTTTAAACGTGATCTTTGGTGAATAATGGAGACTCTGGGGGTTCCGTTACAGATTGCTGTCAGAGCTCTCGTGATAATGGATCGTGTGTTGCCATACTCAGAGAATTCATGTCTGCTGATCTGATATATGTTCCTAACTCCTGCGCAGCGCAGCCCGAGACACGAACCAATAGGATTTAACTAAGAATTGTTTGATTTAGTTATACTTCGAAATTTTATATTACCGACAATAAATATGGGAACTAATGATTTGAATGTAGCTCTCGTTGAGGTGTAAATTTACAAAAATACCGAGGCGTTGCATCTGTACGCGACATCTAATTACAATTAATTTGGCATCACGCATGAACAGCGCGTGGTTATCGAGGCCAAAGTGAGTGCGCCTTTGGGAGCTCACAATCACAAATACAATTTTGACTACGATAAAAGGGGGAGTGTGGGCGGGGAGGAGGAAGGGAGGAGGGTCTCAACATCCCAAATTGCCAGAAATCCTAGCAGTTTGTCGACGGCGGGACGGAGGATTTACTCACACCGTGGTTATCGGCAATCTCATTGTAAAACCCACCGTTGGATACTATCTCAGAGCAATTAAAACATTAAGGTAAGGTGGTATTGCATGGGAACGCTGGGTTAGATGTTCAAGTCTGTCACTCACTTTATCAATAATATCATGTGTCGTAATAGGCGGTGCCTCTCGGTGATGTCATGATCATCCAAATCGTCGAGGGGGTTCGACCTGTCGCGGAATACACGTTCTCGTCTACATACGTTTTTGGCTATCTCGTTGACTGAGCTCAGTATTTCCAAGTTACGCCAGTTATACACGCACGAAAGACTTACGACGGCTTTGTGAAACGGTACCCTGGGCGTGGCAGGCCTGAAAACGCCACCTAGACAAGATCGTCTCATTACGTTAATTGTACTACGCAGTAGACATAAATCTGCTGCTGTTATCAATAGAGAATTCAACAGGAAGGGGAGTTTCAACGTCTACCATTAAAAGTGGCTATGTGCAGCCAGTTAATAGCATGGCGTCCTGTGAAAGTTGTGACCCTAACAGCTTACCAGAGGCGGCCCCATATTGGGACGGGGTGTACGCCAATGGCTTTCCACAATGTTTTACCTCCGATTCACAGATGGCAGAAAACAGTGTTGGCGAAGTAGCGGCGAACGGTATGCTCGGGCAACAATTCTTGACCAAGACCCGAATGGGGTTGGTACTGTCATTGTGTGGGGCGGTATCACACATGCCAGGCGAACTAGTTAACTGCAAAATGACAATATCAGACCACATCGTGTCCAGGGCGTCTCAGATTCTTTCCGACGAGAAGGCGCGCGGACATCGGAATGGCCCTCTATAAGTACCCTGACATGTCCCAAAAGGATGTTCTCAGACGGAGAGTGTACGACCTGCAACATGACCCAGCTTGGGGCAGCTCTTCAGACGGAATGGCGGCAATACCAAGGGCAGCCACACGCACGTTAAACAACAGTGTGACATCAAGGTGTCGTGCATGTATACCCAACATGGTGGACACTCCAGATATTCATCTGCACGCCCGACATTTATCATCGTTAGGCCTTCACTATCATTGCATGAGTTTCCTATTTTTTACCTTAAGTATACGTATAACATAGGCCGTATCAATTAACTCTGTTTGTTTGTTTGTTGTTTAACGCCGCACTCAGCAATAGTCCAGCTGTATGACGGCGGTCTGTAAATAATCGAGTCTGGAGCAGACACTCCAGTGATTGACATCATGAACATCAATCCACGCAATTAGGATTCGATGACATGCACCAACCAAGTCAGCGAACCTGACCACCCGATCCCGTTAGTCACCTCCTACGACAAGCACAGTCGCCTTTTATGACAAGCATGGGTTGCTGAAGATCTACAAATAACATTGTCTACAGCAAATTACATATTTGATCTTCCCATGCTGGACACATATAGGCACAACTCATATCTGGCGCTGTGAGAGACGACAGAGTAGATGGATGTTGGCGTGACTAACTAGTAGACGAACTAATTATGTTAGATTCACGTATAACTTCAGACCACTCAGGAATGGACACCAATATGTTTGCGCTCATTGCAGTGTAACTGAGTGACTCCGCGTGAAATTCCAACACCATATTGATGTCCGTTCTTATACATATATAAGTCAGTAGTGATACAGTTATCAGGAACACAAACTGTAGACAACAGTATGACATCAGTGACATCCGGGAACAGCATTCCGCTGGTGGACGTTGCCTAATGTTTTCGGTTCATGAAAGCATAAACGCAAAGACTTTGGCTTTAATAACCAATCAAATTCCCTGAAATCAATTGCAATTTATTTATATTAAACTAATTTGTCTACAGACACGCATTATATCGTTAACAAAACAGTTGCTTTTTCGCTTGTATGCCTATCATACTTGGGAAAGTAAGTTTTTGGTCAAAACAAACCCTATCATAAGTTTGAAATAAGATCAGTAGTCTGATCAAGACAACATTCAAAGCCTCAGCAAAGGCTTACGGTGGGTATGTGGAGGACATTTCTGGGGTCCCCGCCGTCATATTGCGGGAATATTGCAAAAAGCGGCGTAAAACCATACTGCCTCACTCACTCATATCCTGCGCTGTGAGAGACTACAGAGTAGATGGATGTCAACGCGTGAAAAACGGACAAAGTATCAGACGGACTAACTGTGTCAGATTCACGTAGTTAGCCTTGTACCACATGTTCCCGTGCTTTATATCAGTTGAACAATTGACTTGCCTTTGCATGTTTTTGTAACGGTGGAGCAGGATACGATCGCCTATTCGCGAGCACCTGGTATCATCACTATGTGATAGTGATTCATAAACACATGATCGTGATAAAGTCGGAATCATGGTCTCTGCTTTATGCAGAGATTCTTTTGATTGTGGAAAGTTTTTTTGTGTGGCTTTCAACACCCCAAATAAGTTTAGTTTAATCACTGACATGCCATCACTTGATTAGATATTAACATATGTGGGAATATAGAAACATTCTTCGAAAGTAATTGTAACAATACGCCCTCAATTTGCTGGGGAGAGGTGTGTGTGTGTGAGGGGGGGGGGGGGGGGGGGGTGTTTGGTGGAATACTCAGAAAACAAATAATCAGTGTGCTGCAGCATACAGATCGACTGTTGTTTTATTAATGAGCGTGCGGTGCCCACGTTCACAAACTGACGCAGTCTCTCAGACCCCACCCCGTGTGTGTTTAGTCTATGGGTAATGATTACACCGCATTCATTGTGGCTCCTCTTTGAACAATATGGAGAACTGTTTTGTTTCCACTCCTTTTGAAATTGTTGTGGTGTTCTACCATAGGCGTGGTCGCGCATTCTTTGGAGGTCAGAGGTCAACGTCTGACTGTTTACAGTCAGTAGCACACATTGATTAGAATTAATTTGACGGAGGTATGTGTTAAATGTGACCTTTGACATTTGTGCATTTACGGCTGATGACAGTGAATTGGTAGGCACGTCCGGCCCTACACAACATTGCTGATAAATGGTCAAGTGTCATATATAAAACGATATTATGTACAAATGTCGGACTGTCAAAACAAAGGTCTACAGTGTCGTGTCTATTTATCAACGCTGACGCGCCACAACCACGGCCACCTGTTATCTATGTTCAGGGGATCATGTTGTAGGTAAACTGTGGTTATCGTTGTAGGGATGAATTCGCTGCCCGACTTTCGCCTTGAAGTCGTATTGAACAATTTGATGCAGATGCGTTTGAGTTGGGATATTCAGACATAAGATTCTATCAACCCACGTGCATTTCTATTCTCCTGCATCCCGTGAGGAAGGCCACGTCATGCATGTACACGTTGACGAGGTCGTAAATCAGGGAGAGAGGCGACAGCTGTAATCCCGGCTAATGCTGAATAATGCATTTTCTGTATGGAACGCTGGTGCTTCACAGTTCTCATAGTTCTCTCATAAGTGTAGTTCATACCAGTCGAGAAAATATATACAAATATTTTAGAACATATGAACCTGGCAGTTTTTACTAACAAATTGCCCGTATCATCATACGGTGAAATTCTGACTCTGAACCCGCTCGTTCATTCCGAATCTTTCTCGCAATATATATTGTTTCATTTCCTCTCTGTATAGATATTTACTGCAAAATATTCATGTATGTTTAATAGATATTCGTGTGCCATATGTACAATTCGTATGGACCCATTGTAAAAATGCAACAACATCGTTTCCTGTACTCCTGCAAGCAACCTGTCCATAATGTGAAGTGTTGACGGACATGAAACAAATGAACTGCCGAGAAGGTATAGTGAGTGAGTGTGTTTTACGCCGATTTAGCAATATTCCAGCAATATCTAGGCGGGGGACACCAGAATGAGCTTCACCCATAGTACCCATATGGGGAATCGAACCCCGGTCTTCGGCCTGACGAGCGAACGCTTTAACCACTAGACTACCCCACCGCAACCCCGGGATGGTATACACCCATGTTTGGTAGTGGCTTCAAATGAAACAAAGAATAAATTAATAGTTATTCTACGGTGGCCCATAAGGGACATGGAGTCTGTTTTTCAATATTTTGATATTTCACTTACATTTATGGTAACCTTTTGAAAATTAACACAATTTGTCATACAAATACAGTAAACTACGGTTATAATGAACACGCTTATAACGAACTGACGGATATAACGAACTTACTTTTTGGTCCCGACTATTTGCTGTAGTTATGCTGTATATATGCTTATAACGAACTACGGTTATAACGAACTAAAATTAGTAGTCCCTTTGAGTTCGTTATAACCATACTTTACTGTATGTGATAAATTATGTATAAAAACAACCGAGAACATGGAAAATGTACTTTCAAGTAGCCATAGAATCGCTGAAAAGTGAAGCGAAAATGTCAAAACTAAAATGAAAATAGAGAAAACTATTTCCACCGCGGTGGAAATAGCTTTCTGTATTTCATTTTAGTTTTTTACCTTTTCCATTTTAGTTTTTGACATTTTCATTTTAGTTTTTGACGTTTTCGCTTTCAATATCTACTTTATATATGATTTATCACATATTTGTATGACAAATCGTGTTAATTTGCAAAAGGTTACGAGAACAGTAAGTGAAATATCAAAATATTGAAAAACAGACTCCATGTCCCTTATGGGCCACCGTATTATTCGATGGCTTATCGAGTATCATGGGCGATATTGGGCCTTACGTTTGCAGTGTGTTGGCGACTGTTTCCAGTTTATATCAGTAACGTTTTGACAACGTTCGAAATTGTTCGGTAAAATCTAATTTCTATGAGTATTCTTGATTTTCCCTAGCGGTGTTGATGCTGATATTGATCTATGTGAAATGGTATGGGTTAGGAATAAAAAAAATGGCTTAAAATAGTTCACGTAAAATAAATTAGATCACTCTGACATTTATTGACGAGCATTCCTTGTTTTTTTAATACCGAAATAGACGGGCCTTCCACACGGTCGTGAAGTTCCAGTTTTGTACTTATCGCAGCATCGCGAATGTTTGAATGTTTGTTCAAATGTTTGGCATGTTGGTTGTTTGTCGGTTTGCCCTTGAATTTATCTTTGTGTTCAAAGTTCCTACCGTTTGTTGAAAAGGCAATATTCTACAGACGGTAACAGGAATAGTTCCATACATGCTATATAAAAATAGTATCCGACTGCTGTGGTCGCGTATGTCTTATTATAGCTCTATCCATTGAACCCATTTAATATAAGTACATTTGTACAACGTATTTCTGTGTTAAATACACACGTGTAATAATCTCGTTTATTTTCCTGATACAATCAGTCAGAAGGAAACCTTTACATAATTAAAACTTTAACTTCATAACTCGTCCACGCCCCCGTAAAGGGGCTGTTACTTCACTACGTGTGCGTATCATGTGAACAGTCTAGTACCAGAACAGACCCGTTGAGATCTGGGTTAGAATAGGTCTGCAGCAACCAATGCTTGTCGCACGAGGAAACTAACGGGATCGGGTGGTCAGGCTCGCTGACTTGGTTGATTCGGGTTATCGTATTCCAATTGCGAAGATCGATGCTCATGGTCAAGTCTTTGAAAGGCATTTGGAAGTGATACACATAAGGAAGAAAATGTATGGATGTCAACTTCTTTATCATGAGGAACACAACGTTTCGGAGTATATACTTACTCCTTCATTTAAGAATTGACCTTCACTTTCTGTGAGTTCATTGGAGGATGAGCCTTCATAGAGTGAGGGCCAAACTGTATGAACGTCGGAGCTTGAAAGGTGAATAAAGATGCGTCAAACAGACACGAAGGTTAATTCATAGATTGCTGGAGACGGTGAATGTCAGCCTAGACACGGATAGAGTCGATACGACGATAGTTTAGATGTGCATTTCTTCGTTTGTTCATTAGGATAGGCCGCAGCTAGGATAATCGTGAACAATCATGCAGTCACGCTCTCTGACATTTCTCAATGTATACTGAAACGCTGAGACCCAGAATAAAGGTTCTAAATGATCAGAAAGAACGCTTATGTATGTTTTCGTGCTAGGGAATTCCCAAGGGTTTCCCCAGGAATGTGGAAGTAGTCCGTCAGTGTTTACGTCATTTCAAGAACACGGTCTCGTGAAAAACGTATGAACGTCAAATTGTGTCGTTCATACACTTATGAACGTCAATTTCACGGTCATGTGACCGACCTCTCGTCCAATGGAAAAGCCGTATATCGTGTAAACTTCAAATTAAAAAAATATAAGGTGATGAAGGAGTAAGTATATACTCCGAAACGTTGTGTTTCTAATAATAAAGAAGTTGACATCCATAAATTCTCTTCCTGATGCTCGTGATATCAATCACTGGATTGTCTGACCCAGACTCGATTATTTACAGACCGTCGTCATATAGCTGGAATATTGTTGAGTGCGGCGTTAAACAACAAACAAACAAAACAATTTCTACGTTTATTATGGTATTGTACGGCCTCTTCAATGAATATTGAATTGCCTCCCCTGTCGTAGATCTTATTTTAGGAGGCGCGTCTAGCCCCAGTAAGTACACACAATTGATAAATATCTTCATGATTATATTTAAGTTATCATGTACAAAAAATTCTTTACACATATACCAAAATGTATCACCTTGTCTTCATAATTACAACAGATACGTTGTATCAACAATTGGTGATAATTTTTATATGAAATGGTACAATGTTTACAGACCTTATCCCGTAGTACTGACTACAACGTGCACATGTTCAAGAATATGGCTACCAAAAGAAAACATGTGGTTGCTGCAACAGAGGGAATTACTGACAACTCGGTAAGAGTAAATCTCAGACTCGTGATTGTATACGTTAGGTATAGGTTTGGGTGTATTGTACTCGGTAGGTTTGGTTCGTGGCTGCAACTGGCTGTATAGTGTGAGAAAATTCTAGCGATGTTGGAACATGTAGCAGTTGACTTGTCACGAATTTCCGATAATATATCGTTGATTTTAACCGGTTTATCACAGTCAGTCATCGATTATGTTAGAAAAGGTCACTATGATGAAGTGCGCGGTACCATTTGTATCTTATAATGTGTTCCTTATGGCATTCATTGCACGAGGCTGATGTCGGTGGTGATGATGATGTTGGCGAAGATGACGCCAGTGACGGTGATGTTGTTGATAAAATAGGACCATTTCATTTTCTAATTCAAATATATTTATTAAACTGTGAAACTAAATCATGCTTTGATGATGTTATGTGAAGTGGAATGTTGAAGAATAATTGATTCACACTGATCATGTGTAGCTTGACAGCGTATTGTTGTTTTTTTAACACTTATCATTTTGTTATATGTGTTCAGAGCTTGAATCATTGCTTGTCTGTTTCAAAACTTTGTAATATGTATACCGTGTGTACAATAGTCATTCAACAATGGGAAATTTGGGAAAATACCAAATTTGGATTAGTCAGTCAAAGGGTTTCAAATGGCAACAATAACCTCTGATTGAAACTACTGATTTGACGTCCACCTCACCAAGGAAGCTAGTATTTATTGGAAATTCTTTTCCTTTCGGTTATGGCTGGTGGTCCCTTTAACATGTTTAAATGATAGAAATAACTAATGTTATAAATTGCAGAGTTTATATGTACTTCTCATGTATATGCACATAGTGAAAAGAGTGTGGAAATACATTGTGTGCAGAAGACAATAAATGTGTGACTGTCTGACAATTCTAAGTGCATTATGTATTTTGGGATAACAGACATGCCTCACATACTATCTTTGCTGACAACAAAGAGTTTGCATTTTATTCTACTCAAAGAAGTTGAAGAACACCTGATATTTTCATATGACTATAGTTAACCTGTCATGGCTGGTGTATATTGCAACACACAGCCTTCCAAGTGTGGACGCTCTTTACCTTGTTTTGAGTTTGTCATGGTAGAATAGATATACACAAAGTGTTTTCAAATGTAGTGCAATGTTTCTTTAAATTGAGAAATATTAGAACAGAGGAATGTGCATTTGGTCCACACTTTGACCCACACTACTCATCATGCTCAGGAATTTATCCACACATGCTCAGAGGCCGATATTTGGCCCCAAGTCTGCAGGAAATGTCATTTGAAATTCCCAATTTGGAACTACAAATTTCCCAATTCATGTGACAATGTATTAATGTGTATAACTTATAACTAGTTTATGTCTTTGTAGAAGTAACCTGTATTTACTAATAACAGACCAGGTTTTAATGCTTTGTTATATGTTATTGCATCAAATGCAATCTCAAAATATCCCTGAATTTAAGAAAACATGAAATTTTAAAAATCTCCAATTTTGAACAAAATAACAAAAACATTTCACAATTTGTCCATCAGGGGCACTTAGTTAAAACTCCTAGATAACTTCCTGATGCTTGTCATGCCTTTGGCTCACTTTCCCAAACCACGCTGATGTTACTGTGTGGATGTTCAGGCTGACTTCCTGAACAAAGATGCCTCTGATGACGGACGGGATGATGAAGGGTTCTCCGATACCACCGACTCTGAAGAAAGTGTGTACTCCGGGCTGGAGGATGAAGAGGATACCTCAGATGAAGAGCCTGAGGATGAGGTGAGTTGTGTGCATCGCTGTATGAGTGTACAGATATCTCGTCAACATGGCCAATTAATCATATGTCTGTCAAAAATGTTGCCGGTTCGGGTATGTTTATCATGTTCATATTCCTATTGACATTATGTTGATGGTTGTCCAAATAAACTCAAGACAAGACAGATATAAACCATGGACTTTGCTGGAGACATTTGTTGGAGAATGGTCATTAGAACATTTTCATGATTTATAAGTTTTGATAGGTTGTTCTTCTATTCCAAATTCATAAAAAATATCTTTACGGCATGGCAGTCTATCAATGTCCTTGAACACAATGTAGAAAATATACTGATCTGAAACCCTGATAAAAGAATGTCCTGTAATATATAATCTAATTTTGTCATCATGAATAATTTCTAATAGTAGTGATATGCTTATGTCATTTGTCTCTCCGAAATCCCTGCATGCCAGTGACCGGTGTAATTCCAGGGTAGAATAGGTCTTCAGCAACCCATGCTTGCTGTAAAAGGCGACTATGCTTGATGTAAGAGGTGACTAACGGGATCAGGTGGTCGGCTCGCTGAATTGTTTGATGCATGTCATCATATTCCAATTGTTTGGATCGATGCTCATGATATGAATCTCTGGATTGTCTGGTCCAGACTCGATTATTTACAGACCGCCGTCATATAGCTGGAATATTGCTGAGTGCGGCGTTAAACAACAAATAAACAAACAAACAAAGCATGTCAGTGTGTGGTTGGTGTTTGAGAGAAGGACTGGTGGAAAGTGTCGTGACCTTGAACATCTGAAAGATTTGAAATATTTTTATTTTTGACTGCATCTTCTTTCGACCATGTTACATGCTCTGGCATTATTGCAGAGAGAAAGTTGCCTTTTTTAAGACAAACATTCAATATCTTAATATTTTTCTTCAGAGTGATGAGGAGAAAGAGGACAGCGATGCAGATGGAAGCAGCAAAGTTGAAGGAGTTGCCCCCAGAGATGAGACGGAGACGACCCCCTCAGTCAGCGCCGCCCCCGAACAAGTTGCACAGACAGATGAATATGAACATGATTCATCCGATGAAGAGGTAGGCAGGAATATCAGTTAGATGAATGCATTCCTTTCCTATTGTAGTGAGTGAGTGAGTTTGGTTTAATGGCGCTTTTAACAGTATTTCAGCTATATCACGGCGTGTAAGTTTAAGGTGGAAGGATAGCCCAAAGTGATGCAAGTCTGAAATGTTTATAACCTGGGTGTAATCCACGAGCATGGGTGTGGTTCTGTGAAACCTAGAAGCATTTTCGGATGAACCAGGATTCGAAACCCATTATCATGATTATCAGGTTTCTAGCATGTCCAAAGGACGCAACCCTCCATGAAAAATTATGGCGCCTTAGACGACTTTCCCCCTTTCTTTTGCTAAATAATGGTAAACTGTGATTCTGATGCTTTCGTCTTTCACAAGTTCTGCTGATGAGTTCCTGATCTTACTTCAGATGATGTTTGGTTGCAGTTGTACCTCTTCTTACCATTTATTCTTGTCGTAAACATGTTTAAAAAATGATTTTTATTTGATGGAAACATTCTGTTGTAGGATATTCGCAACACAGTGGGCAATATCCCCATGGAATGGTACCGAGAGTATCCTCACATTGGCTATGACATCTTAGGCCGGCGCCTCATAAAGCCAAAGAAGGGAGACGAACTCGATGAATTCCTCAACAAAGTGGATGATCCTGATTACTGGTGTGTATGCTATTGGCAGATATTGTGTTGCCTTGATTGCCTCTCCATCAGTTTGAAATGAAAGGATACCTGGTAGTGGCTGGGACATGTTGCACTGCAAAACAATACTTGGAGGGGGTGACTTCGATACGGTAGACATTGTCTGATATTTTATCATGTGAAATTCACATTTTGCGGTGATGTGATTTTGTTCCCTTTTGTTTATTTGTTTAATACTGCAATATTTCACCTATATGACGGTGGTCTGTACATAATCATGTCTGGACCAGACAACCCAGTGATTGACATCATGAGGTTTGAGCCACTCCATCAACCAAGTCTGAGCCTGTTCACCCAATCCATTTTGTCATCTCTTTCGACAAGCATAGATTGCCGAGGATCAATGATCACCTAGAATCCACAAATCATCTTACAAATGAATACAGTTTGGTGCTTTTGATAAAAGTAGGAAAAATGAGCCGATGGGCATTATGATCCATTACTACCAGAATATGACATGAATACGATGTGAATACAGACTGATGATCTGTCACTGTAATTACCAGGAGGACTGTCACCAACAAGCTGACTGGGCAGAATGTGGTGTTGAGCAAGGAGGATCTCGATCTGATCAACAACATACAGAGGAGTCGCAATCCCATGGGATCCGAGACCATGTTCCAGGTAGGAAGATATAAGTCGCAATCCCATGGGATCCGAGACCATGTTCCAGGTAGGAAGATATAAGTCGTAATCCCATGGGACCTGAGACCATGTTCCAGGTAGGAAGATATAAGTTGTAATCCCATGGGATCTGAGACCATGTTCCAGGTAGGAAGATATAAGTTGTAATCCCATGGGATCCGAGACCATGTTCCAGGAAGGAAGATATAAGTCGTAATCCCATGGGAACCAAGACCATGTTTCAGGTAGGAAGATATAAGTCGTAATCCCATGGGATCTGAGACCATGTTCCAGGTAGGAAGATATAGGTCGTAATACCATGAAATCTGAGACAATGTTCCAGGTAGGAAGATATTAAAGTCGCAATTCACTGAGGTGTACCTGTACTAGTAGTGGACCTATGCTATGAGTGAGAATACAGAAAAGATGTCCCTGTTTCAGCCCTGGATCGAGTACTTCACCAACGAGACGATGATCCACCCCGTAACCGCCCACCCAGCACAGAAGAGAAGCTTCATACCGTCTAAGTGGGAGAAGTTGAAAGTAGGTTGTCAGAAGTCTTCATTGAACTAATTAACTGAAATCTTTATATACACACTCCTCAAGGATAGTTGTGTGCTTGTCCTATCATCTGCCCTACAAGAAATGTACACTTAGATTGAATGTCGTGTGCTAATTGCGATGACTACGGTGCGTGCTGTATGTGCAGGTGGGTCAGATGGTACACGCCATCAAGATGGGCTGGATGAAGCCACCAAAGGTGCCGGACACTGATGAGGAAGAGAAGGAAGAGCCAGAGGAAGAGCAGCCGACTTACTTCAACATCTGGAAGGATGACGAGGAGGTGCAGTGTTCTTGTTTATACTACTCACGAGAAGTAGAGGAACACCCTTGTATACACTACTACGAGAAGTAGGCCAACATCATAACTGTATAAACTACACACTAGAAATAAGGGAACACCCTTGTATATACTACTCATGAGAAGAAGGGGAACACCCTTGTATATACTACTCACGAGAAGTAGAGGAACACCCTTGTATATACTACTCACGAGAAGTAGGCCAACATCATAACTGTATAAACTACTCACTAGAAATAAGGGAACACCCTTGTATATACTACTCACGAGAAGAAGGGGAACATAATTGTATATGCTACTCACATGAAATAATTGAACATCATAATTGTATGTGCTACACACAAGAAGTAAGGGAACATCATCTAGATATATACTACTCACTAGAAATAAGGGAACATCTGTGGTCTGATTGGATTTGTTTGAGATATGGTTGGTGTGGTTTACTTAAACATAAGTTATGTGTGGAATGTTCAGGTCCGTAATGTATGTATCACTTCTTGACGTTGTTGCTGCAGTCTTCTGTGTGTTGTATGGCATGATGCTTGTTTCAGCCTGAGATAACGCGGCGGTACCGACAACACATCCCTGCCCCAAAGATGTCCCTGCCTGGCCATGAGGAGTCGTACAACCCCCCTTCCGAATACCTGCTGACTGAGGACGAGGTGAGGATGTGTTTGTGTGTAGGTGGGTGGGGAAAGGGGGGGGAGTGGTACAACCTCCCTCTGAATACCTGCTGACGGAGGACAAGATGGGGGGCGTGTTTGTGTGAGATGGGTAGGGCAGTCATACAACTCCCCCTCTGAATACCTGCTGACTGAGGAGGAGGTGGGGACGTGTTTGTGTGAGATGGTTGTAGGGTGGGTTTTGTTGTTTGTTTGTTTGTTCTTTCACGCAACACTCACTCAAGCTGTATGACGGCGGTCTGTAAATAATCGAATCTGGACCAGACAGTCCAGTGATTGACATAATGAGCATCAATCCATGCAATTGGGATACGATGACATGCATTAACCAAGTCAGCAAGTCTGACCACCCGATCCTGTTAGTTGCCTCTTACGACAAGCATGTTTTGCTGAAGACCTATTCTAACCCAGAATCTTCACGGGATGTGTGTTTTGTAGCAACCTTATCGTATTTTCAGGAGAAGAAATGGCAAGAGCAAGAACCTGAAGATAGAAGATTAAAGTTTTTGCCACAGAAGTATTCTTCCCTGCGCCTGGTCCCCGGGTTTGCCAGGTTCATCCAGGAGAGGTTTGAGAGATGCCTGGATCTGTATCTGTGTCCGCGCCAGAAGAAGATCAGGGTGAGTAGTCCACGCCTACTTGCATTAAACGATCTTCGCACTAAGATGATCGTAACTACCATACTTTTACATAGATCAGGGTGAGTATTCCGGGCCTACTTGCATTAAACGATCTTAGCACTAAGACGATCGTAACTCCCATACTTTTACATAGATCAGGGTGAGTATTCCGGGCCCACTTGCACTAAACGATCTTAGCACTAAGATGATCGTAACTACCATACTTTTACATAGATCAGGATGAGTATTCCGGGCCCACTTGCATGAACGATCTTAGCACTAAGACGATCGTAACTCCCATACTTTTACATAGATCAGGGTGAGTAGTCCACGCCTACTTGCATTAAACGATCTTCGCACTAAGATGATCGTAACTACCATACTTTTACATAGATCAGGGTGAGTAGTCTGGGCCCACTTGCATTAAACGATCTTAGCACTAAGACGATCGTAACTCCCATACTTTTACATAGATCAGGGTGAGTAGTCCACGCCTACTTGCATTAAACGATCTTCGCACTAAGATGATCGTAACTACCATACTTTTACATAGATCAGGGTGAGTAGTCTGGGCCCACTTGCATTAAACGATCTTAGCACTAAGACGATCGTAACTTTCATACTTTTACATAGATCAGGGTGAGTATTCCGGGCCCACTTGCATTAACGATCTTAGCACTAAGACGATCGTAACTCCTATACTTTTACATAGATCAGGGTGAGTAGTCCGGGCCCACTTGCATTAAACGATCTTAGCACTAAGACGATCGTAACTTTCATACTTTTACATAGATCAGGGTGAGTAGTCCGGGCCCACTTGCACTAAACGATCTTAGCACTAAGACAATCATAACTCCCATGCTTTTAGATAGATCAGGGTGAGTAGTCCGGGCCCACTTGCGCTAAACGAGTTTGATTCCCCATGGAGAGAAGCATGGCCTTTCGGAACCATGACAATACACTGTGACAGTGTCCCAATGTGTACAGAGTTGTTTTCCCTTACCGTCCGAATCAATGATTGTATCGCCAATTGTCAAGCTTTGTTTACAGCGCCACTTACCTCCTGGGGTTTCCAGGAAATCCTTAAGGTCACTTCAGGGGCAATGGAGTCGCCATACTCACTAACTCATGGTCTCTTGGAGCTTCATTCAACATGTTCAAAACTCTCTGAACATTGTTTGTTTAAAAACTGGTAAAACAAATACTATGCTCCACAACTGTATTTGGTAAGGTCTGTGTATATTTGTGGAGCTATCTGTTGGTTTTGTTCAGTAATTGACACTTTTCCAAATCTTTGCAAAAACTGGGTTTGTTTTATCCAGATGAATGTAAACCCAGAGGATCTGATCCCCAAACTGCCCAAACCCAAGGAGCTGCAGCCATTCCCCACAACACAGTCCGTGGTAAGTAGTCATTGGGGGTAGATATCTGAAGTCAGCTGTCAGTATTGTACACACTTTCCTCCCTCATAAAGCTGACTTGTCGGGATACAACTGAAATACTGTTCAAAGCCAGGTTAAACTCACTCACTCACTCACTCACTCACTCACTCACTCACTCACTCAGCACACACTGAAAATTGAACAGTTTGATATTGCAGCAAATGGCAATCATATTAAGATCAGATGTTATTTCTCACTACCGCTAAACAAAGATCTGAGGACATCCCATTACGTATCATGTCAGACCGATCTTTCTCGAATCTTGACCGACCAATGGAATGACTGAAAAGATGTCAGCGTTAGTCAATAAGAAGGCAGCTATCTCATGTTTTACGGCGCTAGTTTCAAACTGTAGAATACGCTTTGAAACATTTATTGACAATTTCTGAATCAAAAAATTGGAAACGAAACAAACAAACATTCTGGAATGGCTGATAGGTGGCCTAGAGTATATGGATTCAGTCATAAAGCCTGTATCTGTCAATCGGAACACCCTGTGTTACATCTTAGGTTGCATGATTAGAAAATACATTCTGACTGTCACTTTCATGATCTGGTAAGCAACACTCTGATAGGTCATTATGATGTGACCCGTAATGGGATGTCCTCAGATCTTTGTTTAGTGGTAGCGAGAACTTACCTGGTTTAAAAGAGATTGAACAAATGGAGGAAATAGAATGATGATAAAACTCTTGAGGTAAAAGTAAACACTTGTAGCTCCGCTTATCGGGCACACTTCTGTCTTATTCTAATGGACTTTGATATTTATTTGTGTTTATCGAGGTATAAACATAAACAAAGTTTGAACATTCTGTGTAAATCAAAGTATGCACCCCATTCTTTACTCCATAAAAGCAAAACATATTGAACAAGTTGAAGGTAAGTCTTACAAATAAGTACGTCAACAGTAATGACTTCAAAAACTGCTCATTGACTCATTAACACACAAAAAACTGTAGACAACAGTACAAGCTAAGTGTCATTGTTCATCCCAGTAATGCATCTCATCCCACCTACCGGTATTCTAGGAGGAGCTGTGTTTGGAATGTGTGTGTACATGTGTTGTCTCTGTTGTCCCTGCAGATCTACAGGGGCCATGAGGGGATTGTACGCTGCATCTCCGTCGAGCCCAGCGGCCAGTGGCTGGCTTCAGGTGGGTACCTGAATCTGCATCTACCATTGTCTACCTGTGTGTTATAACCTGAATCTGCATCTACCATTGTCTACCTGTGTGTTATAACCTGAATCTGCATCTACCATTGTCTACCTGTGTGTTATAACCTGAATCTGCATCTACCATTGTCTACCTGTGTGTTATAACCTGAATCTGCATCTACCATTGTCTACCTGTGTGTTTTAACCTTAATCTGCTTCTACCATTGTCTACCTGTGTGTTATATCCTTAATCTGCTTCTACCATTGTCTACCTGTGTGTTTTAACCTTAATCTGCTTCTACCATTGTCTACCTGTGTGTTTTAACCTTAATCTGCATCTACCATTGTCTACCTGTGTGTTTTAACCTTAATCTGCATCTACCATTGTCTACCTGTGTGTTTTAACCTGAATCTGCATCTACCATTGTCTACCTGTGTGTTATAACCTGAATCTGCTTCTACCATTGTCTACCTGTGTTTTAACCTTAATCTGCATCTACCATTGTCTACCTGTGTTTTAACCTGAATCTGCATCTACCATTGTCTACCTGTGTGTTTTAACCTTAATCTGCATCTACCATTGTCTACCTGTGTGTTTTAACCTGAATCTGCTTCTACCATTGTCTACCTGTGTGTTTTAACCTGAATCTGCTTCTACCATTGTCTACCTGTGTTTTAACCTGAATCTGCATCTACCATTGTCTACCTGTGTTTTAACCTGAATCTGCATCTACCATTGTCTACCTGTGTGTTTTAACCTTAATCTGTTTCTACCATTGTCTACCTGTGTTTTAACCTGAATCTGCTTCTACCATTGTCTACCTGTGTGTTATAACCATGTGTCATACTTAAAAAGTATTTTATTCTTCCTGTTGTGTTTTATTATACGATAAACAACGACCTAAGGTTGTTTATTTCATATATGAGATATCAACATTATGTACAGCCTCCCTAAACATGGTTATATAAGTTACAAGTTTTAAAACTATCTACCTGTATTTAAATAATGGCCGCTTCCTGAATCCAAGCCGACTCCATCAATGTCAGACAAGTCCATTTTATTAACAAGGGGGTTATGTTTGGTATTTCCTGAATATTCTCACAATTTTCACGGCAATTACCTGTACCTTTTCTCCCAATACGCATTGCCATATCTCACACACTTTTAGTTGCGATCGTTCAGCCGTTACGTTAATCTGCGTTGTAAACCTTCATCTAAGGGGAACAACTCTCTACCCTCTCAAAAATAACGTCCAGTTCACGTCATCACATTATGAGTGTATTTTCTAATCTCCAAAAACAAAATCATGATAAAACAATGTTTTATAATGAAATAAACCATGCCTCATTCTTCATTGTTCTTTACGATTTATCACGTAGCTATCTTATATTTGCACTTAAACTCAAGGGTCGTGGCTGGTGGGTAAACCCATCACGATGTCTCACGTTTGTCGACGGTTCAGAGATGTAGGTTTGATGCTAAAGTTTCACTTTGCCACCGTTTTTCTGTACCAGAATATACCCCAGTTGTGCAGAAGTAGCATTGAATGAATCATTAGACTTTCTACCCTAAGTTTGATACTGCTTATCATCATTGTTATGTCACACTTCATCCTTGGGTTCTTTCAGTTTTAGATTTGCTCAATCATGTTATGATTCCCATTCTCTAACCTCACATGTAAGGTCACTATGTGTGATTACAAATATATTGGTTGTGTGTTATTGTGACTCCATAGACCAGTGTTAGAGAAGTCTCTCGGCTCTTAGATCATCTGTAATTATTCCTGTCATGATTTATTCTTACATTGCCTATTTATTGTTATGATTATTGTTTATTATAATTATTTATGTTAAGTTCCGTTCTTGTATCGGCTCAGGGGGCACGGGTGGCCCAGTCATCTTAGGCACCGCGATTCGCTGTGCAGAGTTGCGTCACTTGGACACGCCACAAACCTATGATTATGGGTTCGAATCCCAGTTCGCCCCGATTATGTTTCACCTTCATGTTTCTTGGTTTGTCAGCACCATACCCATGCTCATGGGTTTCACCGAAGTGGTAAACATCTAAGACCTGTATCACTTCAGGCTTTCCTCCCACATTAAGCTCACACACTGTGATATAACTGGAATACTGTTAAAAGCTGCGTTAAACCCAACTCACTCACTCACTCTCTCTCTCCCTGTATCAGCTCACATGTGTAGGGATCATATCAGTGCAGGATGAGGACTTTGTACATGTCCGTGTAGCAGGAAATGCCCTTTGCAAATCGTGGCCTCTTTGGGATTCCCGGTTAGAATTGGTCCCCAACAACGTGTGTCTGTCACAATCGGCTTAGGTCAGACTTGATGTCATGTAAACATGCCCCATGGATGTGTATTGTTGCTCATAATATCAATCACTGGATGGTCTGGCACAGACTTGATTATTTACAGGATGCCTTCATTTAGCTGGAATATTGCAGTGTGAGGCGTTAAACAACAAACTCTCTGTGTTGTCCCCGGACTTTCATCACCTTCCTCTTCCTGTGCAGGTTGTGATGACACGACGGTGCGGCTGTGGGAGGTTGCGACCGGCCGGTGTATGAAGACGTTGCAAATGGGGGAGAAAGTGAAAAGTCTGGCGTGGAACCCCAACCCAGCTCTCTGTCTCGTCGCGGTCGTCCTGTAAGTACTCCGCCAGAGAACGTGTTGTATATTTGTCACATAAACCCCTCGGAGAACATGTTGTATAGTTGTCACATAAACCCCTTGGAGAACATGTTGTATAGTTGTCAAATAAAAAAACCCTTGGAGAACATGTTGTATAACTGTCACATAAACCCCTTGGAGAACATGTTGTATAACTGTCACATAAACCCCTTGGAGAACATGTTGTATAACTGTCACATAAACCCCTTGGAGAACATGTTGTATAGTTGTCACATAAACCCCTTGGAGAACATGTTGTATAACTGTCACATAAACCCCTTGGAGAACATGTTGTATAACTGTCACATAAACCCCTTGGAGAACATATTGTATAGTTGTAACATAAACCCCTTGGAGAACATGTTGTATAACTGTCACATAAACCCCTTGGAGAACATGTTGTATAACTGTCACATAAACCCCTTGGAGAACATGTTGTATAGTTGTCACATAAACCCCTTGGAGAACATGTTGTATAGTTGTCACATAAACCCCTTGGAGAACATGTTGTATAACTGTCTCATAAACCCCTTAGAGAACATGTTGTATAACTGTCACATAATCCCCTTGGAGAACATGTTGTATAACTGTCACATAAACCCCTTGGAGAACATGTTGTATAGTTGTAACATAAACCCCTTGGAGAACATGTTGTATAACTGTCACATAAACCCCTTGGAGAACATGTTGTATAACTGTCACATAAACCCCTTGGAGAACATGTTGTATAACTGTCACATAAACCCCTTGGAGAACATGTTGTATAACTGTCACATATACCCCTCGGAGAACATGTTGTATAACTGTCACATAAACCCCTTGGAGAACATGTTGTATAACTGTCACATAAACCCCTTGGAAAACATGTTGTATAGTTGTCACATATACCCCTCGGAGAACATGTTGTATAACTGTCACATAAACCCCTTGGAGAACATGTTGTATAACTGTCACATAAACCCCTTGGAAAACATGTTGTATAGTTGTCACATATACCCCTCGGAGAACATGTTGTATAGTTGTCAGATATACCCATCAGTTTTACCATGAAGATCAGTTGAGAATATTTCAGCCTCTCATTAACATCAAGACACCCTAGTGAAAATGGGACGATTTAGAGAATGCAGATGATTAATGCTATTTCCATGAGTACGAACGTGATGTGTCTAGCATTGTCTCAGCTTCTTGTAGACTTTTGTAACAGTGATCATCAGTGTCCAATACTACCTGAAGGGGTTAGATAATCATCAGCAGTGGTCAACACAGTGGCTGATAAGGGCAGCATAATACCATACTCACTAGTTGTGCTAATAATTTGAAAATGATCATACATAGACCTCAGGAAGTCATGGTGTTAGATTATGTGATAACGAAGGTCATTGGTGACAGTCACTTGCCTTCAGTGTTAACAGAAGTCTGATTGTAAAAGTTGTTTGTTATATTTGTCACCATGGTTACACAACCCTTGGTTACAGAGAGCAGAGTGTAGTCGTGGTGAACCCAGGACTGGGAGACAAGCTGATTGTGTCCAACACTGACACCGTCGTGGCGGCCTTCCAGCCTCCCCAGGAAGAGGCGGCAGGTAAACAGCCTGGACTCTCACATTCTTTTTACACACAGCCCCATGGGGATTGCAGGTTGAACAGGTCCCCAGCAACCTATGCTGGTCTCCCTTTTGCGATTGATTGATTGCAGTGCAGGTGTTGATTGATTGATATGCAGGTGTTGATTGATTGATTGATGTGGAGGTGTTGATTGATTGCTATGCAGGTGTTGATTGATTGCTATGCAGGTGTTGATTGATTGCTATGTAGGTGTTGATTGATTGCTATGCAGGTGTTGATTGATTGCTATACAGGTGTTGATTGATTGCTATGCAGGTGTTGATTGATTGATTGATGTGGAGGTGTTGATTGATTGCTATGCAGGTGTTGATTGATTGCTATGCAGGTGTTGATTGATTGCTATGTAGGTGTTGATTGATTGCTATGCAGGTGTTGATTGATTGCTATACAGGTGTTGATTGATTGCTGTGCAGGTGTTGATTCATTGTTATGCAGGTGTTGATTGCTATGCAGGTGTTGCTTGATTGCTATACAGGTGTTGCTTGATTGCTATACAGGTGTTGATTGATTGTTATACAGGTGTTGATTGATTGCTATGCAGGTGTTGATTGCTATACAGGTGTTGATTGATTGCTATACAGGTGTAGATACAGGTGTTGATGGATTGTTATACAGGTGTTGATTGATTGCTATACAGGTGTGGATACAGGTGTTGAATGATTGCTATACAGTTGTTGATGGATTGCTATACAGGTGTGGATACAGTTGTTGATTGATTGCTATACAGGTGTGGACACAGGTGTTAAATGATTGCTATACAGGTGTTGATTGATTGCTATACAGGTGTTGATTGCTATACATGTGTTGATTGATTGCTATACAGGTGTGGATACATGTGTTGATTGATTGCTTTACAGGTGTTGATTGATTGCTATGCAGGTGTTGATTGCTATACAGGTGTTGATTGATTGCTATACAGATGTGGATACAGGTGTTGATTGATTGCTATACAGGTGTTGATTGATTGCTATGCAGGTGTTGAGTGCTATACAGGGGTTGATTGATTGTTATACAGGTGTTGATTGATTGTTATAAAGGTGTTGATTGATTGCTATACAGGTGTTGATTCATTGCTATACATGTGGATACAGGTGTTGATTGATTGCTATACAGGTGTGGATACAGGTGTTGATTGATTGCTATACAGGTGTTGATTGATTGCTATACATGTGTTGATTGATTGCTATACAGGTGTGGATACAGGTGTTGATTGATTGCTATACAGGTGTGGATACAGGTGTTGATTGACTGCTATACAGGTGTTGATACAGTTGTTGATTGATTGCTATACAGGTGTGGATACAGGTGTTGATTGATTGCTATACAGGTGATGATACAGGTGTTGATTGATTGCTATAAAGGTGTTGATTGACTGCTATACAGGTGTTGATACAGTTGTTGATTGATTGCTATACAGGTGTGGATACAGGTGTTGATTGATTGCTATACAGGTGTTGATACAGGTGTTGATTGATTGCTATACAGGTGTTGATACAGGTGTTGATTGATTGCTATACAGGTGTTGATTGATTGCTATACAGGTGTGGATACAGGTGTTGATTGATTGCTATGTTTCACAGGGAAGAAGGTGCCGGTGGAGTGGGAAGTGTGTACAGGCAAGGAACATCAGAGCGGCTTCCGACTCAGGATGAAACATCCAAAGGTAGAGTGTACAACAATCTTATTGAGATCAGATCTTTACCATACCTCCATAGGATAGATTGGGTGAACTTTCAGCCAATCTGCACAGAGGCTTCTAAATTCTCAGTACAAAGGCTGACATTTGGTTGTCCTTGAAATTGCTGAATATTTCTAAAAGTGTCATAAAACAATTCTCACTCCTTCACACTATCAAGTTGATTGTTTGGCTAATGTCTGTTTGTGCTGGTGACAGGAAGTGTCGTACGTGACGTGGCACGGCAAGGGAGACTATCTAGCCACCGTGATGCCGAAGGGAGACAGTATGTCAGTCCTCATACACCAGCTGTCCAAGAGGAGGTCGCAGGTACGTGTTAGGGAGACAGTATGTCATACACCAGCTGTCCAAGAGGAGGTCGCAGGTACGTGTTAGGGAGACAGTATGTCATACACCAGCTGTCCAAGAGGAGGTCGCAGGTACGTGTTAGGGAGAGAGTATGTCATACACCAGCTGTCCAAGAGGACGTCGCAGGTACGTGTTAGGGGGACAGTATGTCATACACCAGCTGTCCAAGAGGAGGTCGCAGGTACGTGTTAGGGAGACAGTATGTCATACACCAGCTGTCCAAGAGGAGGTCGCAGGTACGTGTTAGGGAGACAGAATGTCATACACCAGCTGTCCAAGAGGAGGTCGCAGGTATATATTAGGGAGAGAGTATGTCATACACCAGCTGTCCAAGAGGAGGTCGCAGGTATATGTTAGGGAGACAGAATGTCATACACCAGCTGTCCAAGAGGAGGTCGCAGGTATATGTTAGGGAGAGAGTATGTCATACACCAGCTGTCCAAGAGGAGGTCGCAGGTACGTGTTAGGGAGATAGTATGTCATACACCATCTGTCCAAGAGGAGGTCGCAGGTACGTGTTAGGGAGATAGTATGTCATACACCATCTGTCCAAGAGGAGGTCGCAGGTACGTGTTAGGGAGACAGTATGTCATACACCAGCTGTCCAAGAGGAGGTCGCAGGTATATATTAGATTGTTTACTTCACCAGTACAGATGCAATGATGCTGGTAAATTGAAATAGTTAATTGTTCTTCTGGATCCCTGAAATGAAAAATAAGGAATTCTTCATAGGAAGTATTTTTATAGCTGAGTAAACCACTTTGCACATTGATGAGGCACCAAGTAGGTCTGATCATGATGTCTTTCTGTTACAGAATCCATTCTCCAAGTCTAAAGGTCTGGTGCAGAAAGTGGCCTTCCATCCCATACGTCCGTATTTGTTTGTAGCTGTAAGTAACACATATCTACATCACGCTTATATTAATCAGACCTGTTGCAGCTGGATTTGTCTCTGAGATTGATAAAAACCCTCAATGAAACAGTTTCTGTGTGTCACTCACACATTATTGGTTTTGGGCCATGAACATTTGAATATGTCCCGGCCGTGGGTCTATTTAATACGAGAATAAAATAGGGTTAGAATACATGCCTATTGTTGATAACGCTTCCGCTGTGTAATTTGTTATGTTCGAAAGATGAACGAAAGGAATCATAGCTGTGTACACCGAGTCAAGGCAGGGCCACACACAGGTTAGTGTTTCAGTTGTTAAGAGTTACAGTTGGTCAACAAGAACGTTCATTGGTTGGGGGCATCTGAAAGTGACCTCTCCTCCCACATAGAGAGGACTAATCGTGATATAACGGAAGTATTGTTCAGCAAGATGTGAAGTATTGTTCTGATATTGTGACAGACCCAGCGCTACGTGCGAGTGTACAATCTCCTGAAGCAGGAACTCACCAAGAAGCTGATGACCAACTGTAAATGGGTTTCAAGCATGGCCGTTCATCCTGGAGGTAACTTTGTAGTTGAGACATTTCTTATGATTTCTTACAGAGCTCCAGATAAGCTGCGTAACTGCGTAAAATACGCATCAGAAATGCAGAAATACACAGTAAAATATAATCCAAGCGTATCAAATACGCAACGAAGATTACAGATACGCTACAAAAATAAAACTTGTGCGTATCATCAAAATATTGTGAAGTAACCCTGTGTATTCGATTAGCAAATCAGCAACCTATTTTGAAAAAAAACGGGCATTCCGTCAACCTTGCCAAACTCCACGATGACAGTTACATCATGATCATTTGCCATCACACTTTCTTGTGGAAGTATCGTGGTATTTTTGAGTCCTATAAAACTCTCGAACCCACATGACACCAGTTTGCAGGGACTAGATGAATAGTGTTTTTTAATATTTAACTTAAATACCCACATGTGTAAAAACTAGGGGGTAACAGAAATTTGAATACGCAGATAGAATTACTGATACCCAATGATTTTAAAATGCATGGGTAAAATACCCACAACACCAAAAGCTTATCTGGAGCTCTGTTCTTAGTTTCTACTTGTGTTTCCCTTACGAATTCTTAGTTATCGAAGACAAGTAGCGAAGATTTAATCTCAAAATATTTTTTTTAGATGAAATCGCAGTGCATTGTTGGACAGAACCACTCTCTCACTCACTCACTCACTCACTCACTCACTCACTCTACAACCCGACCACTCTCTCCTTTCACAAATGCAGGCAAGGCAAGTGTAATTTATATTAATTTTCATGATGGCTTAATGAGACGTTTGTAGCTCATGAGTCAAATTCTCTTGATATATCTTGAAAAAATGAACTGGCACTCTCAGGGCATGTATAAGAGTGATCATTCCTCACACATGATGGTCTTTTGATCAAACAGGGTAGGGTTCCCATGGGGACTCCGTGTTTGAGTGGATCGACATTAAGTGACTTGGTTCATCATACCCTGACGACATACCGGTTTAATATCAACCACTGGATTTGTGGTCCAGATTTGATCATTTACATGAATATTGCAGATTGTGGCGTAAAACAACAAACACACACTAACAGTCTGACATAGCTGGGTGTGGAATGGTAAACCTGTTCTTCTGCATCCTAATTTCACAAAATGAATCCTATTGTTTCCAGGAGACAACGTGATAGTCGGCAGCTACGACAGCAGGTTGAGTTGGTTTGACCTTGACCTTTCCACCAAACCCTACAACACTCTCAGGTCAGTTTAACATGTCAAGTGTACACATTCTGCCTTGTTTGGTACTGAGAATATCAACCTATAGATGTGATATAAAATAGTTGTATTTGATAACAAGATAGTTCAGTGACACTTTGTTATTTTGACAAATCGTTTTTCACTTCCTTGTCTTGTTGTGGGCATAGTGTTACCAACACTCAGCATGAGCTACGGAGAATTTGTAAGTATTATATGCTTCAGTGTGAAAGACTGAGTTTTCCGAAGTTGAGAAAAGGGATATTTTCATTGCAGTAGACATAACACTTGATATTTCACTGCTGTGAACATAACACTTTGACAGAACTGTGGTGATACAAGAGTTACTTCCCCTCAAATTGTCTCCCTTTATTGTATGTGTCTGGCCCGTACACAAACTGTTGACTTCTTTTGACGTTAGTTCCATATTAACAAGGCAAAATAATGACAGTTGGCCATTTGTGGAGTAAATATCGCTTCTTGTCGTTTGTTATTCTCTTGAAAAATTCCACTGATCAATCTCATTCAAATCAAATGGGATGGCCTCAGATGTTTGTTTAGCGGTAGCAAGCACTAAGATCTTATTTTACTGAGACTGCTAATGAGTTGGGAGGACAATAGGTGAATTAAAACTGAACAATTGCCGTCCTGGTGTGCATGGTAAGATGCTGCTACTTCACTTAACCAAATTATGTCCCCTTACAGACATCACAAGAAGGCGATCCGACAGGTGTGTTATCACAGGAAGTACCCGCTGTTTGCTTCGGCCTCTGATGATGGGTCTTTGATTGTCTGCCACGGAATGGTCTACAAGTGAGTACCTTGCTAGTTCTGTCCGTGGGATCTACTGTACATTCAGGGTGATATTTATGCAAGTCTAGGAATGTGTGTGACAAGAAAAAAATACACTCATTTTCACAATAGCCAAAGGGACCCATTATTACACTTGCCAACCGATATTACAACTTTGACCGAATATCAAGAAAGGTCCCATTCCATGTCAATCAGGGGCCATGCAGCCATGTTGTTTCAGCCTTGTGTCTCTCAGTAAACGTTAAAAACTAGGACAGCTGATACTTTAGAAACCAGTTATGTTAAGGCAATATATTATTTTATCAGAAAGGCAAAGCATTATGTATCAGGAATGATAATATTCTGCAGAATTGGCTACATGCCATTATTGGCTATATGATAAATGCCATTACAATATACTCCTAAATCATATCGTCTCCAAGACTCCCAGCTAACTGTCACTGTATTTAGAAAAGAACATTCTTATCCCAGAATGTATGGCACTTGTTGAAAGTAGTTCTGTAAGGCTGACCTCCCTTGCAAATAATTAGGTACCAAGTTTTTTGGGCTGGTTGACACAGTCATGTGACTGATACTATTGAGAGTGGCAAGCCAATTCATTTACTCGATGTAATCATCCTGGTCCATGTGGATCTGAGACATGTTTCTGTTGTACTGTTTCAGTGACCTGCTCCAGAACCCCCTCATAGTGCCTGTGAAAGTGTTGAAGGGTCATGTGACCACCGGTGGACTCAGTGTATTGGACTGTGAGTTCCACCCCACACAACCCTGGGTGTTCTCCAGTGGAGCAGACGCCACAATCCGACTCTACACATGATCCAGTACGACACGATCCATCTCGACACAAGAACCATTCGACACATGATCCATCTTGAAATCTGTTCCATCTCGACACATGATCCAAGTTGAGAGCTCCATGATAAATGTCCATCTTGACATGCTCCGATACGATTTGATCCAGCTCAACACACTATCCAAGTTGAAGTCCAAGGTGCCAATGTGAAGAAAACAGTTTAAGATCAATCTAAAAAGATGCTGAATGTATGCACAAGAAGCTGCTCTGCTCTGACGAGATTCCTCACCTCCAGGACACGGACACCGGTTAGGAATGGCAGAGAACGGCTACCTCAGCCTACCACAGCAATCAGAACACTACGAGTCAGTGTTATAAGTATGTGGAACTAATTCCTTTGTGGAACAAGCTTGTCAGGCTTTGTCACAGGACTGTTGATGGAATTATATATCATGGGTTCTTTTCACTAGAAGATGAGGAAGTAGGTTGACGTCACAATACAGCCACCTACTTCTTGTATCATTTATTGTGTACCAAATTAATCGTAGTTTTTCTCTGCCAGTTACCATGGTTACTGGTGCAAGGTTTTACCCTGACTTTCAAAATTAATTTTAAGTGTTGGTCCAGGCAATTTGGGAGACCTATACAGTAATGTAATAGTGTAGTGTATTGTACGTTACTTCTGAATGTAGCCTGGAATGAAGCAATGTGGTCATGACTGATGGAGGAAAAAATGAATAACTGCTCTCAATGTGCTGTGGGCACGATGAATATTATTGTCCTTCTGGATGCAGAATTTTTTGTTTCTGCATCCATTCTCAACATTTGTGCAGACTGGATTCCATTTGTGTGTTGCGTAGAACTCGTTGGTGTCACATGCTCCATGAATGTCATGCCACACCACGTGGGTGGGTGTTGATACAAGACAAGGGATGGTTCCTTGTGCCATCTCTCACTCAGGGTCACCAGCATGGGAGGAAGGAGAATAACAAGAGACACTTCCGGTTGTGTCGGTGTAAATACCGTGGAATATTGATGGTGTATAAACATTAGTCCTGGTCAAGACTCCATGCAAACAGGTGTACATAGAATGTAACACAGTTAAATAAATATGAATGTGCAATGTCTTTGACTTCATTGACTTTTCATTTGAGATGATGCTTACTTCTCAAGTCCTGAGTTGAGTTCGTGATACAAGGGATGGATGTCATCACTTCCAAACAAAGCTATGGTCAGTGATTTGGTCCAGAGTGTTCATCATATAATATTTGTTTGTTGTTTAACGCCGCACGCAGCAATATTCCAGATATATGATGGTGATCTGTAAATAATCGAGTCTGTACCAGACAATCCAGTGATTTAATATCATGAGCATTGATCCACGCAATTGGTATACGATGACATGCATCAACCAAGTCAGTGATTCTGACCACCCGATCCCGTTTTGCCTTGTCTTTAGACAAACATGGTTTGCTGAAGACCTATTGTAAGCCGTATCGTCATTGACACATGCTTGTGGTATAAGCAGAGTGAAGTAAGCATGGGATGGGTACAGTGTTGATTTACAAGACTGGACCCTGTACCCTGATATTTTTTTGTTTGTTTAATTCGGCTCTCAGCAATATTTCAGCTGTATGACTGTGGTTTGTAAATAATCGAGTCTGGACCAGACAATCCAGTGATTGACATCATGAACATCGATCCACACATTTGGGATCGATGTGTGCATCAACAAGTCAGCAAGCCTGACCACCCGATCCTGTTAGTCACCTCTTATGACAAGCTTGTAACTTGGTTGTGTGCATTGATGCCTATGCTATCGACCACAAGTTTATCAGATCAGGACCCTGTTTTATCTACAGGCTGCTGTGATATGCTGACGGCATAATAAAACAACACTCACTTGACTGGAGGGGGTCAATGTACAAACTTTGCAACTCATTCCTGGGAATTTCTCAGACTTGGTCCCCATACCTAGCACAGTACCAAAATAATACATGTCTATGACCTTTCAGTTTCAGCCTCCCTCCCACAATGAACTGACATGCTGTGATGTACGCGAAACACTCTACAAAGCAAAATCCAACTCCCACAACTCATAACAGTTAGAAGCGCCAACCCGTTCACCCACCACATTCACTCATCATTGCTCATCTCGGAATCCTGAGTACTACTTACCCGTCAACACATATTTCAAAAGCATTGAGAAAAGGGTGTGATTTGAAATTAAATTACTGAACAAACATAAAATTATGAAAGATTGTACTACACTGGTGAGTCCAAAGTTAAGGGAAGTCACACTGAATATGTCTCTTGAAGATTGGAGATTCCTACTTTCTCTAATCATAAAAGGGGTGGCGGGGTAGCCTTGTGGTTAAAGTGTTCCCTAGTCACGCACGGAAGACCGGGGTTCGATTCCCGACGTGGGTAAAATGTGTGAAGCCCATTTCTGGTGTCCCCTGCCGTGATATTGCTGGAATATTGCTATAAGCAACGTAAAACCATTCTCACTCACTCACTCACTCACATCATAAAATTAATGCATTCACTGTCATGCGGAAGACCTGGGTTCGATTCCCGACATGGGTACAATGTGTGAAGCTGTGGTATTGCTGAAAACAAGCATAAAACCATACTTACTCACTCTAATCATAGAAACAATAGCATTTACACCTTCACAGATCATCCAGACATTGCCGCTTGTAGCCATTTAAACATTTTGTTGGTTGTCATCTTGACAGCTACACATCTTACTGTACACATAGATGCACCCTTGTCTGAATCGGACATACATTACAACACTGGTGCTCATACAAACAGGATTCATAGGACCATTCCTATGTAGCAGAAATCCACATGAGCCCTTTTGACTCAAGATTCATGATCCATGATCCATGCATTTCCTGTAGAATAAGAACAGAAACAATAAAAAAAAAACTTAAGCTTTTAATAATAAACAACAAATGAAACAATACTGACAATTACATCAATAAATTTGACAAAACTGTAAACTAAAACAACATAACAATTCATCAACTGGAATACCAACCTTCAAAACTTGATATAATACTGATTTCTCAACATTATACTTTCTCACAAGAGCACAATTGACACATGATTGACAGTAAATATTTCTCTGGTCTGCGAGATGAGTATTCAAAACTCCAAACACAGAATCAGTTCTTGAAGGAGCTCTCTGGGTTTGTATGAGGTACTGAGATATAATATTACACTGTCACAATCCCATCTGGTGTGATATGTGATACAATGTGTGTCATATCTGGTGTGATAGGGGATACAACACGTATCCCATCTGGTGTGATGGGGGATACAGTGTGTGTTATATCTGGTGTGATGGGGGATACAACACGTATCACATCTGGTGTGATGCCGGATACAATGTGTATCCCATCCAGGATTTGTGGCCAGCCAGTATATGCTATCTGTGGTGGAAAGTGTAACCCTGGATGTTGATTACAGCTATAGTAGTATGAAGAGTCCATGGCGTAGCCCATCTCATTACCACCTACCAAGACATCACAAACTGTATGATGTACACACACTGCATGTGTATTACATATATTTCAAATCCTAAGAGAAATGTCCATTCTTGAACAGGGACTGATCTGTATTACAAATAAAATGAGTTTAGAGTTACCTGCCCTTGTGTACAGATTTGAAGAAAGAACATGCTTCTATGAACACATTTTTGGCAAAGTAAGCCATTGGCAAGAACATTAGGCCAACGACAAGAACATTAGGCCAACGACAAGAACATTAGGCCAATGATGTATGGGCTGGGACTGAAGCGTCATACACTCAAACATCATCTTTATGTAGTCTGTTAATCTATTTATACACGGCTACTGATAGCTCATCATGTTAACACCTTGTTTGTCCACATATTTACAGGTGACGTGTCAAAATCCAATATTCGCCGTGTGTTTCTCTTACACAATTTCATTTTTTTTTAACAAGAAATAAATTTGTACACATTGGTGAATATTTTGTCATTACAGTGATCAGATTTTACAATGGAAAAGATTGATTATTTCCTCTGATTTAGGCCCTCAATTGATAATTCAGTTTCATAAATAAGTGATTGTAAGTTTCGGTTTCAGCCACAGTCACTAACTGTTCCACAGATCTGACTTTGCAATCTGATCGTTCATTTCTAATTGTTCATACAGACATATTACAAACAACCAGCCAAGCTGTTCCACTGAATAACTCTGTGCCATGAACTTCGCATGATATGACAACATCAATGAACGTCATCTCTTCCAGACAGTTCATACAGATATTTGGAAGAAAGACAAAATGGCTGTCCTTCGTTGACAATCAACAAAGAACTTGAAGACGATGATGGAGAGCATATACTACTCAAGAGAAATTAGAGAACACCTGATTCTTGCATAT
The DNA here is from genome assembly GCF_022045235.1 of Haliotis cracherodii. Lineage (NCBI taxonomy): Eukaryota > Metazoa > Mollusca > Gastropoda > Lepetellida > Haliotidae > Haliotis > Haliotis cracherodii. Next base: position 1,608,654 of record NW_027266265.1, on the reverse strand, counting down.
GGTATATGAAAGAACTGGGCGTTCTTTAACTTCTTTTGATTAGTATATTTCCAAACACACTATCATATTTCCTGTCACAATACGGAATATGGTGAGAGAATAATATCAAAACATTTGAGCAAGTTGTCATGCAAACTGTACTTGACCCATCATCATCATCATCATCATCATCATCATCATCATCATCCATTACTGATGTTATCCGTAGGATTTCATATAGCAAAACATTGTTTTTCTTCTTTGAGCAGATCTATACTTCGCATAAAATATGAGAAAAAAATAATAAGGCTTTATGTACAAATTATAGCCTGCCTTCAAACAAGAAATAGTAGGCAGATATGACTTGAATGGTTCTTTCATCTGCAGCTATTGGTGGAGTTCGTTTGTGACCCTGGGGAGGCCATTAAGTATGTTAAGTTGCAGTTGCCATTTTGTAAATCATGGGAATTAATTAAAACTCACTGTGTTTCACAATTCATTAACACAGGTAGTATAATTCATCCACCCTTGTAGATGTAGCAAAATTGTCATCAGTTACCGTATTCACCGTATTAAGCACTATGGGATCAGACAATAAAGAAAAAGGGTGCTAATTAAATTAACCACAAGTTAAATTGATGTTGGGGATTAAGAGTGAAGAAACTTGGTTAAAATGTGGATGAAACATGCAAGCCCCGGATTAGACTTGGACGTAAACACGGAACTTAACAGAGCTCCAGATACCAATCTTATCTGCAGCTGACTTAATATCTGTGTTTAATACGCTCCCATTTCTACACTGCTGTATATTCTCTATTACATACAGTAACTTTCAGGCTTAATAAGGCCATACTTGTTTTACTTGCTTTACAGATGTATTAAAGGTTAATACCTGTCGGTAGGTGGGGTAAAAAAGATGCAATTCATTATTGTTTTGGTATTCTGCACTACTATAGGTCAGATGGTAAAGAAAAATAAAGATAGTTCAATGTGGGAAGGGAGCCTGCAACACAGCTGTTGCTTTCAGCCATGGCCAACCGGACGAATCAAGCGGGAACACTGTTGGGCATCCTTGCATCCCATCAATTTCAGGAACAACAAACTTTATTTTCACTCCCATGTTTGATATATCAACTTCAGTGGGTCCTTGTTCAGAAAATATATTTTGGGTGCAATATGCTATCAGCTTGTCAGCAGGATAAAAAAAGAGAGCAAATTCTTAATTTTTTTTTTGTTCCAATTCAACAACATTTAGTCATCAGCTCCGTGAAGCAAGTTAACAACCAAGTGTGGCCTTACTGACCTGTATAAAGGTAACCAGTAGACTATTCCAGAAGTCTGGTCAGGGGGTGCTTATTGAGGTAGATCTCTTAATACGGCATATACGGTAACCACACTCATGCCCTCGAGAAGCAGGAACTCCAAACATACATACAATATAACTCTAAACTGTTGTCAACAGCGGACACAAAGTGTAGAAAAATGTAAACAATGAACCAAAATATAAACCAACTGCCATCAATTTAACACATTGATATTCTGTCACCATGTCAACCTGAGAAATGAAGATGACTAGTTTCCATGGTTACATCAACCTTTGAACAACAATACAAGTAAACAATACTGTGGTTGTAAAATGACACAAAATAACCATTGCAACCAAATCACAGCAGCTAATGTTTAATACTGTTTCACCTTTGACTATTAAGCCCACGCATCATGATCAATAATTTGTGTACAGACTATATTCCTCTATCACCCATTAATATGCATGCCGTTTTGCAGTGTGGTTGCTATTTATAACGCATACAACAATCCAAGGCCTGTTCCAGGAAAACCCAGAGTACTCCAGCCAATCAATGGGAACCCTCTGTTTACTAGGGCTGCAACGAATACACTATGAGGTGAATATGATTCGTATCACGAATATAAGATAACGAATACGAATATTAATTCACGAATACAATAACAAGTCAGCAGTTATGTATTATTTGTTATATTCAGTGAAACATTAACATAAATTTTTGGACATGGTTTGTTAATTATAAATATATTATACATTTATACACTGCACTTATCCAGTTAGTAGTATCTGCTCAAATGAAAAATGACCAGTGACCCCAATACTGTTTTAATCCAATATTATAAGAGTGTTGTCTTTGAAGACATCTATGCATATAATATGTTCTTATGGATATTTTTAGGTACAGGGTATGTAAATGCACATACTTGCATATTCATAAATATTTGATTCTAATGGCAACAAATAACGAATTCAATTCATGAATGGATACGGTTCGATTCACCGAATATGCGAGTGAATCGTAACAGCCCTACTGTTTACATCTCACAAACGTCAATGTCTTGCTTGACCTTGTGTGCCTCGTGCAATAACCTTGTGTTACCTGCTCACACCGCTTCAGTGATGGGAGCTACCTGGAGTTACCTGGAGCTACCTGGAGTTACCTGGAGTTACCTGGAGCTACCTGGCTTATTTAATTGGGGGGCCCAGGGGAACAAAAGTCTAAAATTGTACTGTCCATCACTTGGGGCACATTAGGCTGACATGCCATGGTATAACTGGAATACTGTTAAAAGCAGCGTTAAACCCAACTCACTCACTAAAAACCGGCTTCCAAAGATACAAAAAGGGGGTCTCTGAGAAATGCCAACAAGAGTCAGGAGATTACGAATCCCTCTGTCCCCACAAATTTGAAAGGAAAAATCGTGAATATTACTCATTGCACATGTTCAGAGGCTGATAGTCAAAGATAGATTGAGTTTCTAAAGTGCTGGCACTAGACGCTTGTGAAGCATTCGGCGGTGCATTGTGTCTTTAAATGATTAAGGAAACATATTCAAGTGGTACCAAATAATGAATAACAGCATTCATTCCCAGTGGATGTACTCCGTACTTCGTGTTCAATTGTTATGTCAGGGGTTTATCTCGTCCCGCTCAGAGGCCAATATTCTGCCCCAAGTCTGCAGCAAATGTCAGTAAAATTCCTAAAATGATTTTTCCCAATACTTCAGATTTTTCGAAACTAAGAATATCAAAATAATCCAATATAAAAAAATACTAGATATCTTCCCAATGTGCCTGCCAAGGGCACTTAGTTTGGAATCCTAAATAACCCCTCAATAATAAGGGTTTGCACCAAGTCCTGAGTAGGGCTCATCTACTTCTTTGACTCAGTCTCATTACATCAGCTGACTACACCTAGAAAAACATCACTACCACACAGCAAATCGGCCCAACGTATTCACGGGTGATTGAGGAACATATTGTCGAGGAAGAAGAATAGGTTCTTCTGCATCCTAATATCGGTAAATACCATGTCCTTAAATTTAGAAACACAAGAATTTAATTTATTGGGACATAACCCTGTTTACTTCAACTTCAAATAATAGATTTATTGTAAGAAAATCACCATGGAAACAAGAAATGTTTACGATGAGATAATCCACCAGTGAACAAGTGGGGACAGGGACCCCTTCAGCATAAAGACATGGGGTCATTTTCAAAACCAATGGGGACACACTCTGAGAGATCATATAAAACTTAAAACCCCATGGTATGCAGGTTATTAATGCAGAATCACTGTCCACAAGCAATGTTAGCGATACACAGAATTTTCACAGGGCATCTTTCTCATATTGCAACAACAACATCCGATGTCATCTATTCAGCCTCAACAGTCTGTTTGTGATCACTGACGTCAGCATGTCTTTTCTAGGTACTCGTTATAAAATTAGAATGTAGCTTTGTAGCTGAATTAGATTTCACATGAATCCTACAAAGCTGACATGACGTAATATTTCTGCTGCAACCATGTGAAGTCACAAAACCAGGTTTGCTCAAAATTTCTACCTTTCTCAGTGTTTTTACCTTTCCTCAGTCTGTCACCACACTCAGGTGAGCCATGCAACACATTCTGTGTAGCGCTAACATACATTTTGGTCAACAATTCTGGTGTTCCCCGGTCATTTGAAGCAGAAATATCTTGGCATTATCAGAACTATGACTACTATTTTTGCAAAAAGGTGTAAACTCAATTCTGATTGGACCATTTGTGACTTTCAGCCAATGAAAGAAGGTGATAGAAAATTGAGATGCATAAGGCAACAAAAATCACGAAGTTTACATTCCATAATAGAAGCAGTTGTCCCATGATGTAAAATGTCTTTTAGACAGATTGTGACTCCCATAATTATATGCAATAACCCATCAACATGAATGCACCCCTTGTCGCACCGAGAATAACTATGCACCAATCTATAAAATATTGAGAAAATCCCTGCCTCGGCAGAACACTGATAAACTGTGCGACATATCACTGATCCCGATCCATTAAATCAGCCATGATCACACATCATACAACCTCTCATGTTGCCATTGGAAACAACCTCAATTACATCCAGTCCAAACATGTGACCACACAGCAGCATATCAATACAACAACATACAATACCCAGTACAACAAGGGAGTCTGGGCACTGAAAGAAATACAACATCCCACAGGCCAAGCATCTTGTGTTTGTTTGTTTGATTGTTGTTTAGCTATATGAACATAATCAAGTCTGGACCAGACAATCCAGTGATTAATATGGTGAACACCGATCTACTCCATGGGGTACGATGACCCACAATCAACCAAATCACCGAGCTTGACCACTAAGACGCGACAGAAGTTACCAAATTTAGGGGGCTTGGTGACTTGAGATTTTCTTCAATAGTCATTTAATCCAGGGACCAATTAAATTAATTTCATGATATTATATTTCTAGTTTATGTCATATGCTATGGCTGTGTAGGCAAGGGGAGGTAACTGCTCACGTGGAGACCCTTGCCCCACAGAACCACTGTGTTCATTAGAAAGTGTATGTGAAAGACAAAGGGGGACTCGCTGATGATGCATTTTTGTCTTGAATACTGGGATCCTCACAAACATTCCAAGGTTTACAGTCAACCAGGCTGTCCGAGAAGGCAAGCTTCTTTGTGACACTTAAATCAAGAGGCTGAGGTTCGATGTTTAGGTTCTCTGTATCAGCTGCTGTGGGCTCACAACATCTTCTGTTGACAGATTCAAGCAAAAACAAACTGCTAGTTTTCAAATTTGTAACACTTTGGTGTAAAAGATTTGTGTTAAAGTTCTGTGAGTCTGTAGTTTCGTCCCATACTGTAATTTGATTTTGAGAAAGCAAAGACTCCCCAATGCCTCTGGAGTTGTCGACCTTACAGTTCTGCTGCACATGTATACTTCCCCCACCCACTACATCTACCGGTCCACCCAGCCCATCACCTGATGCCCCACAAACCTTGTAATTGTCCTTTGAAGCAGCCACATCATCAGATTTCGACATCAGATATTTTGTAAGATACGAGTTTTGTGGACCCTCCTTTACACCAACAGAAGTTGAAAGGTCAAGCAAAGTATTGTCATATGTGTTTGTTTTGTCCTGAGCGTCCACTTTCAAACCCCAAGCAATAGCATGTTGGGCATAGCTGGCCTCTCCTGAAGGATTAGCCTCTCCTGAAGGATTAGCCTCTCCTGAAGCCGCTGCTGGATTAGCTTCTCCTGAAGCCTGGGCTGCTAGCTTAGCCTCTCCAGCTTGCTTGACGTCATACAAATACTTACAATGAGACAAAGACTCAGACACATCCTCCATCTTTACATCAAGGCCTGTGATGGGGCAGTCTTCTCCTGCCAACATCCCATCAGTTTCTTGTTTGACCACCACTGGGCCAGCTGGGTTGAAGTCGTCCATGGCAGGATTCGTCCCAGGCTGTGGCTCGCAGAGGGAATAGTCATCCTCCACTGGCTCAATCTTGATAGGGAATTCATCATACGACTGAGCCTGGAGAAACCGCCTCTGTGTTGCTAAATACTGATTATCTATACCTGAGCTGTCACATGCATGACTGGATTTGTTACTTGTGGTCTGGTCAGTACATAAAGAGTATATTAATTTCTTATTCTTTCCTTTTTGTGCAGTTTTGTTTTTCGACTTTGGGGATTTTGGCCCTTTCCTGACACCCTTTGGTTTTATTTCCTTTTTCTTTAACTTTTCATTCTCGTTTTTGGAAGATCTTGACTTTGCACCATTCTTTTTCAATTTAGTGTTCCTAGGAGATGTTTGCCCACAGCGTTTTAATACTTTTGAAACTTTTTCTTTCTTTGTTTTCTTTTCATGGTCAATTTTCTTCTTTCCATGCATCACCTTGCTTGGCTTTTGTTTTACAACATTAATTACAGACTTGTGTTTTGGCAAGACAGCCCTAGTTGATGTGGCACTAGACACAACTCCAGCTCTTGATCTAGATGCCTTATTTGTCTTTGCACATTTTGATTGTAAAGACTTTCCTAGAATTCGCAGACTTCGGTTATAAACATCTGAGACATGACTCTGTATCATATTTGTATTGGTCTCCACTTCACTTGACCTTGGCTCTGCAGCTGATGTATTTAATGTGACCTTGAAAGTTCCCCTTTTTTTCCTCTTTAGCACCAGTTTGATGTGAGATCCGGAAGTCTCAAGAGCACTGTCAAGTTGGGACCTTGAAATATATTTGGCACCTGAAGTTTGTTGAGCAGTTTCAACACACGGCTGTCCATTTGGCATCTCCTTTGATTTGAGCTGACTTAAAGGAACATCATCCTCATCGACAAAATGAGGCACCTTCACTGAAGTCATAGGTTCATCTTTAGAATGTAGTTCCTTCACTGGAGTCTCAGGTTCACCTTCAGAACATGGTTCCTTCACTACAGTCACACGTTCATCTTTAGAATATAGTTCCTTCACTTGAGTCTCAGGTTCACCCTCAGAACATGGTTCCTTCACGAAAGTTGTATCATAATCAACATCATCATCATCATCATCATCATCACCATCATCATCAGGACATCCTTCCATGGATGACATTGTGCCATCACCTACTTCAGAAATATCGTCTTTTTCCAGTGTTTGCACAGGCTGAGATTTCAGAAATGGTGAACCTTGCAAACATGCCTTCATCTTTCTAATTCTTCTTCTAATTTTTCTCATTGTCTTCAGTTTCGTTCTGCCAGTAATAAGCAGCTTGTGAGGATCTGATTCCGATGAATTGTCCGCACTGTCCTGAGTACCAGCTGTGGAGCTGTTCCTGGTAACCATCGTCTTGTACACAACATCAGACTTCTTCCTGGCCCTCTGAATACGCCCACTGTTCAACCTGTCAAAGTATCTCTCCTTCTTCTCCATGTAAGCCCTCTGTTTCACAGCAGCTTTGCCATACATGTTCTCAGGCTGCATGAACCAAGATTTGGGCTTCTTGCCAGTCTTATCAAAATTAAAATGAAACCCTCTTGTCGCCAAAGGAAGTCTAAAGCCATCTTGATAAGTTGCCAGTTTTACCGTTTCTTCCGACTTGACTTCCTCCAGTTTGACCTTGGCTGGTTTCACGTTTTCAGGGCCATTGTTGTTTGGTTCTTGTTCAGGAACAGGAACTACTTGAGGAACTAGCGGTCGGATTTTCGGTGGCCGACCTCTCTTCCTCTTCACTTCAGGCTCAAAATGACAATCTCCTATCTTCTTTACACTGAAGACATCCGTGCCCGTCATGATCGTCCCATCTGGTCCTGGTTCGAGTTTGATGTCAAGTTTTCCATCATCGTTTCTATCAATAGCATTCACATTTTTGTGCATTCGCTTGATGTGAACTTGTAGCTGGCTGTAACGCTTGAACGGTTTGCGACACAGCTCACAGAAGTAGGCATGCGAGTCCCCATGCATGGAACCTATATGAGCCAAGAGATGGTCACTTGTTCTTGCACCATAAGGACAGATGGGGCATGCATATGGCCGATCCCCCGTGTGCGTCTCTTTATGCTTTTGCATGTTATACTTGTTGAGGAAATTCCGCAAACACACATCACACTGAAAGGGTTTTATTCCTGAATGAACCTTCATATGAGCACGTAAAGATGGTTTATTCTTGAACCACTTCTCGCACAGTCCACACTTGAATTTTCTGACATTACTGTGTCTATCCTTATGCTTGTTTAAACTCGTCAAGGTGTTAAATCCCTTACCACACATGGAGCACAGGAAGCTGTTGTCCTTATTGTGGGTCTTCAAATGCTTGGTCAAGTCAGATTTGGTCTTGGTTTTCTGGGAACACCCCGGAAAGGTGCAAGAGAAGTTCTTGATGTTGCTGTGTTTAAGACGATGACATTTGAGTTCATAGTTTGTCTTACACCTAAATTCACACAAATCACACTGGACCGGCTTCAGATCGTTGTGCCTGAAGAGATGGTACTTCAAGTCCTGAAGCCTCTTGAACCGGAACCCACAGATGTCACACGAATGTGGTCTGTCCTCCGTGTGCTTCAGCATGTGGTGCTTGATGTTCCGACACCATTTTGTCCGGAAGTCACACTGCGGACAGCTGAATCTTTTGACAGTGGAATGTTTGGCTCTGTGTTTGTAAAGATCAGCTTTGAATCGTGTTCTGAATTCACATTTTTCACATTTAAATGGTTTGGTATTTGTGTGTTTGGCCTCATGCTCTTGTAGACGCTGTCTGATGTGGGTCACATAATCGCAATACTGACACTCATGGTACCACCCCTTGATGGCATGTCGAGCCTCGTGTCGGTCTAACTCCTTTTTCGTTTTGGCCTTAAAATCGCAGAATTTACATTTCAGTTTCTTCTTTGGCACATCCAGTGTTTCCTCCAACATATCTTCCTCTTCTTCCTCAACCTCATAGTCTTCATCATCGTCGTCATCAGCCTCATCTGGTAGTATCTCCTCAATCTGTTGTGTAAGCAGTCCCTCAGCTTCTTCATCCACTGATGCCAGCTGGATGCCATGGTCCAAGATGGCCGACAGCTCTTCGTCAGGGGGCTCCTGTTTCACCTTCACCTTCCCCTTCATGATGCTCATGATCATTTACAACTGACAGGTATCCATTGAAAGATGCTTTTACATGCTCATTATTGCCATGTCTTCTTTTTCTGAAATTGTAAGAACATCCATTAAACTAAATGTCTCATAAGCTAAACATTTTTTATACCGAAGAAAAACAAGTAACCCCTTTGAAGTTTGTTGTTTAACGCTGCACTCAGCATCATTCCAGCCATATGACTGCAGTCAGTAAGTAATCGAGTCTGGACCAGACAATCCAGTAACTAACATCATGCGCATCGATCCACGCAATTGGGATACGATGACATGACTCAACCACGCCAGCGAGTCTGACTACCTGATCCCGTTAGTCGCCTTTCATAAGCATAATTGCCTTTTACAGCAAGCATGTGTTGCTGAAGACCTTCCCCGGATCTTCACGGGTCAACCCCTATAAAGAGAAGTGTGAAACAATGGCAATCAGTTCTTCAAATTTTAGTGTATATTTGTGTCCATGTTACAAAATTTGAAATTATTTCTAAATATGCAGTGCCAGTATGTAACGCATGCTTTATCTGCAGTAATGTACCTATTTTCCTTCATGGTAGGTCTATGCTTCTGGAAACTCAACACCATGTATTTCTGTAGTTTCTTGATGATATTAAGTGCAACATATCAATCATTGTAAGTAACACTGTCCCAATAAAACTAAAGGTTAAATGCTTAAAGAGTTATCTTTTTGGCTGTTATAGTTACATTTCAAGTGTATTTGTGAACAAAACATCACTGTCTCACCTTACTACCATTATTTCATTATGTTATTAAGTAAGGCATATGTTCAGGCACCATAGTATTTTAAGTCTTTAGACCCGTGAAGATCCGGGGTAGAATAGGTCTTCAGCAACCCATGCTTGCCGTAAAAGGCGACTATGCTTGTCATTAGAGGCAACTAACAGGATCGGTTGGTCAGGCTCGCTGACTTGGTTGATGCATGTCATTGTATCCAAGTTGCATGGATCGACGCTCATGACTTGATTATTTACAGACCAACGTCATATAGCTGGAATATTGCTGAGTGCGGTGTTAAACAACAAACAAACTTATTAGGCATTTAGAAGTTGGAAGAACATGAATACACAACACTTTTCATACACAGCAACTTCTTTTATTCTTCGTCACATGTTTCAGAGGTAATTCTTGCTCCTTCACCTGAGGAAGGAGCAAGAATTAGCTCTGAAACATCGTGACAAAAAATAAAAGAAGTTGCTGTCCATGAAAAGTGTCACGTATTCACCGTGGTATTTACATAATATATGTTGAGCACAACATTTAGCACCTTAAAACTCACAGAAGACAAAGTTTTAAGTCTCATATATTGCAGTGCTTATCACTTAACTTGCTAAGTCCCCAAATAAAATATGAACCACTGGGTAAGATTTAGTCCCCAGCAACCTAGGTTGGTCGCAAGAAGCGACTTAAAGATCGGATGGTGGGGGTCAGTGACTTGGTCCTATCTTTGTCCTACATGAGAGATGTCTTCATTCTTGAAGCTATAATGAGTGAAATAATCTTAATGTGACCTTCATCCCCACTTCACCTCATCTCACCACTTGGGGCACTGTATCAGCGCTTGTTACATCAGGCGTACACTGTGGTAAGTGAATTCGCAAAAAACATCACACCTTCGTTGAAAGCCATTTAGTCATATTACTGAAGCGTAAAGAAGTAATAGTTTTTTAACGCCGCACTAAGCAATATCCGAGCTATATAACGGTGCATTGTAAATAATCAAGTCTGGACCTGACAAATCAGTGGTATGGAGCAATATCCCACACTATCAGGGGATAATAACACGCTATAAGCCTGACCAACCAATCCATTAACAGTGAGACCACACAGACACCAAAGAATTGGGGGGTGGGGGGTGGGGTCGGGGGCTGTTTAACGCCGCATCAGCAATACTCCAGCTATATGGCGGAGGTCAGTGATTGACATCATGAACATCGATCTGCACAATTGGGACACTATCACATGCATCAACCAACTTACCAAGTCAGCGAGTCTGACCAACCGATCCCATTAGTCGCCTCTTAGGACCAGCATAGTCGAGGGTTACAGCAAGCATGGGTTGCTGAAGACCTATTCTAACCCAGATCTTCATGGGTACAAAGACATTTTTAACAAAAGACTTTGGGGAAAGTGAAGGCATGCTCATGATATCCCTCACTGGTTTCAGGCCACTGTCATGTTACTGAAATATTGACGAATGCGGCATTTATTAACAACTAAACTCACTAGAGTGTCACCCTATATCATTGTTATTAAATAATTTTTTAATTTGACGTTTACACGATATACAGCTTTTCCATTGGACGAGAGGTCGGTCACATGACCGCGAAGTTGACGTTCATAAGTGTATGAACAACACAATTTGACGTTCATATGTTTTTCACGAGACCGTGTTCTTGAAATGACGTAAACACTGACGGACTACTTCCACATTCCTGGGGAAAACCCTGGGAATTCCCTAGCAAGAAAACATGCATAAGCATTATTTCTGATCATTTAGAACCTTTTATCTTGGTCTCAGCATTTCAGTATACATTGAGAAACGTAAGAGAGCTTGACTGCATGATTGTTCACGAATTTCCTCGCTACGGCCCATCCTAATGAACATACGAAAAAATGCACATCCAAACTATCGTCAGTATCGACTCGATCTGTGTCTAGGCTGACAGTGACCGTCTCCAGCAATCTACGAATTTACCTTGGTCTCTGTTTGACGCATCTTTAATCACCTTTCAATAATCGGTCAGTTGATCAATTATGACTAACACATGTAACAGCAACAGGTTCATTAACAACTTCGGAAATCCTCCCGTCACGTTTATCGTGTCGGCCATTTAGACGTCATGTACTTGATGTAATTTATGTATTACGACGCGCTGTCATTGTGACTGACTTACTGAGGTAGTTAATACTGACCTTTCTCATCTAATGGGGATATTATATGAACACATGTGTTGTGTAAGATGTTTCTGAAGAGCAAGTTCTGCATCCATATGCTCATGTCACCTCTCTTTTGGGGGATCTATTTTATTCCGCAATATAGCTGGTTGTTGTTTGGCTGTCAGTGTAAACATGAAGTGACACGTACTAAATAAAATTGTGTTTAGATCTTGGCCTTACGTCCTTTGAGGAAAGAAATTGTGATACAAAGTATAAGAATTGACTTTCACTTTGTGTGAGTTCATTGGAGTATGAACCTGCATAGAGTGAGGGCCAAACATTGTATGAACGTCGTCGCAAGCTCCGACGTTCATACAGTTTGGCCCTCACTCTATGCAGGTTCATACTCCAATGAACTCACACAAAGTGAAGGTCAATTCTTAAATATATTACATATTCATAAATATATACGCCATTTTTCTGGACACACAATATTGCTGCCTGTATGCATCATAATTCAGAATGGATGCAAATCATACCCACTGCGACACCCAGTTGACAAAAACAATAGCAGATTTCGGAATGATAAAAACCTGTATGTGTGACATTTCTGTTGATAAGAAATATGCTTAATGTTGGATCTGTAGTAAACCCAAAGGATGAGACACACTTGGTATTTCATAGGTGGTTTGTTGTACATTTAGAGCAACAACCTGTAAGGACGGTTCAATCATATACAGACGATGGCGTCATTTAGGGCTGGGACGGGTAACTCGGGTACTCAGGTTGGGTGGGTCCTGAGAATGATCCAGGTACCCACAGAACTACCCGGACCAGTGGTTGGTCATGTGATATATGTTTAATGACAAATATGATCTTGAACTATATGCTAACACTACAAGTCACTAATGTTCGCATTTCTTTCTGACTATGCACCCAGACTTTTATATGTTTGAATAAAGATAAAACTTCAGTGAACTTCAGTGTATGCATGACCAGATCGATTTATACGTGTATCTGAATACATTTTGTCCAGGGCTACAGTCAAACTATTCCCATTTGGATATTTTGTACCTATCTCTTGAGACCTACAGTGGGTACCCGGGTAGGGTCGGGTAATAGTGGGGTTGGTATCAGGTAGTAAATTTGGACTCGTCCCAGCCCTAGCATCATCCACAGACAATGATGAATGAGAATGTCGCGATACAGAAGCCACGATACGATACATATCTCAATACTGCACATTCGACATTCTGTATGGAAAACCAAGTCATCTGACAGATAGCCCATAGACTCGCTCATAACTGTAAAGGATAACTGACTAATACCCCTCAACATGACACGAGTCAAGACAATTATTCTGTATGAAAACAAACAAGTTTACAAACTGCATTATGACAGGAAGCAAAGAAAAGCTGGTCAGTCTTGTTATCGGGCCACTTCCATATCCGAAAGACGACCAAGAAAGTTATTGAGGAATTAAAAAAATAGTTTGTGATTGCTTATGGATACGGATGCCAGATCAACATGGACAATCGATATGGGGTCAAATGTGAATCGATGCCAAATTAAATATGTCGGGCATTGTACCGTGCAAGGTTTGCAGACGATGCACCAGTGTACCGTGAATTGCGACATCAGTACTGATGACATCACATATGACGTAGTTAACACACAGTAGGCCTAGCAATAGCATGCAGTAATAATATACTACTGTCTTATAATGAGGTGACATAGCAATAGCATGCAGTAATAATATACTACTGTCTTATAATGAGGTGACATAGCAATAGCAAGCAGTAATAATACACTACTGTCTTATAATGAGGTGACATAGCAATAGCATGCAGTAATAATACACTACTGTCTTATAATGAGGTGACATAGCAATAGCATGCAGTAATAATATACTACTGTCTTATAATGAGGTGACATAGCAATAACATGCAGTAATAATATACTACTGTCTTATAATGAGGTGACATAGCAATAGCATGCAGTAATAATATACTACTGTCTTATAATGAGGTGACATAGCAATTGCATGCAGTAATAATATACTACTGTCTTATAATGAGGTGACATAGCAATAACATGCAGTAATAATATACTACTGTCTTATAATGAGGTGACATAGCAATAGCATGCAGTAATAATATACTACTGTCTTATAATGAGGTGACATAGCAATAGCATGCAGTAATAATATACTACTGTCTTATAATGAGGTGACATAGCAATAGCATGCAGTAATAATATACTACTGTCTTATAATGAGGTGACATAGCAATAGCATGCAGTAATAATATACTACTGTCTTATAATGAGGTGACATAGCAATAGCATGCAGTAATAATATACTACTGTCTTATAATGAGGTGACATAGCAATAACATGCAGTAATAATATACTACTGTCTTATAATGAGGTGACATAACAATCGCATGCAGTAATAATATACTACTGTCTTATAATGAGGTGACAAAGCAATAGCATGCAGTAATAATATACTACTGTCTTATAATGAGGTGACGGGGCCAGGCCTGTATCATTGAAAAGGGGAACTTTCTCCAGACTGAACTTGCCTCTGAACCCCTCTGAACCCCTCTGAGTGACAGGACTCTTTTGCATATGGAAGGAGAACTCTTCATATGGAGTGTGGGGTGGTCGGGTAGCCTAGTGGTTAAAGTGTTCGCTCGTCACGCCGAAGACCCGGGTTCGAATCCCGACATGGGTACAATGTGTGAAGCCCATTTCTGGTGTCCCCCCCCCGTGATATTGCTAAAAGCGGCGTAAACCATACTCACTCACTCATATGGAGTGTTGCTTTTCACTATACCTTCAGGCATTGTTCTTTCCATATGAAATCAGTACTGATGACGTCACGTATGACGTAGTTAACACACAGTAGGCGTAGCAATAGCATGCAGTAATAATATACTACAGTCTTATAATGAGGTGACGGGGTCATTGTATATCTTGTTCTGATGTCACAATAACTTGTGCCTTTGAATATATGGTTTAAAACACTGGAATAGTTTGACAATCATGCACATCTGATAACGGAAAACATAACATTATTTTTATTGTTTCACTTGATTATTTAACACCAATCTGAAAAGCATCTGCCAGCTTCCATAACCAGCTGACACAGAAGTTTGTTTGAGGCTTAAAGCTGCCCTGAGCATTTTCCCAGCTTTATGACAGCAGTCTGCATATAATCAAGTATGGACCAGACAATCCAGTGCTCGACATTTTGTGCAACAATCCCTGCTGTCAGGGTACAAGAACATTCTATCAACCAAGCCACCAAGCCTGACCACCGAGCCTGACCCCCTGATAACTTTCGGCAGCCTCTTGGGACCAGTATAGATTGCTGGGGACCTATTCTAACCAGGAATCCTTAATTTAAAATAAAACAATGATTTTTCACCAATTTTCCAGCCAAGGCCAATTAGTTTGGAATACATATATACTAGATAAATCCCTTTGAGCTTAATGACAGGTAATCTCATATTAATTTGATACTTTGCGATCATCTTCATGTTCTATTTAGTCAAAGAGCCTTGCACAAAACAAAACAAACAGGGATAATAATTTCTTGTCTTATTTCAAGAATAGTGCTTAATGTGGTGATGGGTTGGTGCAGTATAACATAGGAATAGTTGAAAATATTTTCTGTTTCCAGGAAATTGTTTTGTGAATATTCTTAATACAGAATCTAATTTAATCAATTAATTTAATCCAATTTCACTGACAGGTAATAAATACTTATATACAACTGGAGACCTAGATGTGCTTATCCTTCGATTGGAAACAAAAGTATTCACGTTTCAATTTTTTTTTCCATCGTTGTGACAGCCTTATCAGTTTCTTACCTCAAGAATACTAATATATAATTCATTCTGAGTATTCCGGAACATGATTTCTGAAATATGTTCTAAAAATATACATACATTTGTGAACACCTAAAACATTTGTTGTTGACACTACAAGTGCTGCTCGAAATTATCATGAATCATTTGCATAAGAAATTCAGAAACAATCAAGGGCTTAGAATATAGCCCTGGCTGCCTCTGTTCTTGGTACCAGGAACGGCCAGGGCCAATTGTACACCCAGATGAACAGTTTCGGGTAGTGGGCCTACAGTGCTATACAATACATCAGTGAAAAAGAAATCATAGACATCCTTTACCGTTTTAAGCTGGTTAAATTATTCCTGACCCAGTTCAGACATCAGGAACCATAGCTGAAATCGCTCCCACTCAGTAAAAAGACATCAGTCGCATCACAACAACAGATGCCGTCTTTGGACAAGAGATTGTTATCCCACGGGCACTGATTGCAATCCGATTTACTCCCGGTCGAACATCGTCTGGGGGTTCTCACAAATCCATCAAAGAAAATTTCACGGCTATAAAATTCCAATTGCAGCATTCTAACAAATACCTTCTTTCGCAGAACTGGGCCCCTTGCATAAATTATGCAGACAGCGCTCAGCAGAGATAATGGTTGTGGCACACATTTGCAGGAATCTCTCGTAGACATTGCTTTGAACTAGCGTTCAGACCCCATCCTCATGTGTACCATGCCCACACATCATAATTGTCCTGACGACTGGCGAGCAGACGATAATTTGCCGGTTGACATCTGCGTGCATCTCGTGGCTCACGGACGAGTCCAACTTCTCGCATCAAACCGCCAGCAACTTGCAACATGACAACAGCTGTTTGACAGCTCGTAACGGTTACCTCCCTTTATACAATTTTCTTCAAGTTATAAATTCCATAATGTATCGTTTTCTGCTATTCGTCCATGTGACAGGTACACGCATTCTTGTTGTTTAGAAGGTTGATCTGCATGTACATATATGTCCATAATTTGCATCTAGTATGTCACTAGTTGGGCACTAAATCTTACCTCTGTAATTGTTTTTGCAAATCACGTAAGATAGATCTTAAGACATATACGGTTAAGTCTGATATGGCTTTTAAAGAGAAAATGAATTGGAAATTTATGTTCAGTGTCCAGAGCCTTCGGTCTCTTCTGCGAGTTTGATGGTATAGAAATATTAGTTTCACGGCACTATGGCGAATCTTCAATTCCGAATTGATATGACCACCTCCACCCACCTCCTGCCTCCTTTTTAAGCACAATCCGCGCGCACGCACTCACGTGCGCACACACACACACACACACACACACACACACATGAAGGGAAATATTGAGAATATGACCCTTCTCCTTATCAATAAATCCTGGCCATTCTGTACGATCACTTCGATATTTACCACTTAAAACACACGTGACGTGAAAGTGTTAGGTGTCAGGTAAGAACAATTTGTGACGTAATGTGATGCCGCATTGGAATACACTCTATGGATAGCCGCTACTTGTTCTTACAACTAAATGTTCCCTGTAATCACGCGTTAATAGTTTTCCTTATTAAACAGAAGAAAGAAAACCATCGACTGATTTAAGTTTGTAGGCGACTAATATAAAATATATTTATTGTTTATGACAGATAATTAAGTTTATTCCCATACAAAAAGGGCACAGTATTTTTCATCATTTAATTTCTGAGTATAGTGTATAAATATTTACTCACAGGAAAAATAGTTTTTTCGTCACAATGTTGAAAAAGGTTGACTAAAACATTGAATGACAATTCAAGGCGTATGACTTTGTTTATGGGGGTTTATGAAAGGCATAATTATGTTATTTTATTTACACTTTGTCGTACTCAGAATGGTAACCCTCACCTTCTACTTGAAACATGCTTTATAACAGCGTAAAGAAACACACCTAAATAACGTGTTTGGGTGTTATTGTTTTTGTGTGTGTCTTTTTCTTACTTTTAGTGTTACAATGGTCGTAAATTGTATTTAGTTCAGTTTTGTCCTGGTCGACGCTCTTTTGACATGACTTAAGATTTAGAAAAAAAATATGAATTTGTTTTTTGAATGTCCATGACCAATTAGTGATTAAACTAAAAGGAAAGCTACCATCGATACGCAATTTTAAGAAATATAGGGCAAGAGCGCATGCAAGAACTGTTTAAAGCAACAATAAAAGCTCCAATATGGGTCAAGCTCCCCACATCGATACCTTGGGCATTGCACACATTTAGACTCACGCGGCGAAATCGGGAAAATCACTAGGAGGCATGTGGTGTCATGGAGCTTGTAATTAGGATATTTAAAGGGGCGTAACTCTACATCGACGTCACGCTCCAATGAATTCAAGATGGTGGCGTGAACCAGGACATTGTGTTGAGACAGCTGAAAACAAATGAGTTTCAACTTTCTCTCTGGCTATATTTGTGTCCACCAACAAAGCAGCATGTTAGGTTATATAACTGAGGATCGATCATAGTACAGATAGTAGATATATATCGTCAGGTAACACCGAGATTCACTTCTATGCCAGGTTGTGAAGAAGTAGGAAGTTCTGATTGAATCTGTCAACAATGACAAGGACATTGACAACACTCCAGATCCGGGGATACCTCGCTGTTGGTGAGTGTGATGAGATGCACGCTACATAGACATAATTCCATCAGTAACATTTACGAACGACGCTGACATCACAAGCAGTCATCTTTAATCATGATCATGAATTTGTCCAGAATCGTATCGTCATATTTCTGTTTGTGTTAGGACCATGATCTAACCTTGTGTGCTACGATAAGGCACGACGTGATCACTTTAGCTGCTCAACTTTTCCTGTCAACCTTTCCTGTCAACCTTTCCTGTTGTAACCATCGCCTGAACTGAATGCCTATTAACCCTTAGTAAGATAGTAATAGTAATACGTCAAGCGTGTTATATGATTATCATATGGCAACTATAGTGTAGGGTATAGGCCCTTGAGAATCATCATAAAAATGACAGCACTATGCCTTGTTAACAAGAACTGCACTGGACAAATGTATTTTTTTATGACATGAAGATGAAGATAATTTAGGCTTTTTAAAATATGTTTCATGACCCACCACAACTACTCCCACAGCAGTGTTTGAAATATATATAAAAAATAGCCAGGCTGCCATCAGGACCCACAGACTTTAGAATCTGCAGACCCTGAATGAATTCTTCAGACCCTCCTTAAAAAAAACTTCAGCTTGTTTTGACAAATAAATCTTCACTGAAATGACTCACTGCACGGCCATAAGGACCCATTCAAATCTGAAACTACTGCCCCGACACAAGATCTACTTGCCACGGGCCTATGGGTTGGCACTTATTTCGACCACTGTCCCACAACCATCTGAGATTAAATTGAAACCACTTTAAACAATGACTTTTCGAATAATATCGTTTCGTACTGGAGTCTTTTTGCACATACCATGCTCTTCATATTGTATCAATTTCATATTTGCACAATAGTCATGCTTTTCCAGTTCATGTGATGACAAGACTGTTGATTGTGTATTTTACATGAATAGCCAGTTTGTGACATTCTTGCAACAACAACAAAACATTTGGTAGTCTAGTGGTCTTCTATCATCATGGTCATGAAGAAAAACATTTTGTGAGTCTACTAATCTGCATTGTATAAATTCAGACTATTATTACCAGGTAGCTAAGCTGACTACTAGACCCTCATAAATATGGCCTCTATTTACTCAGGCCTCCAACTACCAGGACTATTGTCTCGCAGGCCATATAGGTTATTGATCATGTGACTCCGTCTTGTCGTTGATCATTGCTGATAGCGATGTCTTATAACATGCAGATTAACTTTCCCAGCCATGCAGAGGTTGTATGAGCTCTCTCGATATTTCTGACGCATTGTCATTATTGGTTGTTCATGTACCATGCTGAAATAGACAGTGATTGAGGTTACAAGCTTGATGCATGATATTTAAGAAATGACTTTCACTTTTGTGAGTTCATTGGAGTACGAACGTTCATATAGCATGATATAGTGAGGGACAAACTGTTTGAACATCGGAGCTTGCAACAACGTTTATGCAAGGAAGAAGTAATCAATCCATCATTTCAAGAATATGGTCTTGTTAAAAACGTTAAATTGTGTTGTTATACACTTATGAATGTCAGTTTCGTGGTCATGTGACTGGCCTCTCGTCAGATGGGAAAGAGGTATATCATGTAAACTTCACATTAAAAAATATTTTAAGAATTGAACGTCAGTTTGGGTGGGTTCATTGAAGTGTGAACGATTTAAAAGCGCTGGTTATACTGTGTGAACCTCCGAACTTGCGTCTAAAATTATTCAGAGATAACATTTTTCACCAGGGCAACTAACGGGTTGGGTGGTCATGCTCTCTGACTTGGTTGATTCATGTCATCGTATCCCAATACT
The DNA here is from genome assembly GCF_022045235.1 of Haliotis cracherodii. Lineage (NCBI taxonomy): Eukaryota > Metazoa > Mollusca > Gastropoda > Lepetellida > Haliotidae > Haliotis > Haliotis cracherodii. Next base: position 1,588,509 of record NW_027266265.1, on the reverse strand, counting down.
CGATTATTTACAGACCGCCGTCATATAGCTGGAATATTGCTGAGAGCGACGTTTACAGACCGCCTTCATATAGCTGGAATATTGCTGAGTGCGGTGTTAAACAAAAAACAAAACACAGAAAGTAATATAACACTAACCTCTACATTATCTGAGAAATGAAATCTGTTCTTACTCATATTGAGCACCTTGAGTTTATCTTGTCACCAATTAGCATGATCAGTCTCATTTAGTATTTGTGAAGACAGAGAATGGACCGAGGTTGTAAGCTTACTCCTCCAACAGCCTGATATTTATGTCACATCATGAATGATTGAGTCAAGAATATTGTTTGTTTGTTGGTTAACGCCACACTCAGCAATATTTCAGCAATATGACGGCGGTCAGTAAATAATCAAATCTGAACCAGACAATCCAGTGATTGACATCATGAGCATCGATCCACTCAATTGGGATACGATTGCATACATCAACCAAGTCAGCGAGTCTGACCACCAGATCTCGTTAGTCGCCTCTTACGACAAGCATAGTCACCTTTTACGGCAAGCATGGGTTTCTAAAAAAAACTATTCTACCCCGGATCTTCAGGGGTCGAGTAAAGAATATGTTGAAGCTTTTCACTTATTTGATTTATTAGTCCATTACTAAACATGTTAAAAATTCTATAGAAGAATTTCATGTTTGAGAATGAGGAGCAAGTACTTTAATTCTGCTTCTTAGCACTATACATTTCCACAGTCGATAGTAATAACTCGGGGCACGGGTGGCCCAGTCGTCTCAGGCGCAGCAATTCGCTGTGCTAGGTAGAATCTCTTGCTCATGCCAGGAGCCTAATTGTGGGTTTGAATCCTGGTTCTCCCTGATTATGTTTCTAAGTTTGTCAGCACCACACCAAAGTGGTAAACATCTGAGACCTGCATCACTTGTTGGTTTCCTCCCACAATAAGCTGACACGCTGTGATAAAACTGGAATGTTGTTACAAGTGATGCTCACTCACTCACTCACTCACTCACTGACCCAGGTTTCGCACATCCATGTTCACATCTCCTTGATGCCTCCACTATGTTAGGTTATTTGCTGCATGAATGGCTTTACCAATTAGTTGCCATGGTTACCCCACACCACCATGTCCCTACTTAAGTGTATGTTGGTAGCATAGCCTGACACGCCAGGCAGTTCAACCAGACAATAAAGACACTTTACTCCACCCCACTGGTTGTGCACTGTTACTGTTATACATAGATATCTATAAGTGTGTCAGAGCATGGTTATACATATATATCTATAAGTGTGTCAGAGCACTGTTATACATATATATCTATAAGTGTGTCAGAGCACGGTTATATATCTATAAGCATGATAAGTGTGTTAGAGCATGGTTATATATCTGTAAGTGTGTGAGAGCTCGGTTATATATCTATAAGTGTGTCAGAGCACTGTTATACATATATATCTATCTGTGTCAGAGCTCCGTTATACATAGATATCTATAAGTGTGTCAGAGCACTGTTATACATAGATATCTATAAGTGTGTCAGAGCATGGTTATATATCTATGAGTGTGTCAGAGCATGGTTATATATCTATAAGTGTGTCAGAGCTTGGTTATATATCTATAAGTGTGTCAGAGCATGGTTATATATCTATAAGTGTGTCAGAGCACTGTTATACATAGATATCTATAAGTGTGTCAGAGCTCGGTTATATATCTATAAGTGTGTCAGAGCACTGTTATACATATATATCTATCTGTGTCAGAGCACTGTTATACATAGATATCTATAAGTGTGTCAGAGCATGGTTATATATCTATAAGTGTGTCTGAGCATGGTTATATATATCTATCTATCTGTGTGTCAGAGCACTGTTATATATCTATAAGTGTGTCAGAGCACTGTTATACATATATATCTATCTGTGTCAGAGCACTGTTATACATATATATATCTATAAGTGTGTCAGAGCACTGTTCTACATATCTATCTATCTGTGTGTCGAGCACTGTTCTACATATATATCTATAAGCGTGTCAGAGCGCTGTTCTACATATATATCTATAAGTGTGTCAGAGCACAAATAAGTAGTGTGTATGTGTGAAGCAAATACTTTCCCCATTATCCAATCAGTTTTAAGTTGCTTGCACACAAATAAGCATAATTTTGCATTTTAAAAAATAGTTTAGGCACCCCCATCATGGCTGGTTATATACATATTTCCTGTATTTACTTGTATGTTTGTTTACTGATTGAATGCAGGCATTACATGCATGAACTCTCCTGCAGTGAAAAGAGATCCGAGAACTTGACACCATTCACCATCAGTGACTTCAGTTCTGTCTTGGAGCATTTATGACATTGCCCATTGACAGTTTGTATGGGGAGGCAAATAAACCCTGTCTTAGTTTGAGGTGCATGAAACTGGCATTACAATGTATCACTAAACTAAGCTCCAATCCATCTAAATTAAATCATAATTTGCAACTTCAATTGTTTGATAGGCATTACTTAGAAATGACGGATGACAAAGTAGACACAATTTATGGATAACACCTTCTTTAATACTGTCAAGGCGAGATTTCGGTATAGGTGTGACAGTGGTATAACAATCTATACTGTAACACCACCTTTACAGTAAATGAGGAAGTTGTTATCCATAAATTGTGTCTACTTTACTGTAATGAACAGCTCTGTTAGTCATATACCATGTACCGCGGTATACACGCTCCGTCAATTGATGCAGCCAGCAACGAGTTGTATTCTTGTAATAACCCTTGTAGCTTGCAAAGATTTTTGTGTTATCTTTACAGTAGAGTGGAGGTCAGCGTGACCTAGCCATGGTGGGGGACAGACTTCTAGTGTGGCTTGAGTACTGTATGAACTCACTGAATAACACTACAACTCTAGGTTGTGGACTTCGTTTGCCTACAGGCTCCATTGGCTGCCATTCAATCAGAATCTTGAACAACTCAACGTTCAGATTGATTCATTTTCTGTGTCCTGATTTGGGTTTGTCATACAAAATATATTACAGGTATATCTTTAGTTTGGTAATGATATGGAAGAATGTCCTGTCAAGGGTTGATAAAGTCGTTAAAATTTCTTGATGTCATTTGTCTCCTGCAAAATCACTGACACACCTGTAGAGAATAGCAGATCAGGTGACAATTGACAACCAGTCGTCAGTGCAGTCTATGTTTAGAAGTGTGTGTCATGCTGATGTGTTAGCGGTCATGGTCCAGTGAGTCTACCAGCTGCTGTGACAACAGGCCATGGGGACTGTGTTATCAGTGACAGGGTAGACTTGGGGATCATCTCCGTCAGCAGGCCAGCCATGTCAGAACACGGGACTTTGCCAGTTGTGATACACACACATGTCATCATGCTTGTCGTAAAAAGAGACTCCGCTTGTAAGAGGCGACTAACAGGATTGGGTGGTCAGACTTGCAGACTTGGTTGATGCATATCATCGTATCCAAATTGCATAGATTGATGCTCGGGATGTTCATCACTGGATTGTCTGGTCCAGACTTGATCGTTTACAGACCGCCGTCATATAGCTGGAATATTGCTGAGTGCGGCGTTAAACAACAAACAACAACAACAACAACACCGACAACAACATATCAGCACAAGCCAGTGGAAGGTGTTGTGGTGATCTGCTTAGTATTATAGTTATCGTCATGACTCTTGGTGTTCCGATTTTTGAAATAATCAGAGATCAGTCAGTCAGGTCCCCACGAAGCAACCATACATAATCTTCCATAATTACAGACAAGGCCCTCCTGTCAACCCTGAGATCGTTCTGTTGTATTGTGCCAAAATATGATGTGCAAATTATTATTTACAACTATTACCATGACTACAGATTGTTGTGACTTGCTGTAAACCACACTACAAAAATAGAAAATAAGGAATTGGCAATCCCAGTAAGAAATTATAATGAAATTGTTTGGGTCTAGTTTTGAAATCTGTGGACTTCTCACACTACATGTACTCAGCATGCTTAGAACATGAAGAGCGTATATTAAAAAGTTATCACAATTATGGCAGTATGGTATATATATATATATTTTCTACTACTGTCCATGCTGTCGTCATAGATACACTGGAGACTTCCTCCTTGATGTGGTTGTCAGAGGCTATGCTCCACTGAACATGGTGACTTCCACCTTGATGTGGTTGTCCGAGGCTATGCTCCACTGAACATGGTGACTTCCTCCTTGATGTGGTTGTCAGAGGCTATGCTCCAGTGAACATGCTGACTTCCACCTTGATGTGGTTGTCAGAGGCTATGCTCCACTGAACATGGTGACTTCCACCTTGATGTGATTGTCAAAGGCTATGCTCCAGTGAACATGGTGACTTCCACCTTGATGTGGTTGTCAGAGGCTATGCTCCACTGAACATGGTGACTTCCACCTTGATGTGGTTGTCAGAGGCTATGCTCCACTGAACATGGTGACTTCCACCTTGATGTGGTTGTCCGAGGCTATGCTCCAGTGAACATGGTGACTTCCTCCTTAATGTGGTTGTCAGAGGTTGAGCTCCACTGAACATGGTGACTTCCTCCTTGATGTGGTTGTCAAAGGCTATGCTCCACTGAACATGGTGACTTCCTCCTTGATGTGGTTGTCAAAGGCTATGCTCCACTGAACATGGTGACTTCCACCTTGATGTGGTTGTCAAAGGCTATGCTCCACTGAACATGGTGACTTCCACCTTGATGTGGTTGTCCGAGGCTATGCTCCAGTGAACATGGTGACTTCCACCTTGATGTGGTTGTCAGAGGTTGAGCTCCACTGAACATGGTGACTTCCACCTTGATGTGGTTGTCAAAGGCTATGCTCCACTGAACATGGTGACTTCCACCTTGATGTGGTTGTCCAAGGCTGCGCTCCACTGAACATGGTGACTTCCACCTTGATGTGGTTGTCAGAGGTTGAGCTCCACTGAACATGGTGACTTCCACCTTGATGTGGTTGTCCGAGGCTATGCTCCACTGAACATGGTGACTTCCACCTTGATGTGGTTGTCCGAGGCTATGCTCCACTGAACATGGTGACTTCCTCCTTGATGTGGTTGTCAGAGGTTGAGCTCCACTGAACATGGTGACTTCCTCCTTGATGTGGTTGTCCAAGGCTGCGCTCCAGTGAACATGGTTACCAGGGCGAGCACACGCTGACACACACTGTTAAACAGGATGTCATGTGGTCACACATTTTTCAGCTTTATCGTGTATACAATCAAGAATTTGCTCTGCATGTTTGTGAACAGGAAGCGTTGAATTGAAGAGTGGGTGTGTGTAACATGAAAATCGGTTTCATGCTGAGCTGCAGTGGGCCGAGTTCAAAGATGAGCTGTTCGATGCTTCCAGGCTTGTTTCAATGAAAGATAAACTTATCTGCTAATCCTAAGTGAAAACCTCCAAATGCTGATTATGTGATATTTTCACATCATATGTCTACTAGTCTGTGATAATGCAGGATGTTGTCCACATGGTCACATAGCAACTAGGCTACACAGTTTGGATTGGGTAATTAATAGTTTGTTTGTTTGTTTGTTCATTTGTTGTTTAATGCCACACTCAGCAATATTCCATCTATATGACGGTGGTCTGTAAATAATCGAGTCTGGACCAGACAATCCAGTGATTGACATCATGAGCATCGATCCACACAATTTGAATACGTAATTAATGGTGTTCAGGTTCATGGATATTCCTTATAGTTTGTGGACAAGTGTATTATTACCACTGAGTTAAGGCATCACAGTAACTTATTTTCTAGGGCATTAAGCTGAGTTTACAAGTACAGCGACCATGATGATGGGGCCCACAGTTGAAGTAATCGTAATCCATGAGGTATTGTCAGCCTCTTGCAGTGTCTGAAATAACTGCCTGCCCTGCCCTGCCCCCTATGGTGTCAGGCTGCATGACATTTTCCTCCACTGTCTGAGGACTGTCCGGCGGATAATCTTAAGGCTACTTACCATGCTTACATGTTCAGATTTATAATTACTCTTTGTAGATTGTCAAGTAGTTTTTTGCTGTTATGATTTTTCAATTTTTATAATGTCTGAATGCAGGCAGGTAACTTTGAAGATGGGCAGGCAACATTTATGGGTCACCTGTCTGACTGTCTTTTTTGAATTTTAAACTTATTTCAAACACTGGCCTCTTGCATGGCGAGGGTACTTCAGGAGGAAGTGACTCTAAAGTTTAACTCTCTCACCTCAGCGTTAAGATGAATATGATGTACTCAATGTAGGCACTGGTTGCCAGAAAGGAGAGTGTCCCACTAACTTGAAGACTGATTCCACTAAGTCATGGTGTCTCCTCACCATGCTTGTGATGTTGCAGCCGTCATACTCAGTGTTACCACTGCAATACGGGGAGAATTTATCTTGACAAGGACGGTCGGGTAACCTAGTGGTAAAAGCGTTGTCAAGCCGAAGACCCGTGTTCAATTCCTATCATGGGTACAATGTATGAAGCCTAGTATCCCCTGCTGTGATATTGCTGGAATGTTGCTGAAAGCGGAGTAAAATCAAACTCACTCACTCACTCACTCACTCACTCACTCACTCACTCACTCACTCACTCACTCACTCACTCACTCACTCACTCACTCACTCACTCTGGATTAAAGACTGGAATTAACAATAAAATTATAAGATAAGATGGCCAGACCACGTTTCAAACACTGTGGGTAGGCGAGGTAGATTGGTGGAGTTTGTAGACATGGTCATGCTCACTATCACTCCATCATGTTTATCATGTTTATTGTTACCAGTGCAGATGCAGACAGACAAAAGGTCTTCAGCAACCCTTGCTTGTCGTAAGAGGTGACTGAAAGGATCGGTCAGGTTTGCTGACTTGGTTGATGCATGTCATCATATTCCAATTGTATGGATCGATGCTCATGATATCAATCACTGGATTGTATTGACCAAACTTGATTTTTTTTTTACAGACCACCGTCATATAGCTGGAATATTGAATAAGAGTGTGGTGTTAAACATGTTAAACAACACACAAACTAACAAACATGTTTATTGTGTCTGAAAGTCAGATACCCTGGTGATAAGTCATCCAGGTACGTGAGCTCCAGTAGCTATGGTGATGCGGAAAGATGCTGGTTTTAACATGCTTTGTTCTTCTCTCCAGGTGCGCTGCTCTGTGCTGGGCTTGGGACAACTCACGCCAGCAAGCATGGTAAGTGGAACAGACCAACTATCACTGTTTATACGTTGTTACGTGTTACCTCTTAATATTCAGGGGGCACGGGTGGCCCAGTCATCTAAGGCACCGTGATTCGCTGTGCAGAGTTGCATCCCTTGGGCAGAAACCTATGATTGTGGGTTCGAATCCCGGTTTGCCACGATTATGTTTCTAGGTTTGTCAGCTCCATACCCATGCTATCGGGAGTTTCACCGAAGTGCTAAACATCTGAGACCTGCATGACTTCAGGCTTTCCTCCCACATTAAGCTGACACGTTGTGATATAACTGAAATGTAGTGCTACAATTGTCGTACATCTGTTATGTATTGGAGTTACAATCTTCTTAGGCCTGTGTGTCCCTAGCACCCCACCGCTAGTCAGAAGAGATTCCTAAATTAGCTGCCTCTAATCACTTGTCAAAGTCTAGTCATAGTCAAAGAGACTACTCGTAGTCATAAGACGTGGCTAATTTAGGATTATAGGAACCAGTGGTCAGTCTCAGGGACTGGGTGGAAAGTGATCTTAAAGTTAAGACTGTCGTAACTCCCATACCCTAACATACACTTACAACAGGTAGGTGTGTGGGTGGCCGGGTGGATGGGTGGGTAGGTGGTCAGATGGATGGGTAGGTGGTTCCATGGGTGGGTGGGTGGGTAGGAAGGTAAACTTTTATCTTTTCTAAATTATTTAAAGGCCCTGCAACTACAGGGTAAGCAGAATTGCTGCAAAGTGTGGTACATAGTTTCATTTTGTCACTGTGAGTGAGTACCACTGGACAATGCTTGACACTAGGCATATTAAATTATGGTTGTCGGGTAATCAAATACATGTCATGTTTTTTAGGTCTACCGTTGAAATTGAAGAAATTGGATATCACAAAGCTTAGTTACCTTTGGCAATCCCCACCACAATGTTCCACTTGTCGTATGTAAACTCAACTCCTGTAAACATGAACACCACAACATGTGGTACTGGTCTAGGGGGCTGTCGACCAAGGCACTACAATTCATTAGGTGTCAGTTGTGAAACAATGTGTGTAATTAGGGTATTCTGTCAAAGATTACGGCACATCAGAAACATTATAAAGTGTGTGGAGCTCCGGTGTCATCCTGCTGATTGCTGTGTACAGGGTGCTCCAAGGAGGTGGTGAGACAGCCGAGCGGGGAGATACGGAGCACGAGGATTCTGGTGTACCCGAGCGTGTACTGTAAAAACTGGTTCATAGAGGCCCCAGAGAATGCCACCATCACTATCAGGTAATAACTGCATCGCTATCAGGTAATATCTGCATCATTATTAGGTAATAACTGAATCATTATCAGGTAATAACTACATCACTATTAGGTAATAACTGCATCATCAGATAATAGTTACATCACTATCAGGTAACATCATTATCAGGTAATAACTGCATCACTATCTGGTAATAACTGCATCACTATCAGGTAATAACTGCATCATCAAATAATAACTACATCACTATCGGGTAATAACTGCATCACTATCAGGTAATAACTGCATCACTCTCAGGTAATAACTGCATCACTCTCAGGTAATAACTACTTCACTATCAGATCATCACTGCATCACTATCATATTATAACTTCACTGTCAGGTAGTAACTGCATCATCAGATAATAACTACATCACTACCAGCTAATAACTGCATCATCAGATAATAACTACATCACTATCATGTTATAACTACATCATCAGGTAATAACTGCATCATCAGGTGACAATGTCAACTCACAGTTAAGCAATATCAACTCACTCTAAGACCTTCATTTATTAATGTATTTTTATCCAGCTTCGAATCCTTGAACATGGACAGTGGCCCAGATGGCAGCTGTAGTCGAAACTATGTACAGATAGGCCCGGTGTCACAGACAACCTATTGCCGATCGTCGCAGCGCACCTACATCGCCACGGGGAAGGGAGGATATTTGCATATCTTCTTCAGCACTCAACAAGTGGAGAAGAACAACTTTGCCCTCAAGTATATTGTGGGTGAGGAAATATGATGACAATAATGTGTGCATGTGTAATGCACCAAACTCCATTCACCAAGTGGATGCTCATAGCGCTACACTATTATTACCCCGGCCAATGGAGCAGTGTGCACTCGATTTGTGCACTCCATTCTCAGCTCCCTGGGTAGCCTGTAAGGCCCGAGAAGGTTCACTTGCCTAAAGAGACACCACATGTGTTACATGTGCTTCAGTGTGGGGCAGGACCGAAGCCCTAGAAACCCTGCCTAATGCGGTCACCCATCCAAGGACTCTCCGCACCCGACGTTGGTTAACTTCTCCTGATTTGTAATCTGTGTGTTGTGCACAGGACCACGTGCCATCTATTCTAAGCTGGGAGAGTCATGATTTTATTATGAGCATGCAAAAGTTGAAAGGAACCTAACTGGCAAAATTTAGTATTGTCTGGTATTTTCTTGATATAAAACCCAGCCAAAACACTGGATGTTGTGTGAGCCGAGTGACTTGTGTTGCAGGGAAGGTGCCCCAGTATACGCCGTGCGGGTCGGGTCTGAAGCGATGCAGCAACACCAAGTGTATCTTCGAGGACTGGTGGTGTAATGGACACAATGAGTGTGGCGATAACAGCGACGAGGCCTCCTGTGTCACAAGTAGGTGTTGCATGCTAGAGTTATCGTTGTGAGAAGTGAGCTGCTAGTTTGTAACAGTGTGTCCTGTGTCATCTCGCTTTTGTGACCCGTGAAGATCCAGGTAGAATAGGTCTTCATCCACCCATGCCTCCCGTAAAAGGCAACTATGTTTGTTGTAAGAAGTGGTTAACGGGATCGGGTGGTCAGGCTAGCTGACTTGGTTGTTGCATGTCATCGTATCCCAATTGCTGGATCAATGCTCATGATGTCAATCACTGGATTGTCTGGTCCAGACTTGATTATTTACAGACTGCCGTCATATAGCAGGAATAGTGCTGAGTGCAGCGTTAACCAACCAAAAATAAACAAGCATGACATTCATGTACTGTGATACAGGTACTCTATCCCAGCAACTCCAGTTCTTACTGCCATTGTGTTATCCTATGCATCTGTGTTACAGCCACGCCTGCCCCGACATGCTTCCATCCGTCGATCGTGTGTCGTGACATCCACACGGGTCAACAGATATGTTTGAGTCGTCAGTACCAGTGTGATGGGAAGCAAGACTGTCTCACCAGGGTAGACGAGTCCCACTCCCTTTGTCCACTAAGTGAGTACTCTCTCAGAGTCAGGTGTTTACTAGTCACACTTCGGCCATGAATGTATTCCAGGGCAGAATACGTCACAGGACCCGTGGGCTGATTGGGGAGGATGTAGCAGGGTGTAGGAAGATAGCATACAGAAGCAGGTTATTACAGAAATGATATCACATTCTGATATAGGAGCAGGGTGTAGAGGAGATGATATAGAAGCAGGTTATTACAGAAATGATATCACATACTGATATAGGAGGAGGGTGTAGAGGATATGATACAGAAGCAGGTTATTATAGAAATGATATCACATTCTGATATAGGACCAGGGTGTAGGAGGATATGATATAGAAGTAGGTTATTACAGAAATGATATCACATACTGATATAGGAGCAGGGTGTAGGAGGATATGATATAGAAGCAGGTTATTACAGAAATGATATCACATACTGATATAGGAGCAGAGTGTAGGAGGATATGATATAGAAGCAGGTTATTACAACAATGATATCACATACTGATATAGGAGGAGGGTGTAGAGGATATGATATAGAAGCAGGTTATTACAGAAATGATATCACATACTGATATAGGAGGAGGGTGTAGAGGATATGATATAGAAGCAGGTTATTACAGAAATGATATCACATACTGATATAGGAGGAGGGTGTAGAGGATATGATATAGAAGCAGGTTATTACAGAAATGATATCACATACTGATATAGGACCAGGGTGTCGGGGGATATCATGTAGCAGTTGGATTGTATATATATATGAGACCTGTGAACATTATTACAAAGGAACTGGATATATTACCGTATTTTCTTGAGTATAGTGCGCACCTTTTTTTTGAAAAAACACAGCTGTGTATAAGAAGGGTGCGCATTATACACGATTTATGAGTTCGGATGTTTTTTTCCCCCATGGAAAGACATTACCGTGAGCACGAAACACCGGAAATACCATGTCAAGAAATCCATACTGAAGTACGCAAAATAATTATGTAATTACACTGTCTGTCTATAAAGAGTGTTCTTTGTATTTCTGGACTTATGTTTGTAACTTACTTTATTAATTTTATTCAAAATTCCTTATAATATTGTTTTTATTAATTTCGGCGAAATCGTGTGTGAAGCGATTGGAAGATCGCACAACTCACCGTTATTAACAGCAACCACGGTCAGAATACCGCTATTGACGCCTTGAAACAAACTTTAGTTGACAGAGAATGGATACATATATCATAAATGACATACTTTGACTCGTTAAAAGTTATATTTGTTTTTGTTTGACGATTCTATGTCAACATGAAATTCTTGCGCTCACGTGATCCCGTGTGCGTGAGCCTTGACGGTGACTGGTCAGACATGTTCCATGTAAAAAATAATACCCGGGAATAGCGATCAGCTGCTTCACTTAGGGTTATTATTATTTTAAATATGTTTAGTAAAGGCTGCATATAATTAAGAAAATAATGGAATATATTACTCCTGATAAATAAAATAGTTTCAGATACAATTGTTGCCGATCCTTGCATTAAAAATCCTATAAAGTTATATCATTGGGTGTGTCTTGACTGAATCACCGGTCGATTCCAAGAAAACGTGTGTACAGCTGATTGCTGTTTCCGGCTTAGTTTACGAGAAAATACACAAGGTAATCTTAATCCCTAGAAATAAAACAATGCCTAGCAGAACAATCAATACTATCTAAACGGTAAATAAACATGTCTGGTGATTTTTTATCTCAAATTTCGAATTTGTACTGACGAAGTTTCTCAGCACCCGTTCGTTTGCCGGACTTCGCTGAAAGGGTACGGTGTAAAAAAATTCTGCGCATAATATTCAAATTTCTTCTTTTTCCAAAATATTGAACCCGCTAGAGGGGGGTGCGCATTATACATGGGTGCGCACTATACTCAAGAAAATACGGTATACATGCTATAGGAGAAGGTTATTATCGTCTGGGAGAAGGATTATATAGACATGATATTGGAGAAGGAACCATGAATCATATGGAAGAAGGATATTGTTATTATTTGGGCCAAGGGTATTATATTGGAGCAGGATGTTATTATACAACACAGGTTGAACTCCCATGTGGGTCCGAGTGCTACCATATGTGAAGCTGAGGTAGAGCTGGAGGATTCCCTGGGTGCTGAAAGTGGCTTTGAAGCATACTCATTCACTTTTTTCGTACAGATTATGAAGGTACCTCAGGGGTAGTATGTGACCCAACGACCCATGACCCAACGAAGCAGGCAGGAACGTTCACGACTGCTGCTATGTCTGTGTTTCAGCAGCAACACCCAGCCCCCACTAAACCCTAGATTGTTCACGACGCAACAACACCAAGCCCTGACTAAATCCTAGCACGTTCACGACGCAACAACACCCAGCCCTGACTAAACCCTAGCTCATTCAGCAACAACACCTAGCCCCCACTGTGCCGCACCGTCAATGATGTGCTATGTCTGTGTTTCAGCAACAACACCTAGCCACCACTGTGCAGCACCGTCAATGATGTGCTGTGTCTGTGTTTCAGCAACAACACCTAGCCCCCACTGTGCCGCACCGTCAATGATGTGCTATGTCTGTGTTTCAGCAACAACACCTAGCCCCCACTGTGCCGCACCGTCAATGATGTGCTGTGTCTGTGTTTCAGCAACAACACCTAGCCCCCACTGTGCAGCACCGTCAATGATGTGCTGTGTCTGTGTTTCAGCAACAACACCTAGCCCCCACTGTGCAGCACCGTCAATGATGTGCTGTGTCTGTGTTTCAGCAACAACACCTAGCCCCCACTGTGCCGCACCGTCAATGATGTGCTGTGTCTGTGTTTCAGCAACAACACCTAGCCCCCACTGTGCCGCACCGTCAATGATGTGCTGTGTCTGTGTTTCAGCAACAACACCTAGCCCCAACTGTGCCGCACCGTCAATGATGTGCTATGTCTGTGTTTCAGCAACAACATCTAGCCCCCACTGTGCAGCACCGTCAATGATGTGCTATGTCTGTGTTTCAGCAACAACACCTAGCCCCAACTGTGCCGCACCGTCAATGATGTGCTATGTCTGTGTTTCAGCAACAACACCTAGCCCCCACTGTGCCGCACCGTCAATGATGTGCTGTGTCTGTGTTTCAGCAACAACACCTAGCCCCCACTGTGCCGCACCGTCAATGATGTGCTATGTCTGTGTTTCAGCAACAACACCTAGCCCCCACTGTGCCGCACCGTCAATGATGTGCTATGACATTCACACGCGCACCAGAGTCTGTCTCAGTCCACAGTATCAGTGCAATGGCCGTAATGACTGTATCAATGGAGCTGATGAATCTCACAGCATTTGTCCAAGAGGTTAGTAGTTGCAGGGATAATTCTCGGGTGGGGCCTTGTGCTTTTAGCCCCTAAAACTGAACAAAGGCCCACATTTTCAAATACAATGGGGCATTTTAACATTGTGCTGTATGGGCAAGTGTGGGTGTACCTCTGGGATATTTGAAACTACGGTACAGTACTGTGGCTGTCAGTGGGACATTTAGAAGTTCTGATGCTTGTGATGATGTGGGTAGACTGGGATGTGCAGGCAATAGGAGGTCATGTTGGACAGGTAGACGATGTTCCATCTGTTTGTTGTGTAGATGTAGACTACTGATTCTGGATTTCAGTAACCACTGACCACCCTGTGTGCTCGCCACCGTCCATCCTCTGCAACGATGTCCAGACAGGCAGGTGGACTTGTCTCAAACCAGAGTACCAGTGTAACGGCCAGCAGGACTGCACCAACGACGCGGACGAGTCACCGGCCCTCTGTCCTCAACGTGAGTCATTCTTCTAGAACGTATATGAATAATCTCGAGAATAATCTCTCACGTGTGTAATGTCATTTCTTTCAACAACAAAATGCTCCTTGATGATCCGGGTGGAATTGGTCTTCAGCAACCCATGCTTCTCTTAAGAGACAACAAGCAGGATTGGTTGGTCAGGCTTTCTGACTTGGTTAATGCTTGTCAGTAATCCCAGTTGCATAGATCGATTGTCTGGTCCAGATTTGATTATTTACAGGTCACCATCATATAGATGGATTATTGCTGAGTGTGGCGTTAAACAAGAAACAAATCAACAATTATTTTGTTTTGTTAACAGACCACCATATACTTTGCTACCTGGTGATTTATGTGTCACAAGTTTGTATTTGCAGTCATTATTAGTTCTTTTCTTCCACTTGTGACCAGACCAAGCTTGTGGTGGCGTGGTGCATGACATCTACGGCACCCTTACCTCGCCACGCTACCCCCGCGACTACCCCAACGGCAAGGACTGTGAGTGGACGATCCACGCTGGCAACCCCGGAGACAAGGTGCAGCTGCGTTTCTCCAGCTTCAACCTGCAGCACGAGCGCAACACCGACTACGTATCGGTGTACAACGGCAGGAGCAGCAGCAGCCCACTCATAGGGACCTACTACGGGGGTAACAAACCTCCGGCCATCATTGAGGTGTCAACAAACTGGATGTTCATCAAGTTCCACTCAGATCACCACTACCCAGAGCAGGGATTCAATGCCACATTCCAACAAAAAGGTTAGTTTCAATGAAGTCTGGGCTTGTAGTTACATGTTGGCCCAGGTGGGAATTCCACATCTTCCCGAGGCAAGGGAGGTAACCGACTGTTAAAGTCCTGTTTCCGCCCTTGCCGAACAAACCTGGAATATTGTGGCTTGATCGTAGCGCCAATAGTGGCTATTATGAGTTATGTCCTTTCTATGTTCCTCATATTGACCAATCAGATTCCACCTCTCACATCACTTGCATTTGCTTCAGACAAAGTGGCAACGACCAGTAAAAACAATCTGATTGATAATCAATATCTTTGTTGTAATAAAACGTGTCTTACCTCGCAGAGTGCCTCAAATCACTTAAGCATCTTGAATACATGAAAAAAATAATTAAATTTCTGTCAACGCTTCATGTTGTTGATGCACCAGATGTCGATTACATTACATGATTTTCATTGGACTATGCAAAGATTTGTTAGTCCAGCCAAAATATAACTCCATAATTCCAGCCTAGTTCAACGAGGGTGGAAACTGGATTTTAATGGTCAGTTAACTCCATTGCCTTGGCTCCCCATGTAACAGATGACTACAAGTAGGAGTGGGTGGTTTCAGTCTGTGTCGTATGTTTATTGTCCTGTGTTTTTGCCTAACTGAGAAGCCGTGTCAAGTCTAGAAAGCAATGTGGCTATTCTTCTCCCATGACCACGATTTGATAAACCACACGTGTTGCAGTGACCACGATTTGATAAACCACACGTGTTGCAGTGACCACGATTTGATAAACCACTCGTGTTGCAGTGACCACGATTTGTTAAACCACACATGTTGCAGTGACCACATTTTAGAATATCTTTGACTTTATTCAAACATTTCTATATAATACTAAACCCAATCTGTATTACAAACAAGTGCCTTTCCTATCCTAACAGACATATCACTGCAGATCACTGCTTGCAGCAACAGTTAAACCTAGTTGGGTAGCCTTGTAGTTAAAGTGCTTGCCTGTCATGCTAGAGGCCTGGGTTTAATTCCTCACAAGTTTAAACTATGTGAAGCTCATTTCTACCATCCTCCACTGTGATATGGCTGGAATGTTGCCAAAAGAGGCATAAAATGTTACCAATGTTGTGTGCAGGTCAGTGTATCCCCGGCGTCCAGGAGGCATGCAAGATGGAGGGGGACTGTTACCAGATCAGTGAGAAGTGTGATGGAGTTTGGAACTGCCCGGAACACGGATCCGATGAACTTGGGTGCAGTAAGTGAAGTTGAATGTATCTGTGAACAATGAGTGAGTGAGTGAGTGAGTGAGTGAGTGGGGTTTAACGCCGCTTTTAACGGTATTCCAGTTATATCGCGGCACGTCAGCTTAATGTGGGAGGAAAGCCTGAAGTGATGCAGGTCTCGGACGTTTACCACTTCGATGAAACCCACGAGCACGGGTATGGTGCTGACAAACCTAGAAACATAATCAGGGCGAACCGGGATTCGAATCCACAATCATAGGTTTCTGGCAGGCCCAAGGGACGCAATTCAGCACAGCGAATCGCGGCGCCTTAGACGACTGGGCCACCCGTGCCCCCTGTGAACAATGAGTGAGTGAGTGAGTGAGTTTCGTTTAACGCCGCTTTTAACAGTATTCCAGTTATATCGCGGCGTGTCAGCTTAATGTGGGAGGAAAGCCCGAAGTGATACAGGTCTCAGACGTTTACCACTTCTGTGAAACCCACGAGCACGGGTATGGTACTGACAAACCTAGAAACATAATCGGGGCGAACCGGGATTCGAACCCACAATCATAGGTTTCTGGCGTGCCCAAGGGACGCAACTCTGCACAGCGAATCGCGGCGCCTTAGACGACTGGGCCACCCATGCCCCCTGTGAACAATGAATACACAATGCCATTTAGAAAGTGGTCAAATGTAACAAATGTTATATTTGGGATAACACTTTCTTAGTAAAGTACAGATTCTCGTACTTTTATTGGTTGAACCACACCTTAGTAGTGGTAGCCGTGCCAATTTACACGTGTCAGAGGGGTACTCAAAGTACGTGATCTAGACTACCAGTTGTCAGACTTTCATTTTTGTGGAAGCCTCGGTGGCTGAGTGGGTTAGATCGCTGACTTTGTGTGCTGGCAATTAGATGCCTCACTCTGGCACGTGTGAACCAGTTGATACTAATTAATTGTAAAGGATTCCATGGCATTTGATCAGCTGATCAAGCAATTATTTTTGTGTTTGTGTTTCCTTAAACCGACACCAATTAGACCTCACCCACTAGTGGAATACTGTTTCCTGATTGGTTGATAATAGGGTTGGGGCTTCCATGTTCTTACAATGAATGTTGGCACTCATTTCAAGCTGTTTTATGTTGATGATTTACTGAGAAGTCTGCGAAGTTTTATTGTTGACTTATTTGTTTATAAGAATTAAATTTAATATGTTTTTTTTTGCGTTTATGGAGATATGAACGTAAAGCAGTTTACACACTGTAAATCCGTGCAGCCATTCTTTACTGATGTAACATGCTGTGCTCACATGCCTGTACCCGAGTGTAGGCCGTGGGGGTTCCAGGTTAGGACAGGTCGACTTAATAGAGGTCAAAATCACTGACTTGGTTGATAGAGTGTCCCACTCCCTACACCCTGGATCGATGCTCATAACGTCAGTCACTGGTTTGTCTGGCCCAGGATCGTTCATTTACATGTTGGGTCATACAGCTGGAATGTTGCGGATTGCAGCCTTAAGCAACAAACAAAACAAACATTTGTACTGTTTTTCTTCATTTGACCTCGAGTGTGATTCCCCCGCCCTTCAACTTTCACACAGCAATCTCAACTGTAATCGGACATAAAGTAATCTGTCAGGGTGGCTGTTTGAACAGCACGTGTACTAGAATTAGAGACAAACTTTAGTAGCTCAACACGCTCAATGTGATTTGGAATGCTTTCCGAATTCTTTTGTCATATACACATTAGGCAAATGCTGCATTGTTGACTCGTATGTTCAGAACCTTTTTAATTTTTATCTTGAACTTTTCCAAGCCAACAAGTTCAAACTAGAGTTTTTTGTTTATGGTCATGTTGTATTTTCCAGAACTGTGTGGGACGCTCCAGTTCAGCTGTGGGTCGGCCAGCTCATGCTACTCCCGACAGGACCGATGCAACGGAGGCAGTCAGTGTCACAACCACGCTGATGAGAAAAACTGTAGTAAGTAGACAGGGAAACAGTAGCTGAAGCAGTCAGTGTCACAATCACGCTGATGAGAAAAACTGTAGTAAGTAGACAGGGAAACAGTAGCTGAAGCAGTCAGTGTCACAACCACGCTGATGAGAAAATCTGTAGTAAGTAGACAGGGAAACAGTAGCCGAAGCAGTCAGTGTCACAACCACGCTGATGAGAAAAACTGTAGTAAGTAGACAGGGAAACAGTAGCCGAGGCAGTCAGTGTCACAATCACGCTGATGAGAAAAACTGTAGTAAGTAGACAGGGAAACAGTAGCCGAGGCAGTCAGTGTCACAATCATGCTGATGAGATAAACTGTAGTAAGTAGACAGGGAAACAGTAGCCGAAGCAGTCAGTGTCACAATCACGCTGATGAGATAAACTGTAGTAAGTAGACAGGGAAACAGTAGCCGAAGCAGTCAGTGTCACAACCACGCTGATGAGAAAAACTGTAGTAAGTAGGCAGGGAAACAGTAGCCGAAGCAGTCAGTGTCACAACCACGCTGATGAGAAAAACTATAGTAAGTAGACAGGGAAACAGTAGCCGAGGCAGTCAGTGTCACAACCATGCTGATGAGAAAAACTGTAGTAAGTAGACAGGGAAACAGTAGCCGAGGCAGTCAGTGTCACAATCACGCTGATGAGATAAACTGTAGTAAGTAGACAGGGAAACAGTAGCCGAGGCAGTCACTGTCACAATCACGCTGATGAGATAAACTGTAGTAAGTAGACAGGGAAACAGTAGCTGAAGCAGTCAGTGTCACAATCACGCTGATGAGAAAAACTGTAGTAAGTAGACAGGGAAACAGTAGCTGAAGCAGTCAGTGTCACAACCATGCTGATGAGAAAAACTGTAGTAAGTAGACAGGGAAACAGTAGCTGAAGCAGTCAGTGTCACAACCACGCTGATGAGAAAAACTGTAGTAAGTAGACAGGGAAACAGTAGCTGAAGCAGTCAGTGTCACAATCACGCTGATGAGATAAACTGTAGTAAGTAGACAGGGAAACAGTAGCTGAAGCAGTCAGTGTCACAACCACGCTGATGAGAAAAACTGTAGTAAGTAGACAGGGAAACAGTAGCCGAAGCAGTCAGTGTCACAATCACGCTGATGAGAAAAACTGTAGTAAGTAGACAGGGAAACAGTAGCCAAGGCAGTCAGTGTCACAATCACGCTGATGAGAAAAACTGTAGTAAGTAGACAGGGAAACAGTAGCCGAGGCAGTCAGTGTCACAATCACGCTGATGAGAAAAACTATAGTTAGTAGACAGGGAAACAGTAGCTGAAGCAGTCAGTGTCACAATCACGCTGATGAGATAAACTGTAGTAAGTAGACAGGGAAACAGTAGCTGAAGCAGTCAGTGTCACAATCACGCTGATGAGATAAACTGTAGTAAGTAGACAGGGAAACAGTAGCTGAAGCAGTCAGTGTCACAATCACGCTGATGAGAAAAACTATAGTAAGTAGACAGGGAAACAGTAGCTGAAGCAGTCAGTGTCACAATCACGCTGATGAGATAAACTGGAGTAAGTAGACAGGGAAACAGTAAGGAGTATATTTACAGACTGTATGAACCATCGTACCTTCTCAGCCCCTCTGTGTTTATTCTGTAGAGTTGAAAGCAACACAGAGTTCATCCTGTGACTGCCAATAAGGGAGTTCTTGTATTTACTTTAACCTTTGTACATTAGGAATCAGTTGAACCGTACAATGTGCAATAGGAATCTTTATGCCTTCAGTTTGGGGTCTTGTAGCTTCCTTCCACACCAGGCTTATGCGCCATGATAGAACTGAAATACTGTTCAAAGCTGTGATTTTCCCCAAGGTCCTCACTCAATCATCAGGTATAGGACAACAGAGATCTGCATCAGTATTGTTCCCCAGTGTTGTTCCCCAGTGTCATTCTCCAGTGTTGTTCCCCAGTGTCATTCTCCAGTGTTGTTCCCCAGTGTCATTCTCCAGTGTTGTTCCCCAGTGTTGTTCCCCAGTGTCATTCTCCAGTGTCGTTCCTCAGTGTCATTCTCCAGTGTTGTTCCCCAGTGTCATTCTCCAGTGTTGTTCCCCAGTGTTGTTCCCCAGTGTCATTCTCCAGTGTCGTTCCTCAGTGTTGTTCCCCAGTGTTGTTCCCCAGTGTTGTTCCCCAGTGTCGTTCTCCAGTGTATTTCCCCAGTGTTGTTCCCCAGTGTCGTTCCCCAGTGTTGTTCCCCAGTGTCGTTCCCCAGTGTTGTTCCCCAGTGTCGTTCCCCAGTGTTGTTCTCCAGTGTTGTTCCCCAGTGTTGTTCCCCAGTATTGTTCCCCAGTGTTGTTCTCCAGTGTTGTTCCCCAGTATTGTTCCCCAGTGTTGTTCTCTAGTGTCATTCTCCAGTGTCGTTCCCCAGTGTCGTTCCCCAGTGTTGTTCCCCAGTGTCGTTCCCCAGTATTGTTCCCCAGTGTTGTTCTCCAGTGTTGTTCCCCAGTGTCATTCTCCAGTGTTGTTCTCCAGTGTCGTTCTCCAGTGTCGTTCCCCAGTGTCGTTCCCCAGTGTCGTTCCCCAGTATTGTTCCCCAGTGTTGTTCTCCAGTGTTGTTCCCCAGTGTCGTTCTCCAGTGTCGTTCCCCAGTATTGTTCCCCAGTGTTGTTCTCCAGTGTTGTTCTCCAGTGTCGTTCTCCAGTGTCGTTCCCCAGTATTGTTCCCCAGTGTTGTTCTCCAGTGTTGTTCCCCAGTATTGTTCCCCAGTGTCGTTCCCCAGTGTTGTTCCCCAGTGTCGTTCCCCAGTGTCGTTCTCCAGTGTTGTTCCCCAGTGTCATTCTCCAGTGTTGTTCCCCAGTGTCATTCTCCAGTGTTGTTCCCCAGTGTCGTTCCCCAGTGTTGTTCCCCAGTGTCATTCTCCAGTGTTGTTCCCCAGTGTCATTCTCCAGTGTTGTTCCCCAGTGTCATTCTCCAGTGTTGTTCCCCAGTGTCATTCTCCAGTGTCGTTCCCCAGTGTTGTTCCCCAGTGTTGTTCCCCAGTGTCATTCTCCAGTGTCGTTCCCCAGTGTCGTTCTCCAGTGTTGTTCCCCAGTGTCATTCTCCAGTGTTGTTCCCCAGTGTCATTCTCCAGTGTTGTTCCCCAGTGTCGTTCCCCAGTGTTGTTCCCCAGGGTCATTCTCCAGTGTTGTTCCCCAGTGTCATTCTCCAGTGTTGTTCTCCAGTGTTGTTCCCCAGTGTCGTTCCTCAGTGTTGTTCCCCAGTGTCTTTCCTCAGTGTCATTCTCCAGTGTTGTTCCCCAGTGTCGTTCCCCAGTGTTGTTCCCCAGTGTCGTTCCTCAGTGTTGTTCCCCAGTGTCGTTCCTCAGTGTCATTCTCCAGTGTTGTTCCCCAGTGTCGTTCCTCAGTGTTGTTCCCCAGTGTCGTTCCTCAGTGTCATTCCCCAGTGTTGTTCCCCAGTGTCGTTCCCCAGTGTCGTTCCCCAGTGTCGTTCTCCAGTGTTGTTCCCCAGTGTCGTTCCCCAGTGTTGTTCCCCAGTGTCATTCTCCAGTGTTGTTCCCCAGTGTCATTCCCCAGTGTTGTTCTCCAGTGTTGTTCCCCAGTGTCGTTCCCCAGTGTCGTTCCCCAGTGTCGTTCCTCAGTGTCGTTCCTCAGTGTTGTTCCCCAGTGTCATTCCCCAGTGTCGTTCCCCAGTGTCGTTCCCCAGTGTTGTTCCCCATTGTTGTTACCCAGTGTCATTCTCCAGTGTTGTTCCCCAGTGTCACGCTCCAGTGTTGGTCGCCAGTGTCGTTCCCCAGTGTTGTTACCCAGTGTCATTCTCCAGTGTTGGTCGCCAGTGTTGTTCCCCAGTGTCATTCTCCAGTGTCGTTCCCCAGTGTCATTCCCCAGTGTTGTTCCCCAGTGTCATTCTCCAGTGTTGTTCCCCAGTGTCATTCCCCAGTGTTGGTCGCCAGTGTTGTTCCCCAGTGTCATTCTCCAGTGTCGTTCCCCAGTGTTGTTCCCCAGTGTTGTTCCCCAGTGTTGTTACCCAGTGTCATTCTCCAGTGTTGTTTCCCAGTGTCATTCTCCAGTGTTGGTCGCCAGTGTCGTTCCCCAGTGTCGTTCCCCAGGGTCGTTTCCCAGTGTCGTTCCCCAGTGTCGTTTCCCAGTGTATTTCCCCAGTGTCGTTTCCCAGTGTCGTTCCCCAGTGTCGTTCCCCAGTGTTGTTCCCCAGTGTCGTTCCCCAGTGTTGGTCTCCAGTGTCGTTCCCCAGTGTTGTTCTCCAGTGTTGTTCTCCAGTGTTGTTCCCCAGTGTCGTTCCCCAGTATTGTTCCCCAGTGTCGTTTCCCAGTGTCGTTCCCCAGTGTCGTTCCCCAGTGTCGTTCCCCAGTGTCGTTCCCCAGTGTTGGTCTCCAGTGTCGTTCCCCAGTGTTGTTCTCCAGTGTTGTTCTCCAGTGTCATTCTCCAGTGTTGTTTCCCAGTGTCGTTTCCCCAGTGTTGTTCCCCAGTGTCGTTCCCCAGTTTTGTTCCCCAGTGTCGTTCCCCAGTGTTGGTCTCCAGTGTCGTTCCCCAGTGTTGTTCCCCAGTGTCGTTCCCCAGTGTTGTTCCCCAGTGTCGTTCCCCAGTGTTGTTCCCCAGTGTCGTTCCCCAGTGTTGTTCCCCAGTGTCGTTCCCCAGTGTTGGTCTCCAGTGTCGTTCCCCAGTGATGGTCTCCAGTGTCGTTTCCCAGTGTTGTTCCCCAGTGTTGTTCCCCAGTGTTGTTTCCCAGTGTTGTTCCCCAGTGTCGTTCCCCAGTGTTGTTCTCCAGTGTTGTTCCCCAGTGTCGTTCCCCAGTGTCGTTCCCCAGTGTTGTTCCCCAGTGTCGTTCCCCAGTGTCGTTCTCCAGTGTCGTTCCCCAGTGTCGTTCTCCAGTGTCGTTCCCCAGTGTCGTTCCCCAGTGTTGTTTCCCAGTGTCGTTCCCCAGTGTCATTCCCCAGTGTCGTTCCCAAGTGTTGGTCCCCAGACAAATGTCATTGGTTAGGATGATGTTGACAAATAAGAATCACCCAGATCCAGAGTTGTTCCCCTTTGTTTCAGCTGCCAAGCAGTGTGGGTCTCACAAGGGCCTGTTCCTATGCAAGAATAAACGCTGCATCTATGAGACGTGGGAGTGTGACCGCACTGACGATTGTGATGACCACTCAGACGAAGATGGGTGTCCTTCACCTTGTGAGTTTGAAGCATTCTGTTTTATGATCCTCACAATCTTCACTGTTATTCCCGAGCATTCATCTGTAAATTTATATTTGAGATTTTGGAATTTCCGAGCCTTTTTAGGATTTTATTTCAATTGATTTTTTATCATATATTAATTTTCATGTGCAGTTATTGTGAGCCAAAATATACTTTTAGTGTATGATTGATAATTGCAATATTTTTTCGATGTTTTGGAGAAAAATTGTAACGGGTAGATATTTTTTCCAAAGTGTGGTGAATGTGAGAAAGTTTGAAGGAATACTCCCCATGGGGAGTCTGGGTATAGGTCCTCAGCAACCCATGCTTGTCGTAAGAGGTCATCAAATGGTTCATGAGGTCAGCCTTGGTGACTTGGCTGCTCACCATTTCGATCACTGGATTGTCTGATCCAGACTTAATTATTTACAGGCCGCCATCAAAGAGCTGGAATATTGCAAGTATGTGGCGTTAAACAAGAAACAAACTTGAAGGAATACTTTACAGCATGTTGTTTGTTTCCAGTCTTCACCCGCCGTGTGATTGTGGCCGCCGTGACTGGTTCCCTCATCTGCTCCCTGCTGCTGGTCATCGCTCTCGGCTGTATATGTAAGGTGTATGCGTTACGGATGAACGAACAGTACGGCCCCCGACACGAGAGCCCCCTCAGCCGGCTACAAGCCGAGTTTCTACGGCGACGTGCCCCACCTCCCCCTTACCACGAGGCCATGTTGACGTCGAGGCCGTATGAAGAAGCTCGTCAGGAATACTTAAGTCAGTCACGTGACCAGCATAGACGAAGGTCCAGAGATAGGCGGAGAAATCAGCAATTGCCGCCGACACCTGAAGAGCCGTCGTCGCATCAGATCGTGAATGAGACAGCAGATGACCATCAGCTAGCAGGAGAAAATGATGTTCAACTGATATCTCTGAACTCTACACATTTACAAAATGCTAATATGGATACCTCTTCCACTGTGGAACTCATTCCTCCTTCCACATCCAGTGATTCGGAGGACAGTCAGGCTGGGACATACAACAACGGGAATGTCGCCGATGATGACGACAACGACTCCGTTCTGCTGGACATCACGGACGGAGTTGGCTTAACAGCGTCCTGGCGATCGCTGTCTCAACGGAGCAGCGATGAGGAACAGTCGCCAGAACACGCCCCCTCGGATCCCGGTTGTGATAGCGGCGACTCGGCCAGTGCAAGCCTTTCTGTGGATAACATGACATTAACGCTACACGAGTCTCTTGACAAGGAGAACGGCGTGGAGGTGAGCGAGTCCGACCCTGTGTTGCCGGGGATGGATATCACGGAGAAGGAGCCGGGGGACAACCACCCAACGCGGCCATCTGTAGAGGAACCCCAGAACTCCGTCTCCACGCCCGTGCCTCGCGATCAGAACACTGACCCTGAACCACCTCTTATCAAACACCAGTGAAGTCTACATTAGACTGATAGTCACAGATCACAAATTACTTAATATATTTCATTCATGATTATGCTGACTGTTTTGATATAAACGCATACATTATGAAATCCCGAGGGTATAACCATCCTTCTGTATACATAGACTTTGTGGATAGCCTGAGTTTGTCCTGTCATTTAATCAGATTTATCAAGTATGTATCTGCTCTTTACTTAAGCCATTGCCATGTTGCATCAGTTTCAGTTGCGTCTAGACCAGCTGTGTTGAGTTTGTAGCAGACACTGTCATTCATGTGCCTTCCTCCAGGACCTATGCATTCCGTCACATGTAGTCCGGTCCAGAAACATATCACGTGTCACTTTCTCTTGGAGGGTGATAGCACCTGTAGTTGAGCTGGCGATGTGACCAGGGTTTGCCACATCTTGTTCCCCCACTACAGAGACTTGGCTGATGGCCTTTGTGGACTCAGTCCCAGTCCCATCAGATCTCAGTACTGGCTGCCACCACACAGTGATCTGAGGTCATCCCACCACACCACACCACACGTCAGAACGACCTTACCTCGACTTTGAGCAACCAATGAAATTACTAACAAGAAGTCGACATTAGCCAATTATGAATAACCTTTCTCGTGAGCTTTACATCACTAGTTGCAAAATGTCAACTTTCACTCCAGACTAGATTTGAAAAATACCAATTCAAAATTTGAAAACGGAACAAAAGAAAATTCTGGACTGTCTAATTGAAGGCAGAGATTGTATGACTGTATTTTCCACTGGCTATGGAAAGTATCTTCCGTTTCAAATGTTTTTCCCATTCAAGCGGCGGTGATTTTACAGAATCAGTCGTACAGCTAGTAACTGTCGTTGGAATACCCTGTGTTAAACTTTTCAAGGTTGCATTATTACAAAATGTATTCTGAATGAAGCTCTGATTGGTCGGATGAAAGGTCGTTCTGAAATCACCCATAATTGGATGTCCTCCGATCTCTGTTTAGCGATTTTACTGAGTCTGGTGTTGTAGGGTGGTCAGGCTGTGTCATCTTGACCTTATGACATGGATCGATGCTCATGCTTTCACTCACTGGTTTCCTGGTGTTGTGATGTAGCTGGGATACCACCTGAGTCAACAACAGCAGCAGCATATCTGAGTCACTCCCCAAGTAGATATGTTGGGTTCAACGCCAGTCACGGAATTGTTGTTGTTACAGTTCCGCAAGGAGCAGTAAGTCTCTCTCTCCTTATGTTCTTAGTGCTATGTGTATTATTTGTAATGCTAAACATTCTGACATTCTATGTTCTACATTCGGAGGGGGATTAGTGGCCCAGGCATCTAAGGAGCTGCCACTCGCTGTGCAGACCAGACTCTGGCATGACTTATTCCTTATTGATCTTCATTGATGTTTGTAACATTGAAATATAGCCGGGTTTTACCTAGAAGTTACCACAGGCACAGGTCCATGGCATAGACACCTTCTGTGGACTAACACAAAGCATGGTGTCTGCAGGAGATGTGTCTCCATCTCAGACATTGTGTCTGCAGGAGATGTGTCTCTATCTCAGACATTGTGTCTGCAGGAGATGTGTCTCTATCTGAGACATTGTGTCTGCAGGAAATGTGTCTCTATCTCAGACATTGTGTCTGCAGGAAATGTGTCTCTATCTCAGACATTGTGTCTGCAGGAGATGTGTCTCTATCTCAGACATGGTGTCTGCAGGAGATGTGTCTCTATCTCAGATATGGTGTCTGCAGGAGATGTGTCTCCATCTCAGACATTGTGTCTGCAGGAAATGTGTCTCTATCTCAGACATTGTGTCTGCAGGAGATGTGTCTCTATCTCAGACATGGTGTCTGCAGGAGATGTGTCTCTATCTCAGATATGGTGTCTGCAGGAGATGTGTCTCTATCTCAGATATGGTGTCTGCAGGAGATGTGGCTCCATCTCAGACATGGGGTCTGCAGGAGATGTGTCTCCATCTCAGACATGGTGTCTGCAGGAGATGTGTCTCTATCTCAGATATGGTGTCTGCAGGAGATGTGTCTCCATCTCAGACATTGTATCTGCAGGAGATGTGTCTCCATCTGAGACATAGTGTCTACCGTCAATGTGTCTCCATCTGAGACATGGTGTCTGCATGAGACATGTCTCCATCTGAGACATGGTGTCTTCAGGAGATGTGTCTCTATCTCAGACATGGTGTCTGCAGGAGATGTGTCTCTATCTCAGATATGGTGTCTGCAGGAGATGTGTCTCCATCTGAGACATGGTGTCTGCATGAGACATGTCTCTATCTGAGACATGGTGTCTGCAGGAGATGTGTCTCTATCTCAGACATGGTGTCTGCAGGAGATGTGTCTCCACAAGACGAACGTCAGGCAGAGATAATTCAAAGAAACCAACGGCGCCATCAACAGTCGGAATCGACTTGTAATGTGCCGGTTTAGATTTTGTCATTGATGTATCATTCATTAACATTGCTAAAGTTTTTAATCGATCATTGAAACAACCAAACTCAATATTGAAGTTTGATAAAAAGAAATGCAGTGATTTTAATGTTTACCACAAGTTTTATTTATATTAAAAAATAAATATTTCATAAAATTCATTTTTGTTTCTGACTATTGATGTTCAACAAGATTTATTCTGTGCGATAGGACGACTAATGATCTGAAGTGATGTTATTTAATTCCATTGAGTTTCTTAATAATACAAATGTTAGACAAATTTAGATGGGGGTAAATTATCTCAATCTGCCCTGTTATAATAATTGTTTGTTGGAAGTAACGACAGATTCCTCTTCACAGATTAAAGAAACATTGTGCCAAAATGTATATTACAACCGAGACAATGATCTGTCACAGCAAATCAGGCCTAACTTGGTGTGGTTTCAGTTTCCCCGTCTTTCCGAGTTTCATGTGCCTATGTTACTGATATTTGGGGAGCACTTGAAGGATACTTGTCTCAACATATTTTCAGCTGGTTTTGAAGAAATTGTTACCATTTTACAAAACACATGACCTACCTAGAAACCGAAATGTTTAGATTTGTGAAATCGAAACCACATCCTTGTTGGCCTCATGTATGTGTTTTTGTATATGTTTTGTATATAGTGTTGACTGTGCCCATTGACTGACGTTATTTATGTGGAAGTATATTCTGCATGTTCGGGGTTCAGATTTCTTACTACTTTACCTTGAACTACTTGTATCAAACTCTGGTTTGTAAAATTGTCTTTTTATATTTGTGTATGCCTCATGTGCTTTTAATACGTAATATTAATGTTGTTTTGTTGTACACACCTGTAGTTGTTGCCTTGTCCTGCGGTGTTGTTGGTCACTACGCCAGGAGGGGGACAGGGGACATTAGGATGCTGGCAGGGTCAGTTTTAGGTTATTTCCTTAAAAAAAATCCTCTTATACAAACGTTTTAAACCAAACAGATAAATGTTGAAAAAATGCTTAGCTTCAATCAATTTCTTAACATTGGTCGACTCTAGATGTGTCCATAAACCAGGTGTTGGATTAGCCAAAGTAAATATCATCACATTGTTGAATTGGAAAACGGACTGACTGATGTGAATAAGTCGCAGGGTGGCTCCACTATGCCGATGCAATGTGAAACGTTCCCTCCCTAACAGATGAGAAATATCTGCCTTTCTGCCACACACAATTTAGTTAAAAATTAATGGGGACTTAAGGTCCTTGAGGTTTTCTCAAGTGGTGTTTGAATAGTGCCCAGAGATTGGATATTATCATGGAGCGAAGAGGTCGGGTAGCCAAGTGGTTAAAGCGTTCGCTCGTCACGCCAAAGACCTGGGTTCGATTCCCTACATGGGGACAATGCGTGAAGCCCATTTCTGGTGTTCCCGGCATTGATATTTGCTGGAATAGTACTAAGAGTGGTGTAAAACGATACTCACTCACTCAGGAGAGAAAAGGTTATCCCCTAAAGCACGACAACATTAGGGGGGTCGACATAAGACTAGCTGACTCTATCATGGTCAGTTATGAAGAAACTAGACAGCAAGTGTTTTCTATTAATTGAATAATGTTTATGATTAATGTAATATAGGTTTAAAACTGACTGAGCTAACTTGATGTCAACATTCATTTAAGACTGACTTAAATTACTTGATGTCAACATACGTTGAAGACTGACTTAAGTTACTTGATGTCAACATACGTTGAAGACTGACTAAGGTCACTTGATGTCAACATACGTTGAAGACTGACTAAGGTCACTTGATGTCAACATACGTTTAAGACTGACTAAGGTGACTTGATGTCAACATACGTTGAAGACTGACTTAAGTTACTTGATGTCAACATACGTTGAAGACTGACTAAGGTGACTCGATGTCAACATATGTTTAAGACTGACTTAAATTACTTATTGTCAAAATATGTTTAAGACTGACTTAAATTACTTGATGTCAACATACATTTAAGACTGACTAAGGTGACTTGATGTCAACATACGTTTAAGACTGACTAAGGTGCATCCTAGCTGTCATGGAAGTGCTGTCAGCAACTTGCAGACACCCTGTGAGTTTCTACCTCATGTTTTCATACACCAAGAAATGTTAGACGGACATGATGCCCTGAAATTAGACCCCATGACTGCAGAAAATTTGGTGGTTGGTCCCTTAGAAAGGGACGTCTTACAACAGATGGGTCTCATCAGCTCTCTGTAGATATGTTGTTTAAGGTGTATGAATTGAGTCTGCTCTGGTCTTGTCTTAATGTCCAAGCTCTTCACAGCAACAGCCCCTTCTCGGAGCTGTCCATATTATCGCTGCCACCAGTCACAGCTCTCCACAGTGCTAGCTGTCTATAACCATGCATGGAGCTTAACTCGCAAACACCTGACCGTTATGTTTACAAACAAGTGATGACATTAGTGATGGCAAATCTCTTACACAGGAAAATGATTTTCTTTGTTTATCAATTTGTATTTCTATTTCATTTCAACTATGATGCAATTTGTATAGTAAGAATGTAAGGGGGAAGTTGGGTGCTGTTTCTTTAGTCTGCAATCTCAAACCAATCAGATTAAACAAACGCACATTAATTCATCTTGGAAATAAGAAGTCGGTTTTTAACTTTTTCAGATTTTACTATATGATCACTTACTCAAATATATATACCGGTACACAAAAATATAGATGTCACTACATTTGGTGTTTTATGATTCTTGTTATGGCCGCTTGCAAACTGGTGGTAAAGATAAAATAAGGAGTATGACGAAGTGTTGTGTCGTTGCAAGGGAGAGGATTTGATGATGTTCTCAAGGGAGACGATTTGATGATGTTTGGGGTTGGATAAAGAATGCACATTTTACCTATATACACCACTTATGTACAAAGATCATTTATCATCTTGTTGAGTTAGATGTCGTGGATGAAGGCGAGGAACCACTGCTTGTCTGTAGTCTTGTACCTTGCACTGCTCTTGGGACTTCAACTTTTGAAGGACCATGTTATTGTTGATGCTGTTCCTTGAACATGAACATGTTCCTGGTCCTGTTGTGTACAAGTGCTAGATGAACACTGTGAATCAGATGAATGTGATATAGAATAATGTGACCTGTAAGAAAGGAGAACAGAAAAATTGTCAACATGATCATGATTTATTAAAGATTTTATTTTGAATGCCACTTGAATTTGGTTGTGATTTTTTAAGTTACGTGTCAGACCAACTAGGCTACATTGTTTATATCAATGACTCACGCCACACTATATCGCTGACCTTGACAATGCAAGGTGTTCTGTCCATCATCCATCCATCCATCAGTCCATCTCTTTATCCTTTATCATTCGTCTATTAGCACTCTTCTTGACGGATCTGAAACTATCAATATTCTATTTCTAAGCATGTTCTTGCCTCACTCTGCGATGTAGAACTCTTCAGTTTGAAAAATTCAAAATGGCCTCCGCAGCAACTTAGTTTAGTAAAGAATACAGAATTCAGGATGACTTCACCAACCGATCGCCTGCGTGGTCTAGTCGATAGAGCATCTGCTCAGGTCACGGATGGTCGATAGTTCGATCCCCGTCCACATCATACCCAAAGACGGTGCTTGTTACCCCGCACTTGTTTCGGAGATGCACCAAGCAAGGAATACATGACCTAGTCAGGGCTCTAGTTGAACAGGGTCCTATTCAACTGACTTGTGTGAAAGGTCAAGGTCAGCAGAATTCAAGGACAAGAAACAGTACTTAATGTATGATGGAGATTTGAGATACAGTGGCAGACAGACAACTCATGTACTTATATTCCTGTAAAGCAACACAAGATATGTTAAATTCAATTTCTGTATTTTGTATACACGGTTTGAGGCTACTTCTCTCGGTGTCATTTGAAGAATACCACTCAATGAGCCAGTGGGAGCTGTGTGAAGTTGAAAATTTTTCCTGATCTGAAGGTATGGGTGAGTGAGGTTTAACGCTGCTATTTGCAATATTCCAGGAATATCACCAGAAATCGGCTTCACACATTGTATGCCAATTGGTGAATCGAACACAGGCCTCTGACATGACAATGGAATGCTTTGACCAACCGGTTACCCCACTGCCCATATAACATGCACTTAAACCAGACAATCACTATGCTTCAGTAATAGGCAGCAGATCCATCACCTATATTCAATGAGGATGGAGCATCTCACGTCCAACACAGCCAAGAAACTGCTGTAGCCGGTGTCGTGATGCACAAGGATGTACATGAGGGTGGGCATCGGACGACATTCATCACGTTACGATGTTACACCCATCAGTATCAGATCTGACTTGAATGCTGTGTACTACTTACAGAAATATAATGGTGAGGTGAAATTGGGTTAACGTCGCTTCCAAGATTATTGCACTGATATAGCGACGCATTAGTCCAGATCAGTACAAGCAGCCACACATGCTGTGTGTATGTGTGGCTGCTTGTACTGATCTGGACTAATGCCAATTTTGTAGTTCTAGCCCACTGAGATACCATGCCGCAGTTTAACATGAATACCCCACTTAGACACATTGTACCGACTCCGAGCTGACTAGTTCTTGTTTTAGCCTCTTAATGCCGAGTGCCAGTCAGGGTAACAACAAATATCAGCAAGATATCAGCAACATATTACTATAGACGACTATCAACTTCAGGATCAAGCCTCCACATACATCTAACTCATCCTTCACAACCACCACAGTACGACCCTGATATCGTAATGATGCACACAGACGGATTCACTGATTCCAGACTTACAATTGTAAAAGCTGAAGAGAGAGGTTGTATTCAAGGCCCCTGGAATATATAAAAGTTATTACATACTTGTGCATATGTATAATTATTTATAGTGTAGACAGAACATCCTGTGAGACTCTCCAGCTAGACTATATAATCATCATCTCCACTGATATATTCCATATGAATGCCAGTTTTTCAATGCCATGGATTTTTTGTTTTATACTCTAGACTTTGAATCAGACTAAACAAAAGAAATTACTTCGCTTGTCTCGTATTTGTTGATCGCCACCATTTCTTGCATACTGTTTTTCTGAAAAAGGTCAGCTTTTGACAGATAAAGCTGAAGTTATTCCGCTGCATTCGACCGAGTTTCCCACAGCGGTTGTGCACATATTCCGCTCACAACCGCTGTCAAATCAAATTTATTTTCATTCGCATAATAAATACATTCGGTTCCAATACAGAAGCTATGCTGTCAATACGCCTTCATTTTAAACCCATTCAACGTTTATTCAAGTAGATAGGAGAGACTGTATTCGAGTTCTTGGTCTGTGATATCAATCTGAGCACATACAGTATGTCTCGGCTTGATTAAAGGCTCAGATAGTTGGCATCAATTTTGTACAGGCCCAACTTCTGGCATCTTCCCAAGGCAAGGGAGTTAACTGACTATAAAAGTCCAGTTTCCACCCTTGCCGAACTACGCTTGAATTTCTGGGCTCGATCGCAGCGCCACCAGTGGCTATTACGAGTTATATCCCTTCTAGGTCCTTCCTATTGACCAATCAGATTCCACCTCTCATATCACTTGCATTTGCTTCAAACAAAATGCTGGCGCACAGTAAAGATGATCTGAGCGATAATCAAAATCTATATTGTGATAAAAAGATTCTTACTTTGTGAAGTGCATCATATCATGTGAGCACAAGTTGGTAGTACATATGCTTTGCAAATCCTGCAATCGACCGAAATCTGCACAGTTTCAAACCCGGATGTCAATTTCGTTACATGATTTTGATTGGACTATGCTCGTTAGTCCAGCCAAAATATGACTCCATAATCCCAGCTTAGTTCGGCATGGGTGGAAACTGGACTTTTATAGTCGGTTAACTCCCTTGCTTCAGGAAGATGAACTTCTGGATGACAAGGCATGCTGTGTTAGAACACCTGAAAGTATTGCTGGCTGGGCATCGCTGCAATCGCATTCAGTTTACTCCAGCCTCTGGCAACAACGGCAACAACTTTGTTCATGTATTTATTTTATTCATCATGTTGCAAACGATAAAAACATGTCACACATCTCAAATAAAGACTCAGACATTATCCACACATACAAAATTTGCACCATCATCGATGATATCAAAAGAAGTGTTTGCAACTATGGATCTGCATATGACCATCTATACGTGCACCATTGTAAGTACCTGAATGCTGTGTACTATATATATAAACATGACACACCACTTCCACCAATCAGATGCTTGGGGTACATGCTTGGGGAGTACATGGGAAAAATGTCATCCCTCCCATGAGGCACTCACTCTTCACCAATGCATCTGTGTGTCTTCAACCAGAGCTCCAGGTAAGTGTTGAGCAATGAGTTTTTACTCCAAGGTTTCTATTGTCATTGGGTTATTACATTTATCATAAGGTAACCAATATTTCTTCACTCATCTATTCATCACTCTATTGGGTTTTTTCCCAAATGAGTGAACATTTTATGATGTACAACAAAGGAAATGATGTTTCAGATGTATATAACAGTTCTAAATATATAGGATTGACTCGGTAAGTAAATTAGCTCGTAATTATGTTTCGGGAATTAGCTCCTGTGTACACATCCTGAAAAAATTGGATATTTACGCATGCTGTTTTTATAATTTGAGTTTTTCAGTTAATGCATGCATTTCTGTACACAAATTAATTGAAAGTAATTGGGTTTTTAACATTTCGGGGGTATTTTACGCAAATACGCTGCTTATCTGTAGCTATGTTCAACACTTCGTGTCAACCAGTGTCGAGTAGTGGTGTGGGAAATATCTCAGCAACATGACACACAGGTTAAAATATTAACAGATACAAGCAAATAATACTCATATGTTTGTGAACACCACTTCAACATAATAACGTTGCAAATTAAAAAGTGACTACATATATCACAATGCCAATAAAATATTTAGCTGAACAAACTGACAGAAACATCTGCCCTGCAATCACAGACCACACAAACTAATCACTTGTTGAACAGAATCTAACTGAAATTCATCTTCATATGTTTGTGGTGGAAATGAGTTCATAAAGCACAAGTGACCTCATTTACCTCCAGAATACCCCCGTGGGTTTAAAACGAGTGCCTACTGAGGTCCTACAGTATAACACCAGTCTAACATTCAGCTATACACTGACCATCCATTACTAAACACAGGATAAAATACTAAAATAACTCATAAATGCAGCAATAATAATTCAACTTTCATATATATTTCCAGGGAACATGTATAACAAACAAACTAATTGTTAACAATCTCATGAACAAATAATTATATTGTTACAGTTTTAACAGTTTAGTGACATGTTCTAATGTGATAGGTCACTCACACAGGAAGGTACTTGGTACTTTTTACTCACCGAGATAAGGAAATAAAACCAAACAACACATAAAGATGAGAATCTGATATGGATGTACTGGGTAACAGCCACACAACATCAGCAACCGAGGAGCAACATTCAGTCCGGGACACATTTTGTTCATACGGCACCATCACTTCACAGAAACACAAACAGCTGCCAACGTTCAGCGCAGAATCTTAAATGGCAGAAACGGTTTCGAACATTGACCTCTGCCAGTCTGCTGTACATGTGATTAAGATGTCAAGTTCGATCGCTATTCTATATCAGTATTAACTGACAACTTTCTTTATCCAGTGATCAACAAGTAAACTCATAGTCACAGAATAGCCAATGGAGAAATACCTGGTGCTGAGGTAACATTAACTGATAGGACAATCAATCCCACCACAGATCAAATTTGTAATTCTCTGAAGTATATCACCAACAGATCTGTAAATCTGTAAATCTGTAAATCTGTAAATCTGTAAATCTGTAAATCTGTAGCGTTCAGAAGCAGTTGGCAGCATGTGCAACCCAGCAAACACAACAACAAACAGACAGCAAGTCTCCGTACAGACACACACCATGTACTTCCCAGTGTCCGGCCCAGGTTATCTACGGTACTACACGATTTAGGCCCCGACCATCTGATACTAATATAAAAAATATTATCCGCCACAAAAAAAAACATTATTGCAAGATTTAACAAAAAAAATTATTCTCTCCTAGTTTTTATCTATTTTGCAGCCGTAGGTGAAATAATGCCTAGTCTCCATACATATCCTAGTCCTCTGAATATCACATGGTCGGTCATTGACTACGAGGGATTTCATGTTGTCATAGGGGCAACAGCCCGCTCTAAAACAAACATACACAATGAAATTGATATCAGTATACAGTATCAAATATCATCAGTTACCGTCTGTTGGTGTGTCACAGGTTTCCAGGCACACCCTGCATCCAATAGACCATGGAGGCCGCAGTCTAGGTCCCCGGTGAGGCGTCGCGAGCCTTGACTCAGGGGAAGGTCAGACAACAATGTGTGACCTGACTGTGTGCCATTGTTACTCATATTATCAACCTCTGGTTTCCCGTAAGTTGTAGCAGTATCACAAGGGGTATACGTGGTTTAATGCGTCCCGTGGTTTTTTTCTATCAAGAGCTGGAGGCAATTGATATCGCTACAACAAACTTATCTTGCCGACATGTTTCAATCTGCCACTAGAAAAGAATTCAAACAAATTGAAAATTGATAGAAAACAGGTGAGGTTAACTTGTCACATGACTTTCATCAACACTTACGCAATGTGCAGCTTTTTGCCTCTGGCTCGTGGTATAACACCCAACGAGGGACGCATAAAACCCCATGTTCCCTCGTGATCCTGCTACAACGAATTTATCTTACAGACATGTTTTAATATGACATTGTAAAATAATTCAAATAAATTCCTAATTGATAGAAAACAGCTGCTCGATTGAGCTGAGGTTAGTTTGCACTATGTCACATGACATCCATTCGTCTGGGAAAGCGTGCAGCTTTCTCCTTTGAAGCAGATTTATTTAAAGGATTTATTCTATCTGTCAGAAATGCATGTGCAGCCAGTAGTGCTCGTGGCGGGGTATATTTCCCCGCTAAGAAATTAATTAACCTCCAAGGCAGGTTACACAATATCTTATCAAGATCCCGTGAACCAATCAGACCTCAGGATTCTGACATGGAGGTAAGATAAGACTATTTACAGGCTGTTGTGACATAGCTGGAATAGTGCTGCCACAAAACTACATTCATTCACAGTCTTCTTAGCTAATGCTGGTTTTGTTTCTTACCCTGGTGGTGTTGCTGACAGGCCTATACACAGGTCGTAGCTGTAGACAGTCATGGAGCACCAACAACACAACAACAACAACAACAACAACAACAGTGTGTGAGTGAGTTGAGTATGATGCTGATTTCAACTGTGTGTAGTCATGTCTCTCAGTGTATGAGTGAGGGAAGCGGGAAGTGACACTAGACCACCACTATCTATGGTAGGTGGGTGAGTTTGGTTTTACACCGCTTTTAGCAATATTGCGGCAATATCATGGCAGGGGACACCAGAAATGGGCTTCACACATTGTACCCATGTCAGGAATCCAACCGGGTCTTCGGCGTGACGAGCAAACGCTTTAACCACTAGGCTACCCGACCGCCCCCATCACTATGGTAAGGTCCAGACAGAACTACAATAAAAGATTCTGTGAATCTGAAATGTCCAGTGGATCCTGGCATGGCTAAGGGACACAACTCTGCTTAGTGAACTGCAGTGCCTTCTACCACTGGGCCGTCCATGCCCTGAGAACAACAGACTTTAGTGAATCTCAAATTAGTCAGTGAGTAGAGTTTTATGCCACTTTTAGCAATATTCCAGCAATATCACAGCAGGAGAAACCAGATATGGGTCACACACTATGCCCATGTCGGGAATCGAACATAGGCATTACACATGACAAGCGAACATTTAAACCCCACCAAGAATGAAGTAATACAGAAACAGTATGACTCGTACATACAAAACACTGAATAGATGTACAATCATTCATGTGGGTTCGACACATAAAGCTTTTTTTAGTGTAGAAACATAAGATGTTAGGACACAAGCTAGAGTACATACTTATACCAATATTTATGTTAATCAGGTCGGTGTGAGAGCATCCATCAAATGTAGGAAGCCACACGATCATCCACAGCACTGACTGACTTCAACATAGTTGTGAAATACTGGTGTCCGGTCGGCAGCAGTCACACTGTATACAATCTCACAAACATCCACAGTCTGTGTCCTCTGCATCTAGCACAAAGCTGGAATCTAGTACAACTTCAGGCCTAGTAATCTCTCTGGTTGGTGCACTGAAAGTCTCTGACAGACAAGCGGCGCTAACTCACCCGAAAGTATTTTGGCACAGACTGCATTCATTGCGAATTGAAATGAAAACTGGGGTTTTATCATAAACCAACACACGTTATAATCACATGACAAAAATTGGTGTTCTTTGACTTCTTTTGAGTAGTATATCTACCATACGGTCAGTCTGTAATATACAGAACCTAGTTACCCTGCAAAATATTCATACCAGCAGTACATTGTAGCAGTCAAGAGATCTGTCAGTGTAAGGAAATACCTTATGAATAAAAATGTCTCTGATCACAAATTCATGGAAAAGGGATGTAATTACGTCCTTGCTTCAAGGAAAGAAAAGTGCTGTCTATACAATGATCCTACAGAACTGTAGAAGTCTTGAGCAGGTTGACATATTTCTCCTGGTATGTGACACAACCATCATGGTTCAAACACAATGTGTTCATGCAAGACTTAACATGGAGAAGTAAACAAGGAGAAACACACTATAATCAAACCTTGGGATGCCAATAGCAATGAGATCGTGATTCTGCTTATCTGGTACACAGCAGACTGTCAATGTACAGAGATTGCCATTGTTTGGAGAGAGTTGAGTTTGTGGTGCCCCTGAGAGTGGACTTTGTGAGTGGACTCTGAGAGTGGACTTTGAGAGTTGACTCTGAGAGTGGACTTTGAGTGTGGACTCTGAGTGTGGACTCTGAGTGTGGAGTGGACTCTGAGTGTGGACTCTGAGTGTGGACTCTGAGTGTGGACTCTGAGTGTGGACCGTGAGGTAGTTGGTCACACCGGTACTGGAATGAAGGATGGTTCCACTGTGGACATGGCCAACTTCGGGGTGTAGATACCAGCCTTGGCTGAGTACCGCTTCCCACCAATGTCAATCTGATAGTGTGCGTCCTTCTCCATCACAAACTTGTTCATGTTCTTCTTCAGTATTGGACTGCCGTCCTCATCAAAGTCACTGACGTATCCCAGACACACCATCCGGTCAAGCGTGAAGCCGTAGCCGCAGGTGGTAGTGAGCCCCGCGAACACCCCGTTCCGGTACACCGGCTCGCCACCCCACGGCCACAGGTCGCGGTTAACGTCAAAGTCCTCAAGTAGGAACTGTACAAACTTCTTTGTGATGCCATTCTCCTTCTGTTCCCTGAGGGCTTCTCGGCCGATGAAGTCACCTTTCTGTCAACAGAAACAGACATTATTCAAGTTCCTAACCCAGGAATTACACAACACAGAAATATGTGTCGAGTAATTAAAGTAGCCATAACAATCCTGTCATTACAGAAAGGATCAGTAATTAAAGTAGCCATAACAATCCTGTCATTACTGGAAGGATCAGTAATTAAAATGGCCATAACAATCCTGTCATTACAGAAAGGATCATTTATTAAAGTAGCCATAACAATCCTGTCATTACAGAAAGGATCAGTAATTAAAGTAGCCATAACAATCCTGTCATTACAAAAAGGATCAGTAATTAAAGTAGCCATAACAATCCTGTCATTACAGAAAGGATCAGTAATTAAAGTAGCCATAACAATCCTGTCATTACAGAAAGGATCAGTAATTAAAGTAGCCATAACAATCCTGTCATTACAGAAAGGATCAGTAATTAAAGTAGCCATAACAATCCTGTCATTACAGAAAGGATCAGTAATTAAAGTAGCCATAACAATCCTGTCATTACAGAAAGGATCAGTAATTAAAGTAGCCATAACAATCCTGTCATTACAGAAAGGATCAAATCAGAGTCGAGTACACTACTTTGTCATTACTTTACAGGACCCTCCTATTTCCTGTAAGAACACTTGAAATAAATTATTTGGAGTCCCCTCAACCTCTAGTTTTGTAGGTCAAGGTAAAACCCAGCTAACCCTACAAACTCTGACAAACGTCTAAGACCTGCATCTCCTCGGGCTTTCCTCCCACATTAAGCTGACACGCCGTGATATAACTGGAATACTGTTAAAAGCGGCGTTACACCCAACTCACTCACTCACTCACTCACTCCCTCACCTCCAAGTTTACACGGAACTCCCGGCCACACTCCATGGGGGTCGTCTGGGCATTAATGTCCAAGCCCCAGTACGCAAAAAACTTCTCCATGCGCAAGTGTCGCATGGCGTAGTACCCAGCATTCCTCACTCCGTAATCAATACCAGCCTGCATCAGCGTGTCGTAAGTGTGGATGGCATACTGGAAAATAGTTTTGAAAGCAGGATAATGTCAGCAAGCAGGATCAAAATCTTAGGATTAATCTATTGCAGCCTACACAAGATGGCCAACCCTCCAGACAGGTACTGAGTTGTGTGTGGTTACGGGGTATACAAATAAGCATCTATTTTGAAGGCTTTACAGGGGGGTCTCCTTATAAGAGGGGTTGCTTTATAGATGGTGATATATGGTATGGCAACACTTAATCTATTGTTAATGTTGTTTTGGCTAACCAACTGACTAGGTGGAAATAAAAACAAATAAAATTTACGTTTTGTTTGTGATTTTTTTCCTTTTTTCTAATACATCAAATCTCAAAAAACAAAATTATTTCATGTTATTTTATAATTGTTTTTGGCTTTGTTGGATGGAATCCTTAAACTGGAAAAATGACAAATGAGTTGCCATGGAGATACAAAGCTTACATCAGAGGGGATGTAGAGGATGAAGCCGTCCTCCCCAGAATGTGTGAGTCTCATGGCGATGATTCCACTGGCGTAGCCCACGTCGATAACCTGCCAACAACAGCAGCAGACTCACAACACCACAGCTACATCGGACTCGTACGGTTTCTAAATATATCCGCTATAAAATGTTACGGTACAGTAAATGTGAGAAAGGTTTTGTTTGTTTGTTGTTTAAAGCCACACTCAGCAATATTCCAGCTATATGACAGCAGTCTGTAAATAATCAATGATAATCGAGTCTGGACCAGACAATCCAATGATTGACATCATGAGCATCGATCCACACAATTGAGAAACGATGATATGCATCAACCAAGTCAGCGACTCTGACCACCCGATCCCGTTAGTCGCCTCTTACGACAAGCATAGTCGCCTGTTAAAGCAAGCATGGGTTGCTGAAGACCTTTTCTACCCCGCATCTTCACGGGCAGTGAGAAAGGTACAAGTCAGCTAGATCAAAAGAGACGTTAGGATGACTGTTATTAAACAAACAACACAGTCATGTTCATGGCCAGGTTATTGCAAAACTGTTGGAATATGATACAGAATTTTCACACGGGTAGGCCCATCATGTATCATATCGTTAGGTTAAATTCGGGTTAATAAATCGGTGAACCGTGACCCCCGACCCCTCTACCATCTTGTGTTAGAATTTAAATAAACAAGAGAACAAAGTCATCGATATCCCTTGCAGTGGCAAATACTTGTCAAACTCACCACTAGACCTATCTATGTACCACGTTTGCTGAAGAAATATTTTACGGTTTTTCAAGATCTGTTCAGGAAATGAACACTAACCCCATTTCCAGACTAAGTTTAAGTTATAGCGAAGGAAACTCAAAAATAAATTTAAAAAAACATCGTAAACTATCAAAAGGCACCAGTCCACCACTCAACCTATCAATGCACAAAGTTTGGTGAAGGAATATTATACGATTTTCAACATCTGCTCCTGAAACGAGCCCTACTGCTGTTTTTAGTCTAAGTCTAAATTGTTGCCATGGGAACGTGAAAAAGATATTTGTGTTGAAAATCCCAAATCATCAAAGGCACAAGTTCACCACTAGACCTATCTATGTGCCAAGTCTGGTGAAGAAGATTGTTTCCAAGATCTGCTTCTGGAACATCTTGCACAGACGCACAGATGGAAGCCTTCCATTTAATACCCCCGAAAAACGAGTTGCTGGGGATAAAACTACTCATTACCCATCTTCACTGTTTCTATAGCGACAAGCCCTGATCTGGCATCCCTGTGGGGCATAATTTGGCCCTATTATCTCATTACATTCGCTGACGTCATATTGACGGAAATCTAACAGGAAAAGCCCACTACAATTTAGCTGTTACGAATGACATCATACCGATCATGTCAGCTAGGTCATACATCATACAAACATTGCACTAAACAGGTGTTACAATGCCTGGGGTTTCCAAGTTATGTCTCCATATCGAGAAGCAAACAATGCACGACGTTACATTAAAGACAGGAGTGATTTCACAAACTCACAACACTGTGAAGACCCAGAATAGAACTCGCCGACTTGGTTGATGCACGTCATCATATCCCAATTGTGAACATTGATGCTCAGGATATCAATCACTGGATTGTCAGATCCAGACTCGATTATTTACAGAACATCGTCATATAGCTGGAATATTGAGTGTGGCGTCAAACAACAACCCACCAACCAACCATTATAAATTCCCAACACTTTTGTGTTATTTTTAACTAATTATGAGTATTCCGAGGTACCTACTTTACTAGTCATTGCCTTGAACTCGTTCTTGTCAGTGGGCGTGTCGGACACGTCGGCCAGGAGATGCTGGGCATGTGGACCAATCATGTTGATCCCGGAGTACATGGACGTCACGTCCTCCACCTGCACAGAGCCATCTGGTGGCAGGTGGTGGCGTAACCATGCCAACGCTCGGGTCTGCTGGGTGGTTGGGCAGATCATGAAGAAACTGACAACAGCGAAGGAGGTATATTCAAAACTGACAACAGCAATGGAGGTATATTCAAAACTGACAACAGCGAAGGAGGTATATTCAAAACTGACAACAGCAATGGAGGTATATTCAAAACTGACAACAGCAATGGAGGTATATTCAAAACTGACAACAGTAATGGAGGTATATTCAAAACTGACAACAGCAATGGAGGTATATTCAAAACTGACAACAGCAATGGAGGTATATTCAAAACTGACAACAGCGAAGGAGGTATATTCAAAACTGACAACAGCAATGGAGGTATATTCAAAACTGACAACAGCAATGGAGGTATATTCAAAACTGACAACAGTAATGGAGGTATATTCAAAACTGACAACAGCAATGGAGGTATATTCAAAACTGACAACAGCAATGGAGGTATATTCAAAACTTTTACAAACCTGTAGAGGTTATGAATTCTCTGATGAAATCCTCCTTGGGGCACTTATAGCATTTTCCTTGCTCAAGAAAATCTACATGACATAGTTGTAACCATTTTCCTTAATAAAAAATGTTACCACACAAAAAACTTCGTTTTTGTATGATATACGACCACCCTTACGGGGCCTCACCACCAACAACGCCTCACGCCAGGGGGAGCAACTCTAACCCAAATCACTTTCCATATGTCAAATGCTGACGGAATGTGGGGAGGTGGGTGGCCGTGCCCCAAGGAGGATTTCATCAGAGAATTCATAACCTCTACAGGTTTGTAAAATTCTCTTTCTGATTAAATCCTCCTTGGGGCACTTATTGCATCAGGACAGACTGCCAAAGATAATCTAGGAAGTGGCATCCGTCAGCAACAGGGGTAAATAAATACATCGTATTTGATTATTCAACAGAATAAAATATTGAGTTCAATAAATGGAACCAACCTTATCGTGAGGCACCACCGTCGAAAGGCGGGGGCTAGAGACAGGACGTGGTCGACCATATATTATGATAAAGCCTGTTTTTGCGGCTTGTCATAAGTTGAGAACTTGAAACACCTCCCACCCCCACACTTTTTTTGAACAAGTGATATAGGGGCGTAGATCACGAGAGACCATAACCAGCGCTGAGCTAGGCCAGAGGGTACCCGTGGATCGAAGGAGCGCGTGCGCAAAATACGAGTACTATCGAGTAGTAAGGACTGATATTTATCGACCGCAGAAGATAAAATCCGGACCATTACTGAGCAGTATAACCGGAGGACTGTCTAAAATCTCGAATGCTCAATCGGCTAGAGATTAGAACTTTGCCCCGTTCGGAGAACTGACTGACCGAGTACGCTCGCTTGAGTGTTTGTCGAGTTGGTAAGGTTTGATGAATCGTGCTCGGCTGGCTCCAAATAGCCGCGGAGCAGATCTGCTCAATGTGCAGAGGCGCGGCGTACGCTTTTGACGCAGCCACTGCTCTAACCTAATGAGCCTTCAACCTGGTAGGGGGGTCCCTGCCTGTAAGCGTATACGCTGTACAAATGGTTGAAACTATCCACCTCGAGATAGATTGTTTACTCGCAGGTGAGCCAACCTTCCTACCGCCGTAACAGCAAAATAGTTGGTTATCCTTACGGACACCAATATTTCTGCTGATATAGGCCTTAAGAGTCGTGCGGACATCCAAGACATGAGCATGTCTTGCAGTGGTCCCCGGCGAGGAAGGCTGTGAAAGAGCAGGTGATATTTATCGACCGCATGGAAGACAGTTATTTCGGGATCGGCTGACATAACACGAATGTCGCCTACCCGTCTGCCGGACGTTACCACCACAAGGAACGCCGTCTCCCAGCTCAACAGCTGAAGAGAGAGAAACGACAGATCCCGAAAGGAAGGACCGGACAGCCAATCGAGAATGATTGACAAGTCCCAAGGGGGACTGATCCGCCGGACTGGCGGTCGGATCCTGTCCACACCTGCTAAAAAGCGCTGCACTAATGGGTGTGCACCCAGAAGTGCCCCGTCGACAGTGACGTGAAAAGCTGCGATAGCTGTAGAGTACCCCCGGACTGTTGATGCGGCCAGGCCGTCATCTAGTCGCGACTGGAGAAACTCAAGCACGGATACGAGATTTGCAGAAAAAAAGATCTGCAATCCCTCTATCGACACACCAGGGCGCATAGCAGGCCTATCTATCGTACTGAACATTTGTCGAATCTCTCCGCGAAGCCAGTATTGTGTCTGCAACTCGTGCAGGAATACCGCTCTTCTGGAGGCGATTCCTGACAGTGGCCAAGCCACCCATTGAATCCTG
This sequence comes from Haliotis cracherodii, assembly GCF_022045235.1. Classification (NCBI taxonomy): domain Eukaryota; kingdom Metazoa; phylum Mollusca; class Gastropoda; order Lepetellida; family Haliotidae; genus Haliotis; species Haliotis cracherodii. The sequence goes on along the minus strand of NW_027266265.1, from coordinate 1,544,074 downwards.
TGATTCGGGTGGAGGTCCCCGTTCTAGGATAGGAGGTCCGGTCATAAAGGTAATATAACAGGAGGCTGAGCCAGAAACCTGAGTATTACTTGAAACCCACTCTGCGCCGACTAAAGAGGTGCCAGGAGCACAATTAGTCGCGCAGGCTGAGTGCTTAGCTGAGACAGGACCTTGGAAATCAGAGGTACTGGGGGGAATGCCCACATAATTCTGTCCGTCCAATCTAGCTGGAAGGCGTCCGGTGCCACCGACCTCGGGTCGTGGACTCGGGAGCAGAACGTTGGTGTCTGGTGATACATCACAGACGCAAACAGATCCACCTGTAACGGCCTGTATAACGGGGAGAAAATCCCGAATATCCCCGGAGCGAGGATCCGGCGAGACAGAGCGTCCGTACGGACGTGGTCCACCCCCGGGAGATAAACAGGTAGCATCCTGATATCGTGAGAGTCGCACTATTGTAGGAACTGCCACGTCTTTCGTCGAAGCGACGGAGACGCCGTTCCCCCCTGCTTCCGGATGTAAGTCATCGCCGTTTGGTTGTCCATCTCTAGACGAACCACTTGGCCACGAAGCAGACCCGGGAAGCGTTGGAACACCAACCTGACCGCTCTCAGTTCTAGCACATTGATATGCAGTTTGATCTCCTGCTGGGACCATAGTCCCGAGGCAGTGTGATCATTCAGAACGCCTCCCCAGCCGGAGAGTGACGCGTCTGTTTGAACTGTGAGAGACGGAACGGGAGTGTCGAGGGGGAGCCCCCGGGACAGATTCCCGACCTCGGTCCACCACTGGAGGTGTGTAATGAGCCACTACGGAGTCTCGAGCACAGTCTCGAGATCTTCCGAGTTCGCCCAAAGTCGACAGAGTGCTTGTTGAATGGGACTCATTCACAAGCGCCCCGCCAGACCAAATCCACTGTCGCCGCCATGTTGTCCAGTAACTGGAGCTATGTACGAGCAGTGTGACTTGCGCTTAAGGGACTTGATATCTTGTGACAGAGATACACGTCCTCTCACCGTGTTGAAATTAGCCACTAGGAAGACTAGATTCTGAGTGGGGCTCAGATCTGACTTTTTGAGATTGACCATCCACCCTAGAGTGATCAGAATATCTATCACTTGTTGTGTAGCTATCTGACTCAGGGATTGCGATAGAGCTCTTAGTAACCAGTCGTCGAGGTACGGATGGCAGAACCGACCTTTTGACCTGGCCACTAGGGCGGGAATCAACATCAGCTTGGTGAACACCGTCGGGGCCGTGAAGATCCCGAATGGTAGAACCCTGAACTGATAACACCTCCCGTCGAAAGAAAACCTCAGGTATTTCTTGAACTCGGGGTGTATTGGTATGTGGAGATAGGCGTATTTAAGTCTATTGACGTTAGCCATTCTCCTGTCTCGACAGGTGAGATCACTGTTTGGTGACTAGGAAACAAGTCGAGTAGAAGCCCTCGCTTTCCTGTCTCTCGGGACCCGGTTCGATCGCAGCTTTCATAAGTGTGTCGACCTCGGCACGGAGGAATTCCGCCTTCTCTCGGGTAGCAGGCACCGGAGTGTGCTTTATCCCGGAGAAGGGGAGGGGCGGATGATGTTTCCACCGAGGCAAATGGCCATCCCTTAAAATGGACGGGGTCCAGGGATTGTGATGTAACTGTCTCCGATTCCTTCAGGAATAGAGCCAGTAGGCCGCCTACGGGGACATCCGGCTGGAGGCAGTGGACCCCGGCTGTCGGCAGTTCGATAACTTGCGACTGTGGGTTCACCCGGGGCTCTTCGGGCGCTAATGGGAACTCATCGTTCCCAGCCCCGCGAATAAGCTGTTGGTCTCGACCAGCTGCCTTGCCCCGGCCCGTGCCTCTCTTGCTCCTCCCGGCGCCCTTATACCTGAAGGAAGCGGCGGCTTCCAAGCAGGTGTGGACGTCTGACCCGTGCGTTAGCGTAGGAGGGAACAATTGGAGAGGCCCGCTTACGCGGTTTTAACGCTTGGTACCTCCAACATGGCCTTATGAGTCTTTGATGGAAGTATACAATTGAGCGGCCTCTCGGACCACCTGCTGAGCCCCAGGGAAGAGGGTGGCACCCTCTTATACGGCTAAGCAAGTAGGTCTTGGCGTGTGTAAGTCAAGTATTTAGATACCGACATCCACCGCCTGCGCATGCCCATAACAGCGCACATCATCTGCGAGGCACAGCTACGAATAGCGTCCCGCGTAAGATAACTGAACTTCCGTTAGTTGCGCGGCCAACTCCGAAGAGTCGACCGGCCCCTCTCCCGCTAACTCCCTCTGTACAGCCGACAGATACGCGGAGTGTACGGACACACGGAGCTGTTGGCATGCATTATGATATTGCTCCTCGAAGCATATGTAAGCAGCCTTCAACTCCGCACCGCACGCGGGAAAAGGGGGGCAACCGCCGGCCCTGCTTGACCTTAGTCAAGTTGGGTGTCTCCGACTCTGGCATGGGCGCAGCCACCTGAGGCAGTACCTGGACAATCCTGTCCCGCACGTGCCTCTGCACCCGGCCCGATGCCGAGTCCCGGTGCCGAGGTGCCGGAGGTTCAATGGAACCCACCTGGCACCGGGCTAGGTATTCACTAGTGAAAGCCTCGGCCTCGGAAGAGGCGTCTGGCTCCGCTAGGGAAAATAGTGCACGGGCCGGCGCACGCCACCACTACGCTGGGGAGCGACCTCGAGCCAGAGCCGAAGTTCGGTCTCGGATCGTCCCCGAGACAAAGGGAACCAACCTGGCCCCGGGCTAGGTATCCACTAGTGGAAGCCTCGGCCTCGGAAGAGGCGTCTGGCTCCGCTAGGGAAAATTGTGCGTCGGTGGTGCACGGGCCGGCGCCCGCCACCACTACGCTTGGGAGCGACCTCGAGCCGGAGCCGAAGCTCGGTCTCGGATCGTCCCCGAGACAAAGGGAACCCGCCTGGCTCCGGGCTACGAATCCACTAGTGAAAGCCTCGGCCTCGGAAGAGGCGTCTGGCTCCGCTAGGGAAAATTGTGCGTCGGTAGTGCACGGGCCGGCGCCCGCCACCCCTCCGCTGGGGAGCGACCTCGAGCCGGAGCCGAAGCCCGGTCTCGGATCGTCCCCGAGATCAAGTGGCCTGCCTCAGCCGATGCCGGGCATAACACAGATCTCGAAGCCGCGTCCGGCGCCGACAATGGGGAAGGCTCAGCCCGTAGCTCCTGCCGGAGCCGAGACTTCACCTCCTCCATCATCGACGCCATCGGCGACTTAAATAACGCAGAACAGTCTGCCAAAGACAGTGCAGGAGAGGGTGCAGTGCTTACTACGGGGACCCTTGAGCCTTCTCCCCCGGCCCCCGGAGAGGGAGCGGGGGAGACAATCTCGGCAGCTTTTTTACCCTTTTTAGATGGGGAGGGGGGGATGTCTTAGTAGATCTGATATCTACCCCCGCCTTTGATAGACCTCTTTAAAGTGGAACAAGTCAACTTGTCTCTTTTGGGGGGTAAAGGCAATGTCCTCCGCCAGACATATCAGGCAGCGTTCGTGCCTGTCTTAGAACAACCCGTACACAGTTTGAAGGTCTTTGTAAACAAGACCGTAATTTCTGAGATGGGCGGGAAGGGTATTAACGTGTATCAGTGCGATATAAAGATTGGAAAGATACGTGCATAAATTGTGAAACTAGAAGCAAAGGCGTAATGTAGAATGCGATTTGTAACGCGATACTAATAGCCAATGTCGTAGCATAATTATAACACCAAAGGGGCGTGTTACGCGCTAAGGTGTAAAACCCGTAAAGAGGTAAGTGTAGTTTATAAATTAACACACCACCTTGGGTTTTGTAAAGGAAAAAAAAAAATTTTAGACCAATGCTGTATGATATAACAAAACCCCAAGCCGTTTCTTAATGGCCTTGGTGTTACATGTATCAGCCCGTGGAACTACAATATGGACGCCATTACGGCCATTTGAATTCAAAGGTACCGTGCATGTGGCGTCAATTACAACTCTATAACTTCACAATGCGAGGTATTACGCCTTTGCAATGAAAGAAATGTACCATACATACAGTTTGGTCAGCCATGGTTCTTGTCGAACGATAGATTTCTCTTATTTTGTCTTGTGTGAAAAATCAACACGTCTGTCTCTTACAGATGACATAAGGAAAATGATTTGGGTTAGAGTTGCTCCCACTGGTGTGAGGCGCCGTTGGTGGTGAGGCCTCGTAAGGGTGGTCGTATATCATACAAAAACGAAGTTTTTTGTGTGGTAACATTTTTTATTAAGGAAAATGGTTACAACTCTGTCATGTAGATTTTCTTGAGCAAGGAAAATGCAATAAGTGCCCCAAGGAGGATTTAATCAGAAAGAGAATGACAACAGCGAAGGATGTATTTCAAAACTGACAAAAGCGTAGGAAGAGACAACAAATTACAACACAAGACCAGAGCATCTTGTTTCTATACAATTTATGACTGATCTTTCAGTGTAGATTTTAAGAAAGACAATCAGTAATTTGATATTTGTTACAACTTGAAAGTCAATATGGTGAGAAAGAGAGAAACTGTAAAAATAAACCGTCATTATCTCACACTACGGGGCAGTGGTGACTTAGCATAACACCACTGCCACAGGCTAATTTGCATATCACGTGACCAGACTTTTTTCTTGCTTGTAAAAAAAAAAGCATTTTTTCAGAAATCATAATAGAATGAACTACTTCAAGTATTTGGGATCGTTCACATATTGTTTTGCATAATTATCTAGATATGCTACTACAACTGCGTCAGTGAGATGCATGACAATATATTTTCACACATCAAAGTGACCATATTGCTAACTCTCCGTTGGGCTTCGATGACAGCACGTGGAGCCGTACGACCAATGTAAACATAGGATAACTACGCAAATGGAAATAGTTTTTTATGATTTAGGATATTTTCTCAAAGAAAGTTCTATGACATATATTTATCAAGATATGTAGACTTGTCAAATATGAAACAGAAGAAAAGCATATGCAATATCTTGAATGGACTGTGTAAGATGTGACGAATCGTCACATGGCGCTGGCCTGTGGCAGAGGTACTATGCTGGTGGCATGGAACTCTGGGTAGGAGTGTCATTGTATCTGAGATATTACTTGTTAATAAATACATTATCTTCTTCTGACCTGTTTTCCTCCATCCTGACAATACTGCAGTCATTCTCGAAGCCTCCCCTTTCGTTCTGCATCCCAGTGTGGATGATGTTGCCGATGTTCTGGTCAATGTCGTTGGAGCAGAGATACTGCATGAAGTCCACTGCCTCTCTCCCTGCAGACTGGACACAGAACAACGATAGACATAGATGCATAACCCCAGTGGAATGCCAAACTACCGGTAGTCTCTTAGACCTGGATTCATTCTACATCTAATGTTTGCTTGTCTTAATGTTTGTTTGTTTGTTGTTTAATGCCGCACTCAGCAATATTCCATCTATATGACAGCGGTCTGTAAATAATCTAGTCTGGACCACACAATCTAGTGATTGACATCATGAGCATTGATCCACGCAATTAGGACACGATGACATGCATCAAGCAAGTCAGTGAGCCTGACAACAGCCTATTAGTCGCCTGTTACGACAAGCATAGTGGCCTTTTATGGCAAGCATGGGTTGCTGAAGACCTATTCTACCCCAGATCTTCATGTGTCCTTTGTCCTAATGAGTAGATGTAACCCCTCACATGGGATGTCCTGAGCTAGCCCTACTGGACCACACACAGATGCAAGGAGTACAAAGGTAGAAACACATGTGCATGTTGTGAGCTACCTTGATGACAAACTTGGCGAATGACGACATGTCAATGAGGCAGACCCTCTCCTTGCACGCCCAGTACTCGTCCTGGACGCAGTCGAACCACGTCGGCTTCCCGAATGTTCCGCGGTGGCTGATGGTGTCGGAGTCAATGTCCTCATCTGATACACAAATATACATTCAAGCATCAGATGGTTTGATTGGTTTGATTTGTTGTTTAACGCCGCACTCAGCAATATTCCAGCTATATGGCGGCGGTCTGTAAATAATCGAGTCTGGACCAGACAATCCAGTGATTAATATCATGAGCATCGATCCACGCAATTGGGATCAATGACATGCATCAACCAAGTCAGCGAGCCTGACCACCCGATCCTGTTAGTCGCCTCTTACGACAAGCATGGGTTGCTGAAGACCTATTCTACCCCAGAATCTTCATGGGTATCAAGCATCAGTAGACGCTTAGACACAACATGGATGATAGTTTCTATTCTCCTTCATTATTGATTGGTTTTGTAAATCAATGACTAATCTTAAACTTCTAAGTGCTGGGGCAGCTCTGTTATTGTGGCCAATTTCACCAAAGGGGGGTAAGCGATATTATCTCCCTTGTGTCCAGCTGTGGGTGTAATTACCTTGTCCTAGCCTGGCGAACCACACAGCTCTCTCGTAGGCCATGGTTTCCCCGAAGTACCCCCCGGCCACCTCCAGCCGCGTGTGCAGAGGGGAGGTCCGCAGCCGCCGCCCGGTGATGTACTCGATCTGTCGGGGGTAGTTGAGGGAGTACTGGGCACCTGCAGACAGAGACAATAACAACATAACCAGCATGAGCAGACAGGCCACACCCTTCCCAGCCACACCCAACCCGGCCATCATCTTAATGGCAGACTGGCCACACCCTCCCCAGCCACACCCAACCCGGCCACACCCAACCCGGCCATCATCTTAATGGCAGACAGGCCACACCCTCCCCAGCCACACCCAACCCGGCCATCATCTTAATGGCAGACAGGCCACACCCTCCCCGGCCTCAACCAACCCGGCCATCATCTTAATGGCAGACAGGCCACACCCTCCCCGGCCTCAACCAACCCGTGTAATCATCCTTGAAAAGGCAATCATAGTTTACCACGGTAATTCAAATGTGCAGAGCACAGCATATTTTCTCATTCAGTTTGTGTTAATTTTGTCAAGAACAGATCATTGTCTTTATTATCCGCTGCCAACTTTCCAGATAATTAAGGAAATTTCTCATTGAAAAAAACTGGGAATTCAATCAACAAATGATATTAAAATATGATCCATGACAAGGTGTCCGCACATCGGCGGACATGGGAAGGTCCTGCAGTGATGTACAACATGCGCCAGGGTAGGTGTGGTGAGTGGAAGCACTCTCCACCTGCGGGCTAGTCCAGTCAACATAGGGACGGAGACTTGTGAAGTTGATGATATAAGTGCTGATATTGCCAGACACCTGATACGTGGTTGTCACATTAAGCAAAGCATGCAAAACCCCTTCACCTTCATCCCGGGACTTGTACGTCTGGGAAGTGGATGCCATTACGAAGCACAGGGGTCCATGCCGACCTCCCTGGCCAGGGATAGACTTTAATTGTGTGGTAGCATTCAGAAGAAGCTGAGGGTGCCGTTGTACAAAGAGATCTTAGCATTAAGTGATCGTAACTTCCATACTTAACATAGACTTACGACAGTCATAGCGCTAAGGAAAATACAAATAATAGTCTTGTTCCAGGCACTGCCCGCATCATCATAAAGTCGGCAGCACGTTTTGTTTTAATTTCTATTTTTTTTAAAATACAAATCAGGAAATATTCTGCCAAATATTGTGATTTGCCGATCAGTACGTACATGATTAAAACAAATTATTTTAAACAAAATTGATTGAAATTTTGGATAAAAGTAAAATAATGGATTACAAACATAAATCGTGATACGCAATGAACACAATGACTTGTTGACATGCTACTTCCAGTGTTACGTGCTCACAATAATGTCTCAACGTTGGGAATAAAAGTCCAAGCTCATTGTATGTGTGTGTGTATTACGCACACACTGGTAGTCCCATACTTTATTTTACTCATCAAGGAATATATTTATGTAGGGAGGCCCAGGTTGATTGTACACCTTTTTTTTGATTACATACCAGTTTGAACAACAACAAAATAAAACACACAAAACACCACCACTATAAATTCAAAAGCCATTGCCTGAGAACCAGTTGTTTTATGTTTTTAAGCCTAAGGTTGCTTTGTACAATGGCACCCTTGGTCTGCTTCCATGTGTGATCTTGGCAGCACAGCTGTCGTCAGTGTAAGTATGGAAGAATCATCTCAGCACCAAGGCACAGGGCCATGAACTTATGTTTCTGCTCTTTTGTTGTTGTAAAATATATAATTTCATCTTGGATTTTGTGATGGACTTGTCAAACATCTGAAGATTTTTTGAATTTCAGAACTGTGGCATTCTGGCTAAAACAAGGAAATCTGGAGATGTTTTTCTTGGTTGATCGTAACTTACAATCACTTGGAAACCTAGGGGAGGTAACTCTTAAAAAGTGTGAGGCATAAGTTCCTGCTGTGAGAAGAGTCATTTGTCTCAAAGTAATTGGAGCACCGTCAGTGGCTTGTTTCTACAGATGAATATGACAGCCTGACCACTACAACTCCTTTGTTAAACTAAATCTTGGTATGCAATGAGTGAGTGAGTGAGTTGAATTAAGCCACTATGAACAGGAGTCCTGTTATATCCCGGTGTGTCAGCTTGATGTGGGAGGGACACTATGCCATGAGTGTTGTGACTTAGGCCTTGTAAGGTAATTGTAAGGCAGTTAGATGTTATAATGTCAGTCAGATAGTATTACTGATTTGGTTCATTGGGGCATGTTTAGTTTTACCCTTTGTTAGCTCAGTAAGTTGTGATATCATCTTGGCCAATATAAAGAATAACAGTGATACAATAAAGTGACAATATGAATGTCATTTCAACAGTAAGCATTACAGTGCAAGATCAGAGTTGCTTCCCACATACAGCTGGTATTGTTTCCACTGTGTCTACAATCAATTGTCTTTAGATTTCTTGCTATGTTCCATGAATGATGTACTTAAGTGACCCATAATGCCACTGACATGTGCGCCCAATCACGACATCCAAGTTATATGTGCACACACATTTCCCAGATTTTATCACACACATTTCCCCAGTAATATTACACATATTTCCCCAGTTATATCACACACAGTTCCCCACACACAGTTCCCCAGTTATATCACACACATCTCCCAGTTATATCACACACATTTCCCCAGTTATATCACACACATCTCCCAGTTATATCACACACAGTTCCCCAGTTATATCACACACATTTCCCCAGTTATATCACACACAGTTCCATAGTTATATCACAAACATTTCCCCAGTTATATCACACACATCTCCCAGTTATATCACACACAGTTCCCCAGTTATATCACACACAGTTCCCCAGTTATATCACACACAGTTCCCCAGTCTGCTACAGCACTACCTATGCCCAACACAGAGTGTACTGCTGTTCGGGCTGTGTTGGCTGTGAAGCTTTAGTAAATACAGAGAGGAAGAGATGGATTCTTGTCACAATGCATTCAATGAATCTATTTTTAGCAGTAAATATTCCCTGAAAGCCCTTCATATGCCTGCTATCTTCATACACTACAGGGTAATGAATTTTGGATTTAGAAGTCAGAAAATAAAATATCAAAAACTTTGCAAATCTGATCTTGCAGCTTTAATGCAGACAGTGCTTTCCCTTACGTTCGTCACATCCTGAAAATGCACAGAGCAGATCTATTAGCCTCAAGTTATCATTTCACAAAGCCTTTTGGTATACATAGAGTCAAATTCTCTGCTTCAGCATAATACTGGTATAGCAGTTTGTAAGGAGTGGCAAGCAAGGGCAGCATATGTCAGGATATGCTTGAAACATTGTCCCTCCAAAAAGGATGGACATGAAATACTTTACCGTACAGGTAGGCACAATTCAGTCATAAATTACATTATTTCAAAACGTGATTTGCGTTGGTAATAAATTGCCAACAACAATGGTCAAATGGGTACTGACTTATTCTTATTTGTAATTTTACCACTAAAACCTTCTGAACTCTTACAAGAATGAAGGTTCTAGGTTAAATCCCGATTGTCATGGCAGTCCTTTGTTCACAGTAGACTATGGCTGTGTACTGCAACAATATGGAACAAGGATGTTATACCTAGAACTTCCTTGACTCGGTCTCGCAGGAACCGCTTGTTGTTATGGAGACCAGCAAAGCGTCGGACATCGTGTGCCCACAGGTCAATGCTGGGCTCCCCGTCCAGGATCCACTCTGCCATGTACTTGCCAATACCCCCAGCTCCAGCAATCCCCCGGGAGTTCATCCCTGCTGCCACGAAGTAATTGGCAACCTGAAACATGCAGTCAACACGCCAGTCAAAACGTCGGTCAAAACCCCAGTCACCACGTCGGTCAACATGTCGGTCAACATCCCAGTCAACACGTCGGTCAACATCAACACGCCAGTCAACACGTCAGTCAACATCCCAGTCAACACGTCGGGTCAACATCAACACGCCAGTTAACACGTCGGTCAACACCCCAGTCAACACGTCGATCAACATCAACACATCAGTCAACACGTCGGTCAACATCAACACGCTAGTCAACACCCCAGTCAACACCCCAGTCAACACCCCAGTCAACACGTCGATCAACATCAACACATCAGTCAACACATCGGTCAACACGTCGGTCAACATCCCAGCCAACAAATCGATCAACATCAACACATCAGTCAACACGTCGGTCAACATCAACACGCTAGTCAACACCCCAGTCAACACCCCAGTCAACACGTCGATCAACATCAACACATCAGTCAACACATCGGTCAACACGTCGGTCAACATCCCAGCCAACAAATCGATCAACATCAACACATCAGTCAACACGTCGGTCAACATCAACACGCTAGTCAACACCCCAGTCAACACCCCAGTCAACACGTCGATCAACATCAACACATCAGTCAACACATCGGTCAACACGTCGGGTCAACATCAACACACCAGTCAACACGTCGGTCAACATCCCAGCCAACAAATCGATCAACATCAACATGCCAGTCAACACGTCGGTCAACACGTCAGTCAACACGTGGGTCAACACGTCGGTCAACACGCCAGTAAACACACCAGTCAACACGTCAATCAGCAAGCCAGTCAACTTCAATACGCAAGTCAACACGCGAGGTGCACACCATGTTACAGTCAGTGTGTCCGTTACCTCAGCTGACTCTCCCAGGATCCAGTTGGAGTCGGGTGTGAAACTCTCGGGGCCGTTGATCATCTGCCTCACCTCCGCCGTCTCCATGCAGGGAATCCGGTGCAGGATCTCATCCAGCAGGACCTCTACACGCAACACAGGAACACGGATGTTACATACAGGAACACAGAATACATGACACTTGTTTATGGAAACCAACTTCTTTTATTCTTTGTACCACGGTTCAGGGCTACTTCCTGCTCCTTATCAGGTGAATGCTTTGTAATTGCATAGAGTACCATACATATATATAAATCATGACATCTACACAACACATACTAAGCATCATCTGATGAAGGAGCAGAAATAGCTCTGAAACAGATATCCCATCTCGTTTAGAGCAATATTTAATGCAGTCCGGGAAACATTAATTGTGTCTTTAATTTCCTCCCAAAATGTACAAAAAGTCTGGGGTCCCTTCTGCTCATAAAGCTTGTATACTGCAGGCCTGATCACCTGTCTAATATCATTTCACGTCCCGGTTCTGTTTTTGAGACCGCCCCTATGTATTGTTGTCGTATTTATCATGAAGTAGATGTGTTGGTATGAATTGAAAACCCCATAAGAGGGATTGGATGTTTCGTGAAGACTACATTATTATCATTATAATGGAGTCACGTGCACATATGTCATTAGTCCGTTTTAGACTGCCATCATCGGACTTAGAATAAATCTGAATCTGAGTGATGCATCAATTTGGAGAGATGGTATTTCAGCCCCAGTATAGTGACATATAGACATGATAGAGTGGGGTGTTGGATTGTAAATAAATCATTATTCCTGTGGACGGGAGCTACTCACGGAAGTGGTCCCAATCCTCCGGCAGCAGCTGGAACTCAAACTTGTCTGGGATACCGTGAGTGAACACAGGCTTGGCCACCGGCTCGAACCCCCCGGCCAGAATCCCCCCATTCCACTCCCGGAAGTAGGTGTAGCCGTCATAGTCCCGAATAACTGAAACAGGGAAGACTGGATGCAGACACAGACATACCAGCAGGGGTAGTCGCAACTGGTATCTCATGAAGGAGTACAGCCCTAGTTTCAAAACATCACGGTCAATTACAAGGAAAAAACAAAACAAATTGTGACCCACAAGGAGAAAAGGCAGTTTATGGATGCTAGGAACTGTGCTACGACGTCATACAGACGTTGGACGTCAACTTACATAAGTGAAGATTGATATGTGTGATGTCATGTATCTCTGTCATAAATAGGAATTGAAGCTTGTGTAATGCTGTAGTTTTATAATATAATGAAAAGTCAAAATTGATGTTTCACCCATAAGGTCCCTTATCTCATGGTTGGTCACATTCGTGTTTCAGGAAACGTTTTTAATTCAGCAATTCAAAACTACTAGATATATTTTGGTTGGGCTTCTGTTTATAAGCCAATAGTAGTGTTTACAGAGCAACAATCAAGTTTTCATGTATGGTATTGTATAAGGTATCGTGACTTTACTATCGACATATACGTACCTGGCATGTCATTGGGTACGCCTTCAATAGACTTGGTGACAATGTAGCGAGCTTACTACAGAGATATACGTACTTGGCATGTCGTTGGGTACGCCTTCAATAGGCTTGGTGACGATGTAGTGACCTTACTATCAAGATATACGTACCTGGCATGTCGTTGGGTACGCCTTCAATAGGCTTGGTGACGATGTAGTAGTGTTCACAGGAGTGCAGGGGGACCTTTACCTCCGGGGACGACTTCTTGCCAACCTCGCGAGCCCACTGCAGCAGACACCAGTCATCATTTAGTTCCTACTCATAACCTGCTGAGCATTCAGCTGCAACATCATCCTCACTGGACGTTCACACCACCTGGTGATGCTAGCAGCTACATTTACAATAAGTGTGTATTGCATGTCAGTCTCTGCATCTGCACCTTAAGGGGGCTGTCGGGTAGCCTGCTCGTTGAAGTGTTCGCTCGTCACGCCGAAGACCTTGGTTCGATTTCTGACATATGTTTGAAGCCCAATTCTGGTGTCCCCCACCGTGATATTGCTGGAATATTGCTATACGCGGCGTAAAACCAAACACACTCACTTACCACACCACCTACCTGTCCTCCACAGTTCACAAAGTATTCACAGTTGATTGTGCCAAGGGACGTTTCCACAGCATAGACTTGGTCATTCTTGGTGAGAATTCTGTCGAGTTGCACACCCTCCAGCACCCTCACACCTGGAACACAACACCAGGGTACTGAAGCTCACCTTCCTACAGGACCCTACATTGTACAGAAATATACCTGATCAATCACAGTGTCCACTTCATGCAGGCAACGACCCTGGAGGGGATTCCCAGAAAGAACAGTTGATCTGTCAGAAGCAACCACATGATCGTGACGATTGTCCAGACGGCAACATATGTTGCACACAATAAAGATAATATCATCCACTGATTTATTTCCCTGACTCAAACATATATCTGTTAATAAACAAATTATCAAAAAAGAATATTTTTTTTAAATATTGGTTGCCATGATACAGCTGGAATATTGCTAATTGTGCTATAAACAATAGAAAAAAACTATTTGGATACAATTCCTTTATATTTCCAAGCTTCTAAACAGGCTACACATTATCATACTGCTCTAGGTATTATTCTGGCTCGTTCATACTGTTCCAGGTATTGTTCTAGCTGGGTCATACTGCTCTAGGTATTGTTCTAGCTTGGTCATACTGCTCTAGGTATTGTTCTAGCTGGGTCATACTGCTCTAGGTATTGTTCTAGCTGGGTCATACTGCTCTAGGTATTGTTCTAGCTGGGTCATACTGCTCTAGGTATTGTTCTAGCTGGGTCATACTGCTCTAGGTATTGTTCTAGCTTGGTCATACTGCTCTAGGTATTGTTCTGGCTGGGTCATACTGCTCTAGGTATTGTTCTAGCTGGGTCATACTGCTCTAGGTATTGTTCTAGCTGGGTCATACTGCTCTAGGTATTGTTCTAGCTTGGTCATACTGCTCTAGGTATTGTTCTGGCTTGGTCATACTGCTCTAGGTATTGTTCTAGCTGGGTCATACTGTTCCAGGTATTGTTCTAGCTGGGTCATACTGTTCCAGGTATTGTTCTAGCTTGGTCATACTGCTCTAGGTATTGTTCTAGCTGGGTCATACTGCTCTAGGTATTGTTCTAGCTGGGTCATACTGCTCTAGGTATTGTTCTAGCTTGGTCATACTGCTCTAGGTATTGTTCTGGCTGGGTCATACTGCTCTAGGTATTGTTCTAGCTGGGTCATACTGCTCTAGGTATTGTTCTAGCTGGGTCATACTGCTCTAGGTATTGTTCTAGCTTGGTCATACTGCTCTAGGTATTGTTCTGGCTTGGTCATACTGCTCTAGGTATTGTTCTAGCTGGGTCATACTGTTCCAGGTATTGTTCTAGCTGGGTCATACTGTTCCAGGTATTGTTCTAGCTTGGTCATACTGCTCTAGGTATTGTTCTAGCTGGGTCATACTGCTCTAGGTATTGTTCTAGCTGGGTCATACTGCTCTAGGTATTGTTCTAGCTGGGTCATACTGCTCTAGGTATTGTTCTAGCTGGGTCATACTGCTCTAGGTATTGTTCTAGCTGGGTCATACTGCTCTAGGTATTGTTCTAGCTGGGTCATACTGCTCTAGGTATTGTTCTGGCTGGGTCATACTGCTCTAGGTATTGTTCTAGCTGGGTCATACTGCTCTAGGTATTGTTCTAGCTGGGTCATACTGCTCTAGGTATTGTTCTAGCTTGGTCATACTGTTCAAGGTATTGTTCTAGCTGGGTCATACTGCTCTAGGTATTGTTCTAGCTGGGTCATACTGCTCTAGGTATTGTTCTAGCTGGGTCATACTGTTCTAGGTATTGTTCTAGCTGGGTCATACTGCTCTAGGTATTGTTCTAGCTGGGTCATACTGCTCTAGGTATTGTTCTAGCTGGGTCATACTGCTCTAGGTATTGTTCTAGCTGGGTCATACTGCTCTAGGTATTGTTCTAGCTGGGTCATACTGCTCTAGGTATTGTTCTAGCTGGGTCATACTGCTCTAGGTATTGTTCTAGCTGGGTCATATTGTTCCAGGTATTGTTCTAGCTGGGTCATACTGCTCTAGGTATTGTTCTAGCTGGGTCATACTGCTCTAGGTATTGTTCTAGCTGGGTCATACTGCTCTAGGTATTGTTCTAGCTGGGTCATACTGCTCTAGGTATTGTTCTAGCTGGGTCATACTGCTCTAGGTATTGTTCTAGCTGGGTCATACTGCTCTAGGTATTGTTCTAGCTGGGTCATACTGCTCTAGGTATTGTTCTAGCTGGGTCATACTGCTCTAGGTATTGTTCTAGCTGGGTCATACTGCTCTAGGTATTGTTCTAGCTGGGTCATACTGCTCTAGGTATTGTTCTAGCTGGGTCATACTGCTCTAGGTATTGTTCTAGCTGGGTCATACTGCTCTAGGTATTGTTCTAGCTGGGTCATATTGTTCCAGGTATTGTTCTAGCTGGGTCATACTGCTCTAGGTATTGTTCTAGCTGGGTCATACTGCTCTAGGTATTGTTCTAGCTGGGTCATACTGCTCTAGGTATTGTTCTAGCTGGGACATACTGCACTAGGTATTGTTCTAGCTGGGTCATACTGCTCTAGGTATTGTTCTAGCTGGGTCATACTGCTCTAGGTATTGTTCTAGCTGGGACATACTGCTCTAGGTATTGTTCTAGCTGGGTCATACTGCTCTAGGTATTGTTCTAGCTGGGTCATACTGCTCTAGGTATTGTTCTGGCTGGGTCATACTGCTCTAGGTATTGTTCTAGCTGGGTCATACTGCTCTAGGTATTGTTCTAGCTGGGTCATACTGCTCTAGGTATTGTTCTAGCTGGGTCATACTGCTCTAGGTATTGTTCTAGCTGGGTCATACTGCTCTAGGTATTGTTCTAGTTAGGTCATGTCAGGAGCAATAATGGTGAATGAGGCTTGGGTTCACATGTTGATCAGTGAACTTGAACCTGCATGACCAGTAGAGATGGAGCAGGACAAATATTACAGGGTTCAAAGTTACCATAAGTCTGATAGTCTTAGACTAGCAATTTTTGAGGACTAGTGACATTTCCATGACGACTACCACTTTTACCATGAGGTAGATGGCAACTGTGTAGCAGATCATTATTGTAGACTAGCAAACATGGTGAAAATAAACATTAATTTCTAACTCTGTAAACATTGTGTCTCAGTTTAAACTGTCACCAACCTTTCTGTTTTGCCAGTCCACTCATCACCATGGCAACATCTGGGGCTGTGGTGACGCCATCTTCTGGGATGTACAAGCCTCCCTACACAGAACCAGCCACTAGTTACTTCCCCTTGCATGGCTAACATTCTATACATGTACACTAAGTGATGTTCTACTGGTTACCTGAAAACCTTCAGTTAGTTATACTGGGTATGATTGTTATAAATTGGCACTTGTCCAATAGTGCTTGCCAAACTGCATAGTTAAGCTATCATAAGGACTAGTAGAAATTTGCTATAACTATAAGAACTCGTGGACGAAAAATGTTAGTTTCTAGTGCTGGAGATAATTTCTGGATATCCATTTATCATAAACCTGTCATTAAACATCCAGAATTAGTGTGGTAACAGCATCTTGTAGGCTTCATCGGGAAGGCATTGCCGCCATATGGACTGTAAGGTGATGCAGACATTTGGTGTGAATGGGATCATTATAGGCACCGATCTTGGCCAGCAGGTGGCGTCTTAGCTGACTTGGTCAGCACATCCTGGTGTACAATGAGTTTGAGACCTGAGAGGTCCAGGTTAGAATAGGTCTTCAGCAACCCATGCTTGCCATAAGAGGCGACTAAGGTGATCAGGTGGTGAGGCCAGCTGACTTGGTTGATGCATGTCATCATATCCCAATAGCGTAGATTGATGTTCATGATGTCAATCACTGAATTGTCTGTTCAAGACTCGATTATTTACAGACCGCCATCATACAGCTGGAATATTGTTGATTCCGGTGTTAAACAAACAAACAAACAATGAGTTGAACTCCCTTAAAGGAGTTGAAATTACAAGGAAGATCTCACCACTAAGTCATCATGGCGGACAAGGGGGTTGAGGTCGCTGATCTCTGATGGGCTCACAATGTGGGATTCCACTCCACCGTATCTGTTCAGGGAGAAAATGAGTGTCATGGCTATTTTATTATACTCCGATACAATATCTCTCTGCGTGAACATCTGACAACCCATCATCAGAAGGTGGTTTCAGATGGCCCTGATTGAACTCCCCAATCTAAATGAAGGATGTGTTAGGGGGTGGGGGGTTTTGGATTTTGGAGCTTTTCAGACATTAACTTTTTTAAACAGATTGGTTTAATTTCTTCACCACCTTGCTGCTATTTATAAAAGAAAACCAACACAGAGCGTGGTCCATGGGAGTAGGAGACATGGTGTTGAATCAATACAGACAAGTATCGTATTGAAAAACAAGAGTCATCAGAAAGATGACATATCCCCCCGGCAGCTGTCTGTAAAGTAACCACTAGTAAATGTGCAATTCTGTATGTAATGAGTCAACAGTTGAATGTTCTTTAAGAAGCATACTTTGTTTACCCACTGAATGGTTTTCAAATTCTGGCCCCGAAACAACCCGTTCCCCAATGGAGTCTAGGTCCAACTTCTTTCCATAAAAATTGTAAAAAATAAAAATTTGTAAAAATAAATATATCAAAAGGCACCACTTCAGTATGTGCCTGATAGCTTTGCCAAGTTTTTATCAAATACACTGAATGGTTTTGGAATTCTGCCCCGGAAAAGGAAATGATTACGGACGGAGAGACGGATGGAAGGACGGAAGAACGGACGGAGAGACAGACTGGCTGATCGCTATATCCCCCCGCATTATATGCCGGGCGGATAAAAATATGTGATTTTAATAAGAAAGTATTAAAGAAGGATGGGAAGTAAAAGGAACAAAACCCTTTCCATATTCATAGAAAAAACAGAGTCCATTGTACGATTCTGACAGTATTATAAGCATGTGTTTATGAATCACTATCAAATAGTGATGACACCAGGTGTTCACACAAAGGTGAGTGCATCGCCCCATCAGTGGCACCCATCACAAACACATGCAAAGGCAAGTCAACTGTTCACCTGAAATAACACAGGAACATATGGTACAAGTCAAAATAGGGAATTGCAATGGACATAAATGTTGTCACTGATGAATCAGTTTGGAAATGTCCTCGAAACATGATGTTTGGTGATCAGCCTTCCGACATGGTCATGTTGCCAGCAGTCCATCTCACCTGCTGGTGGCTTGTTTCCGCCGCAGGTCTGTCATTCGGTCTTTGGTCCGAGCCAGGGAGATGCTGCCACACTGTTTCCATCCTGCAGGAAACACAAGCAGGTTACCATGGTAACAGTATGTACAATGAGGCACCAAACCCCAGCCAAATAACTAATATTTGTTTTCTTCTATTTAGTATCTTCCAGTGTTTGATGCTGTCTGGCCTCCATGGTCTAGTGGGGGTTCTATCGCAAGACACGTCATTCCAAATGATGTTAAAAGGTGAAACTTGTTGTTACGCTGCCTGGTGTTCAGCATTAAGGGGCTAAAACAAGGACTGGTCGTCTCGGAGTCAGGAATACAGTGTCTGAGTGGGGTATTCATGTTAAAATGCGGGATGGTATCTCAGTCGGCTAGCACCATAAAATCGGCATTAGTCCGGACTAGTACAAGCTGACACACACACACACACACACACACGCACACACACACGCACATGTAGCTATATAAGTAGGGCTGGGATGATACACCAACAGTGCGATCCAATACGTATCACGATACCTTGCTCACGATCCGATACTTATCACGTTATTTGTATGTGCTCGTATCTGTAGTGCATAACCCATATTAGACAGGATGGCCAAATACCCGGCACACTAATGATTAACTGTTGGCAGTGTCATTATGAAAATATTTACTTTTTCACTAATAATTTTCACAACTAATTAGTGTTTGGTGTAACATTCATTAATGAATACATTTAAGGTAAGAATCGATACTTTTTACTTCGTGTGCAACTGTGATCGATAGAGCAGTATTGATCCGGGGTAGAAAAGGTCTCCAGCAACCTATGCTTGCCGTAAGAGGCGACTATGCTTGTCGTAAGAGGCGACTAACGGGATCGGATGGTCAGACTCGCTGACTTGGTTGATGCATGTCATCGTATCCCAATTGTGTGGATCGATGCTCATGATGTCAATGACTGGATTGTCTGGTCCAGACTTGATTATTTAGGACTGCCATCATATAGCTGGAATATTCCTGAGTCCAGCGTTTAAACAAAAAACAAACACACAAAACTTGTACTGGGAAGTGAAATATCGCGATCCACCAATGCATCGGTGTATCATCCCACCACTATATATGAGTGCAGTAATCTTGGACGTGACAATAATCTCCACTTAACATCACTCCACTTACCCATGCCATGACCCTCGGCCTCCAACTTCCTGTACAGACTCCGGCTGTAGTTGACCAGCTTGGTGTCCGTCACGCTGGACCGAACACAGCCAATCAGACCCACCGAGTGCCACGTTGTTCCACATGTCAATCTGTGCACACAATAATGGGTATTGTATTCGAATATTTACCATCATCATCAATAAATGGGAAAGTGAAGTGTCAAATTCATAAGATTTCTATACAAAGTCATATTGAAATGTTTTCCATCAAGTCTTACGAAATCATTCATTGAATCAAGGAACAGGGTGCCAACATTATAACTTATAAAAGGGTTCTTTATTCTTCTTGATCATGTTGATTACAAAAAGCATGACCTCCTTCATTAAATGAATAGCGGCAGTCGTCATTCCTGCTGCCCACTCCTCCTACTGGTAGTTTACCACTACTGAGTTGTCTCCCCTTGTTAGAATTTATCGTCAGCAACCAAATGGAGGCAACTAATTGGATAGTCAGACTCGGTGACCTTGTTGATAGTGTTTCATTGTACCCCTATGGCAAAGACCGTTGCTCATATTATCAATCACTGGTTTGTCTGGTTTCCAAACAGAGACACAGACACACACACACAGACATGCAGACACAGACACAGACACAGACACGCAGACACAGACACAGACACAGACACACACACACACACACACACTGTTATCCCAGACGTGAAGACAGCTATATAAAGCAACCCTTCTTACAACGTTCCTATCACTTGCGAGGCCTCGAGAAGAAACCCAGTCATTGTAAACACCGCGAACACAACAGCCTCATGTACCTCATGGCAATGAATCAACAAAACAATGAGTCTATTTAACTTCCTGTTACAGAAAATAGTTCCATCTGCTTGTTATATAAGTGTCCAGGGATCCGGGAAGAGCATTATGTTTAAAGTTAAAGATCTAGGGCACCCATCAATTCACATACCGTAGGAGAAGACATCAAGGGCACGTGGACAATACAAACTGTATTCACCATATTAAATGTTAGCTTAATTCGCAACCCCTCCTTGACCACCTTCTAGATCAATCTGTAAGTAATCTTTACAAGCATCCCTTTTAAGGACGACAATGTATGCTTCGGTCCACATCTCTAGTGTATTTCACAGATGTTTGTCCAGAAAACAGAAGCAGAGAAAAGGTACATAATCTCCTTGTAACTATTATAGGACAAGTATAAATTTCATAGACGTTTGAACTAAGTTTGTCACTACCGCTCAACCTTGGAACCTTTTTTGTTTATAGTTTAATAAGTGCCACCTTTCGTCAATTTTCTGATCACCCAGGGCACTTATTACGGAGAATACAGTAATTTCTGAGATAACATCCAGTGGACATCTGGAGGTCAAACCTTTTGTTGACTGCCAGGATATGCAACCTCCTTTTGACAAATGGCTGCTGACATTGATGTAGTAGTCTTAAAATACTCTATAAACATCCACAGATGGTCTCTGGAGCCCACTGATGGCCAGAACAGGGATCTTCTCCTACACATACTCTATAAACATCCACAGATGGTCTCTGGAGCCCACTGATGGCCAGAACAGGGATCTTCTCCAACACATACTCTATAAACATCCACAGATGGTCTCTGGAGCCCACTGATGGCCAGAACTGGGATCTCCTCCTACACACACTCTATATACATCCACAGATGGTCTCTGGAGCCCACTGATGGCCAGAACACGGATCTCCTCCTACACATACTCTATATACATCCACAGATGGTCTCTGGAGCCCACTGATGGCCAGAACTGGGATCTCCTCCTACACACACTCTATATACATCCTCAGTTGGTCTCTGGAGCCCACTGATGGCCAGAACAGGGATCTTTTCCTACACATACTCTATATACATCCACAGATGGTCTCTGGAGCCCACTGATGGCCAGACTGGGATCTCCTCCTACACACACTCTATATACATCCTCAGTTGGTCTCTGGAGCCATCCGATGGCCAGAACAGGGATCTCCTCCTACATATACTCTCCACAAAACAGATCCACAAATGGTTTAGAGACATTCAGTATTTTATCCCATGTTCTTCACACTGGATATAGATAGTTTTCCCTTGATATTTAATTAGGAGATAAACCTGCTGCATTTTCAATAGGTTACTGTGCTAAATCTAACATTTGATACCCCATACTGTGCATTCTGTTCCACATTCAATTTTGCGGCGTTAATTCTACAAGAGGCTAACTACAATGAGGCAGCAGTAGAATCTAACATTTTTTGTCCACTTATAGCAAACAGATAAAAGTGGCAAATTTCTACTAGTCACTATGATACCTTATTTATTGGGCAGTTTGGCCAGGACTATAGGACCAGTGCCAGTTTTTAACGCTGTGAGGTGTATTAATTGTCTACCGTATTTCCTCTATCAGGCGCCAGGGCTTCTATTTATTTCGGACAAGCCTTTGACCCGGCGTCGATTGGAGGCCCCGCTTCTATTTATACATATCGTGGAGTTACCGGAAGAGAAAGGGAGTCCTCATTATGTAAATTAGGTCCCAAAAAGAGATAATTAATTGTATCAATTTATCGTCTATTAGAGGCCTGGCTTCTATTTTTTGCACTGAACAATTGACCAGGCTTCTATTAATAAATAAAGACAGCCAAATGTGCCTCATTCTGTTGATTGGTCTGTCAGCTGTACGTGCAGCTTCGTCATGTGTCTACTCTGGCTGTTCAGCATGATCACAGATGGTCCTGTCATAAACTTCAAGTCTACATTTTGTGTACAAGTTTATTGATCTAAACCATGAATATGTTGCCAAAAATCAATAAATAGGAAGTCCCTGTAATTATTGATGTTACATATAGTCAACACATTATACTTTTACAGATGTTTTTTTGTGCCAGCTTGGTGGTCAGGTTCACTGAATTGGTTGATGTGTGTCATCGTATCCCAATTGCGTAGATCAATACTCATGATATCATCCACTGGATTGTCTCGGCCAGACACGATTATTTGTTCGCAGACATATAGCTGGAATATTGCTGAGTGGGGCTTTAAACAAGAAACAAACAAACATCAAGCATGTAATAACCTAAATATATGACATGACACATCCTTCAGTGTGCATGCATGCAGAATGAACTCAGAGCCCACAGGTTGGAATTCGAGCTTATACAGCAGACCTGTACAATACTGACAGAGTCGGTACACTACTTTCAGCCAAGGAGAAAACAGCTATACTATCTATTGTAAACCATATTCAGGCAACAAGACATGTGATGGATGAATATATAAAGATAATAAATATGACTGCAACACGAGCATGCCACGCCTTCGTGAGGGATGACCTGGCAGTGCATCGCAATCCATCAAGTTGTGTGTGACACTGTAATCATGCTTGGGCAAACCATCCCAGCAAGGTGGACACCTCCATGTTTGTCTGCTTCTAATCCTGTGTCTTGGACCAGGCGACAATGAGTGAGATGGGTTCTACGCAGCGTTTTTAGCACAGTGGGAAACCAGAAATGAACTTTTGTACCCATTTTGAGAATCGAACCGGGGCATTCAGCATAACGGGTGAATACTTTAATCACTCTCTGACCATGCATCAACATTGTGGGCTCGGTGTTTGAATCTGTGTCACAAGTATACCTAGAGAAGACAGATCGGAAACATCCGGGATTCGAACCCAATCTCCCAGAGTGAAGCACCTAATCACCAGCACAAAAAGTCAGTGATGCTGACAGTATAAGAAACTTGAACCCTGCATGTCCATGAGATCCTGGTAAATAAAGGGACACAACTCTGCACTACTTCATGTTGATTACAAAAAGCATGACCTCCTTCAATAAATGAATAGCGGCAGTCGTCATTCCTGCTGCCCACTCCTCCTACTGGTAGTTTACCACTACTGAGTTGTCTCCCCTTGTTAGAATTTATCGTCAGCAACCAAATGGAGGCAACTAAATGGATAGTCAGACTCGGTGACCTTGTTGATAGTGTTTCATTGTACCCCTATGGCAAAGACCGTTGCTCATATTATCAATCACTGGTTTGTCTGGTTTCGAAACACAGACACAGACACACACACACAGAAAGGCAGACACAGACACATACACAGACACACACAGACACACACACACAGACACACACACACACACACACACACACACACACACACACACACACACACACACACACACACACACACACACACACACTGTTATCCCAGACGTGAAGACAGCTAGATAAAGCAACCCTTCTTACAACGTTCCTATCACTTGCGAGGCCTCGAGAAGAAACCCAGTCATTGTAAACACAGCGAACACAACAGCCTCATGTACCTCATGGCAATGAATCAACAAAACAATGAGTCTATTTAACTTCCTGTTACAGAAAATAGTTCCATCTGCTTGTTATATAAGTGTCCAGGGATCCGGGAAAAGCATTATGTTTAAAGTTAAAGATCTAGGGCACCCATCAATTCACATACCGTAGGAGAAGACATCAAGGGCACGTGGACAACACAAACTGTATTCACCATATGAAATGTTAGCTTAATTCATAACCCCTCCTTGACCACCTTCTAGATCAATCTGTAAGTAATCTTTACATGCATCCCTTTTAAGGCCGACAATGTATGCTTCGGTCCACATCTCTAGTGTATTTCACAGATGTTTGTCCAGAAAACAGAAGCAGAGAAAAGGTACACAATCTCCTTGTAACTATTATAGGACAAGTATAAGTTTCATAGACGTTTGAACTAAGTTTGTCACTACCGCTCAACCTTTGAACCTTTTTTGTTTATAGTTTAATAAGTGCCACCTTTCGTCAATTTTCTGATCACCCAGGGCACTTATTACGGAGAATCCAGTAATTTCTGAGATAACATCCAGTGGACATCTGGAGGTCAAACCTTTTGTTGACTGCCAGGATATGCAACCTCCTTTTGACAAATGGCTGCTGACATTGATGTAGTAGTCTTAAAATACTCTATAAACATCCACAGATGGTCTCTGGAGCCCACTGATGGCCAGAACAGGGATCTTCTCCTACACATACTCTATAAACATCCACAGATGGTCTCTGGAGCCCACTGATGGCCAGAACAGGGATCTTCTCCTACACATACTCTATAAACATCCACAGATGGTCTCTGGAGCCCACTGATGGCCAGAACTGGGATCTTCTCCTACACATACTCTATATACATCCACAGATGGTCTCTGGAGCCCACTGATGGCCAGAACTGGGATCTTCTCCTACATATACTCTATATACATCCACAGATGGTCTCTGGAGCCCACTGATGGCCAGAACTGGGATCTCCTCCTACACATACTCTATAAACATCCACAGATGGTCTCTGGAGCCCACTGATGGCCAGAACTGGGATCTCCTCCTACACATACTCTATATACATCCACAGATGGTCTCTGGAGCCCACTGATGGCCAGAACACGGATCTCCTCCTACACATACTCTATATACATCCACAGATGGTCTCTGGAGCCCACTGATGGCCAGAACTGGGATCTCCTCCTACACACACTCTATATACATCCTCAGTTGGTCTCTGGAGCCCACTGATGGCCAGAACAGGGATCTTTTCCTACACATACTCTATATACATCCACAGATGGTCTCTGGAGCCCACTGATGGCCAGAACTGGGATCTTCTCCTACATATACTCTATATACATCCACAGATGGTCTCTGGAGCCCACTGATGGCCAGAACTGGGATCTCCTCCTACACATACTCTATATACATCCACAGATGGTCTCTGGAGCCCACTGATGGCCAGAACTGGGATCTTCTCCTACATATACTCTATAAACATCCACAGATGGTCTCTGGAGCCCACTGATGGCCAGAACTGGGATCTCCTCCTACATATACTCTATAAACATCCACAGATGGTCTCTGGAGCCCACTGATGGCCAGAACTGGGATCTCCTCCTACACACACTCTATATACATCCTCAGTTGGTCTCTGGAGCCATCCGATGGCCAGAACAGGGATCTCCTCCTACACACACTCTCCACAAAACAGATCCACAAATGGTTTAGAGACATTCAGTATTTTATCCAATGTTTTTCACACTGGATATAGATAGTTTTCCCTTGATATTTAATTAGGAGATAAACCTACTGCATTTTCAATAGGTTACTGTGCTAAATCTAACATTTGATACCCCATACTGTGCATTCTGTTCCACATTCAATTTTGCGGCGTTAATTCTACAAGAGGCTAACTACAATGAGGCAGCAGTAGAATCTAACATTTTTTGTCCACTTATAGCAAACAGATAAAAGTGGCAAATTTCTACTAGTCACTATGATACCTTATTTATTGGGCAGTTTGGCCAGGACTATAGGACCAATGCCAGTTTTTAACGCTGTGAGGTGTATTAATTGTCTACCGTATTTCCTCTATCAGGCGCCAGGGCTTCTATTTATTTCGGACAAGCCTTTGACCCGGCGTCGATTGGAGGCCCCGCTTCTATTTATACATATCGTGGAGTTACCGGAAGAGAAAGGGAGTCCTCATTATGTAAATTAGGTCCCAAAAAGAGATAATTAATTGCATCAATTTATCGTCTATTAGAGGCCTGGCTTCTATTTTTTGCACTGAACAATTGACCTGGCTTCTATTAATAAATAAACACAGCCAAATGTGCCTCATTCTGTTGATTGGTCTGTCAGCTGTACGTGCAGCTTCGTCATGTGTCTACTCTGGCTGTTCAGCATGATCGCAGATGGTCCTGTCATAAACTTCAAGTCTACATTTTGTGTATAAGTTTATTGATCTAAACCATGAATATGTTGCCGAAAATCAATAAATAGGAAGTCCCTGTAATTATTGATGTTACATATAGTCCACACATTATACTTTTACAGATGTTTTTTTGTGCCAGCTTGGTGGTCTGGTTCACTGAATTGGTTGATGTGTGTCATCGTATCCCAATTGCATAGATCAATACTCATGATATCATCCACTGGATTGTCTCGGCCAGACACGATTATTTGTTCGCAGACATATAGCTGGAATATTGCTGAGTGGGGCTTTAAACAAGAAACAAACAAACATCAAGCATGTAATAACCTAAATATATGACATGACACATCCTTCAGTGTGCATGCATGCAGAATGAACTCAGAGCCCACAGGTTGGAATTCGAGCTTATACAGCAGACCTGTACAATACTGACAGAGTCGGTACACTACTTTCAGCCAAGGAGAAAACAGCTATACTATCTATTGTAAACCATATTCAGGCAACAAGACATGTGATGGATGAATATATAAAGATAATAAATATGACTGCAACACGAGCATGCCACGCCTTCGTGAGGGATGACCTGGCAGTGCATCGCAATCCATCAAGTTGTGTGTGACACTGTAATCATGCTTGGGCAAACCATCCCAGCAAGGTGGACACCTCCATGTTTGTCTGCTTCTAATCCTGTGTCTTGGACCAGGCGACAATGAGTGAGATGGGTTCTACGCAGCGTTTTTAGCACAGTGGGAAACCAGAAATGAACTTTTGTACCCATTTTGAGAATCGAACCGGGGCATTCAGCATAACGGGTGAATACTTTAATCACTCTCTGACCATGCATCAACATTGTGGGCTCGGTGTTTGAATCTGTGTCACAAGTATACCTAGAGAAGACAGATCGGAAACATCCGGGATTCGAACCCAATCTCCCAGAGTGAAGCACCTAATCACCAGCACAAAAAGTCAGTGATGCTGACAGTATAAGAAACTTGAACCCTGCATGTCCATGAGATCCTGGTAAATAAAGGGACACAACTCTGCACTACTTCATGTTGATTACAAAAAGCATGACCTCCTTCAATAAATGAATAGCGGCAGTCGTCATTCCTGCTGCCCACTCCTCCTACTGGTAGTTTACCACTACTGAGTTGTCTCCCCTTGTTAGAATTTATCGTCAGCAACCAAATGGAGGCAACTAAATGGATAGTCAGACTCGGTGACCTTGTTGATAGTGTTTCATTGTACCCCTATGGCAAAGACCGTTGCTCATATTATCAATCACTGGTTTGTCTGGTTTCGAAACACAGACACAGACACACACACACAGAAAGGCAGACACAGACACATACACAGACACACACAGACACACACACACAGACACACACACACACACACACACACACACACACACACACACACACACACACACACACACACACACACACACACACACACACTGTTATCCCAGACGTGAAGACAGCTAGATAAAGCAACCCTTCTTACAACGTTCCTATCACTTGCGAGGCCTCGAGAAGAAACCCAGTCATTGTAAACACAGCGAACACAACAGCCTCATGTACCTCATGGCAATGAATCAACAAAACAATGAGTCTATTTAACTTCCTGTTACAGAAAATAGTTCCATCTGCTTGTTATATAAGTGTCCAGGGATCCGGGAAAAGCATTATGTTTAAAGTTAAAGATCTAGGGCACCCATCAATTCACATACCGTAGGAGAAGACATCAAGGGCACGTGGACAACACAAACTGTATTCACCATATGAAATGTTAGCTTAATTCATAACCCCTCCTTGACCACCTTCTAGATCAATCTGTAAGTAATCTTTACATGCATCCCTTTTAAGGCCGACAATGTATGCTTCGGTCCACATCTCTAGTGTATTTCACAGATGTTTGTCCAGAAAACAGAAGCAGAGAAAAGGTACACAATCTCCTTGTAACTATTATAGGACAAGTATAAGTTTCATAGACGTTTGAACTAAGTTTGTCACTACCGCTCAACCTTTGAACCTTTTTTGTTTATAGTTTAATAAGTGCCACCTTTCGTCAATTTTCTGATCACCCAGGGCACTTATTACGGAGAATCCAGTAATTTCTGAGATAACATCCAGTGGACATCTGGAGGTCAAACCTTTTGTTGACTGCCAGGATATGCAACCTCCTTTTGACAAATGGCTGCTGACATTGATGTAGTAGTCTTAAAATACTCTATAAACATCCACAGATGGTCTCTGGAGCCCACTGATGGCCAGAACAGGGATCTTCTCCTACACATACTCTATAAACATCCACAGATGGTCTCTGGAGCCCACTGATGGCCAGAACAGGGATCTTCTCCTACACATACTCTATAAACATCCACAGATGGTCTCTGGAGCCCACTGATGGCCAGAACTGGGATCTTCTCCTACACATACTCTATATACATCCACAGATGGTCTCTGGAGCCCACTGATGGCCAGAACTGGGATCTTCTCCTACATATACTCTATATACATCCACAGATGGTCTCTGGAGCCCACTGATGGCCAGAACTGGGATCTCCTCCTACACATACTCTATAAACATCCACAGATGGTCTCTGGAGCCCACTGATGGCCAGAACTGGGATCTCCTCCTACACATACTCTATATACATCCACAGATGGTCTCTGGAGCCCACTGATGGCCAGAACACGGATCTCCTCCTACACATACTCTATATACATCCACAGATGGTCTCTGGAGCCCACTGATGGCCAGAACTGGGATCTCCTCCTACACACACTCTATATACATCCTCAGTTGGTCTCTGGAGCCCACTGATGGCCAGAACAGGGATCTTTTCCTACACATACTCTATATACATCCACAGATGGTCTCTGGAGCCCACTGATGGCCAGAACTGGGATCTTCTCCTACATATACTCTATATACATCCACAGATGGTCTCTGGAGCCCACTGATGGCCAGAACTGGGATCTCCTCCTACACATACTCTATATACATCCACAGATGGTCTCTGGAGCCCACTGATGGCCAGAACTGGGATCTTCTCCTACATATACTCTATAAACATCCACAGATGGTCTCTGGAGCCCACTGATGGCCAGAACTGGGATCTCCTCCTACATATACTCTATAAACATCCACAGATGGTCTCTGGAGCCCACTGATGGCCAGAACTGGGATCTCCTCCTACACACACTCTATATACATCCTCAGTTGGTCTCTGGAGCCATCCGATGGCCAGAACAGGGATCTCCTCCTACACACACTCTCCACAAAACAGATCCACAAATGGTTTAGAGACATTCAGTATTTTATCCAATGTTTTTCACACTGGATATAGATAGTTTTCCCTTGATATTTAATTAGGAGATAAACCTACTGCATTTTCAATAGGTTACTGTGCTAAATCTAACATTTGATACCCCATACTGTGCATTCTGTTCCACATTCAATTTTGCGGCGTTAATTCTACAAGAGGCTAACTACAATGAGGCAGCAGTAGAATCTAACATTTTTTGTCCACTTATAGCAAACATATAAAAGTGGCAAATTTCTACTAGTCACTATGATACCTTATTTATTGGGCAGTTTGGCCAGGACTATAGGACCAATGCCAGTTTTTAACGCTGTGAGGTGTATTAATTGTCTACCGTATTTCCTCTATCAGGCGCCAGGGCTTCTATTTATTTCGGACAAGCCTTTGACCCGGCGTCGATTGGAGGCCCCGCTTCTATTTATACATATCGTGGAGTTACCGGAAGAGAAAGGGAGTCCTCATTATGTAAATTAGGTCCCAAAAAGAGATAATTAATTGCATCAATTTATCGTCTATTAGAGGCCTGGCTTCTATTTTTTGCACTGAACAATTGACCTGGCTTCTATTAATAAATAAACACAGCCAAATGTGCCTCATTCTGTTGATTGGTCTGTCAGCTGTACGTGCAGCTTCGTCATGTGTCTACTCTGGCTGTTCAGCATGATCGCAGATGGTCCTGTCATAAACTTCAAGTCTACATTTTGTGTATAAGTTTATTGATCTAAACCATGAATATGTTGCCGAAAATCAATAAATAGGAAGTCCCTGTAATTATTGATGTTACATATAGTCCACACATTATACTTTTACAGATGTTTTTTTGTGCCAGCTTGGTGGTCTGGTTCACTGAATTGGTTGATGTGTGTCATCGTATCCCAATTGCATAGATCAATACTCATGATATCATCCACTGGATTGTCTCGGCCAGACACGATTATTTGTTCGCAGACATATAGCTGGAATATTGCTGAGTGGGGCTTTAAACAAGAAACAAACAAACATCAAGCATGTAATAACCTAAATATATGACATGACACATCCTTCAGTGTGCATGCATGCAGAATGAACTCAGAGCCCACAGGTTGGAATTCGAGCTTATACAGCAGACCTGTACAATACTGACAGAGTCGGTACACTACTTTCAGCCAAGGAGAAAACAGCTATACTATCTATTGTAAACCATATTCAGGCAACAAGACATGTGATGGATGAATATATAAAGATAATAAATATGACTGCAACACGAGCATGCCACGCCTTCGTGAGGGATGACCTGGCAGTGCATCGCAATCCATCAAGTTGTGTGTGACACTGTAATCATGCTTGGGCAAACCATCCCAGCAAGGTGGACACCTCCATGTTTGTCTGCTTCTAATCCTGTGTCTTGGACCAGGCGACAATGAGTGAGATGGGTTCTACGCAGCGTTTTTAGCACAGTGGGAAACCAGAAATGAACTTTTGTACCCATTTTGAGAATCGAACCGGGGCATTCAGCATAACGGGTGAATACTTTAATCACTCTCTGACCATGCATCAACATTGTGGGCTCGGTGTTTGAATCTGTGTCACAAGTATACCTAGAGAAGACAGATCGGAAACATCCGGGATTCGAACCCACTCTCCCAGAGTGAAGCACCTAATCACCAGCACAAATAGTCAGTGATGCTGACAGTCTAAGAAACTTGAACCCTGCATGTCCATGAGATCCTGGTAAATAAAGGGACACAACTCTGCACTACTTCAATCTCATTAAAATCAGATCTAAGTTCTCGCTGCCGCTAAACAAAGATCTGAGGACATCCCATTACGGGTCACGTCAGAACGACCTTTCGCGAACTTTGACCAACCACTGAAAAGGTCAGCCAATTAGAAACCAGCTTTCTCGAGCTTTATGGTACTCGTTTCAACCTGGCGACTTCCATTTCAGAATACGCTTGAAAAATATGTTGGCAAAGTTCTCAATTAAAATTTTGAAAACTGAACAAACAAACATTCCCAAATGTCTAATATATAGAGGTTATCACGCGAGTGTGTTTGGGGATGGAAAATATCCTGCATTAGGAATAAACATTGTATTAAGCGAGCCTTGGCGAGCTAAATACATAGTGTTTATTCCTAATACAGGATATTTACCATCCCCAAACACACAAGCCTGATAACCTCTTTATTATATAATGTCATTCTTTAATTCTGTGCTTCAAAATCGCTTTCCCTCACTCACAAACATTACCGAAACATTGCGAGTTTTCCTGGAATGCGCGCATTAATATTTATTACGTCACAGGGTAAGTTATGTGTCAGTCGGACAGTGACAGTCGCCAATATAGTTCCAACTGAAATCTGTTTCTTATACTGTGGCGAAGCAACATATACGCAAAACAACAATTGTTTTTAATTGCCTTTCGCGGCAATCCATCGGTCTGTCCGCTAGAGTAACTGCCCTTTGTCAAAGGGAAGCTACTCTAACCCTAGTCTATGAGACGTCACGGCCACGGTCAGACGTTGAAAGTCGGTCTGTCCTGTCATAATGATAAGAAGTGTAGACAGATGTACACACAGCGACAAAACGAAACAAGGTAACAATTCAAACATATTTCCGCCAAATCCAACTATTTTAATTTGTGGAGGAGCTTTCAAGCCGCAGAGGTCTACAAGCACAGATATGGCTACTGATCCCGTTTGGCTAGGCCTCGTGCCCTCGCCAAATTGTTACGAAATTTATATCTCCAAAGTTGCCAAAACTTATAAAATGCCTTAGCTACGTCACAGTTAGACACAGATTTTCAGTATATTAGACTGTTCTTTTGATAATGATAGCAATTATCCCTGTAGTTTATCCAGATTCCCGATGGTTAATTCTGACTCGATCGCCGAATGACAAGGGCGACGCCATGTTTGTTTATAAACAGTGAAAGTAGTCCCTACTTGACCTTTGATATTTGCATCTCTATCCGCATATGACCCCAACGGATATCGTTTTTATCCGTTGGCTTTATCCTGCCGAGAAACCTACCCATTATATGATAGAGGTTATCACGCAAGTGTGTTTGGGGATGGTAAATATCCTGCATTAGGAATAAACATTGTATTAAGCGAGCCTTTGCCACTTTTATCCACGAGTGTTGATATATTTGATATCAAAAGACACGAGTGTGAGATTTTATTTATCATCCAACATAATTCTTTCAACTTTTTCAATTTGTAGAAAGTAATTAGCAGTGTCTTCAGTGTAAAAAGTACTGCAAACAGCTTCAGTAGCAGAGCCATTAGTGATGTCATTTGATTGTGAGGTCATGGTCACCAGTTACGTCACAATGGTCTGCAAAGCATTGTGATGTCATTTCATTGCAGCAATATCTACAGTGTAGATATCGCTTGATCTCATCCAAGCGATATCTCCATTGGGAGCCAGTTTTGGATGATAAATGGTTGAAATTGTATGACAGTACTTCCCATGTACTGTGCAATGTCTCCTCCATTCAAATGTTTGACCCACGGAAGCGAGAGATAAACTATAACTTTGACGGAATCAATTGTACGGGCCGTAACTGTCGTTCGGAATACCCCGTGTTGACATTTTCTAGGTTGCATGATGGGAAAACACATTCTGACTGTCACTTTCATGATCTGGTAAGCGACGCTTTGATTGGTTGGATGAAAGGTCATTCTGACGTGACCCGTAATGAGATGTCCTCAGATCTTTGTTTAGCGATAGCTAAGATCTGATTTTAATGAGATTGGCACTACTTGAAGGTTTCATCAAACAAAATTCAGATTTTTCATGGACATGTTGCGCAAGTGGAAATGTTCACTAGAAACTGATATCAAATTTCCAGATATTTGTATCTTGAGCAAATATGACAGCTCTTATCAAGATCAACATCTATCCAGGTGAAGAGGCATTTGAGTCACTATCTTAATCCGTAGTTTCGAGTTTCGAAATGAACATTCCAAACATGATCTAGTTCACCCTTCTATATGCATTACATACAGGTGCCTTGCTTAATGTTGGGAGCATTTACTGCGGCCTTGGCCCTAAACGGTTGGCCCTGACAACATGGATGAGCTCTGTCCATGTGCCTCAAAGTAAATGTTTATTCTTTGTAAAAGCTGATATTAGCAGAGCTATATAAGGCCTGTTTCTAAAGATTAGTATTTCGTTCACCGACCGCTGACAAAAAAAACCCATAAATATAATTTCTTTTCACCATTTACAAATATGCCAACGCTACAAAATGAAAAGAGCTCAAAGGCAAGGAATGCCACAAAGCAACGCTGCAGGCAACATGTCATAAATTTTCTTATTTTTCCACCTACGGACCGGGATATTTTTCAATTAGGAAATAGTGACAGCTAGTCTTTGCCCCCGGACTAGTTCTGACTTGACATTCTCATGCAGCTCCATGTTATACAGATTGGGTGTCAGATTTATTTCCCCATGATTTTCCCCTTGAATGCAAGCAAGGCTAGATTTAAGGATCTTCATGTAACTTGCACCAGTTGCATGTTTTCTATAGGTAATTCGAGTCCTGGCATGTTTGAGAATTTCTGTCAGCTCTTCTTATTCATAAGCTAAACCTGCCGGACCAGTCTAGTGTATGTTTGTTTATGTGAAAATTTGCAAAAGACTCTCCCTTAAGCAGCGTTCCGGCTGGCTTTTGAAACTGCCAGTCCTGGTGGACTGCCAACTCTAAACATTACCAGTCCCCATTAATTCTTGTCAGTCCAAACTTTCAACAAATAAAAAAACATTTACATTTAGTACTAACTACTAAATGACTTTATCGCGCGTATCCAAACCATTGGCTAATTACGTCCGTAACCCAATCACCCCCGGGTCACCACTCTGCACCGTGCCCGGGGAATAATCCCGCGCGAGCATCATCCCGCCTTTTGTTACAGTCCATCATTCGCGGACAGTCCTTCTTCATGTACACACGCGTTCACTGTATCTAATCGCTTTCACACCCACCCACCCAGCTTGCCACTCCTTTTCTTTCCTTTTCAGCCTGATGTGTCCTCTTCACCTGGAATGCTCATCACTTCTTTTCTTCAGCGTTTATTCTTTTACAGGTACCAGCAGAGCAGATTGTATATATGTAAATAAACCTGTACATATGTAAATAGGCTTTCAGAGCGCTTGTATATATGTACATACCTTTTAAACGATTCTGATATATGTAAATAAACATGACTTCTAAATAGCTGTATATATGTATATATGCCAATACCTGTCTCAACAATAAACTATGTCGAAGTGTGCTGGGTTCTTGTGGGCTACACTGCTAGTAACGAATTAACTTGCTTCCAAATTAATACTCGTGCTTAAGGCTACCTGCTTTTCAGCGGGAACCTTTCCGGGTTTACCTGCTTCTCAGTGGGAACCTTGTCTTTCCCGACTTTTCAGCCAGGGAATCATAAAATAACGTACGTTGGGGCAAACAGTTGCCACGTATATGGGCCCGGCGGCGGAAGTCGTCTTGTCAAGCGGTAGCTGACAGTTGGGTCCGCAGCGGTAGTCGCACAATGGTTTTGCTAATGGGGCCAGGCAGTGGGATCTGCTTTGGCCGGCTACTTGGGGCCGGGCAGCGGTAGTCTGACTTAGGCCAGCAGCGGGGAGCTGCTTTTGGCAGCGTGGGAGTTGCCAAGCAATGGTAGTGTTTAAATATGCTACCGTGGGGGCCGGACAGCGGTAGCAGTCTCAGGCCAGCAGTGCTTGCTGCGAATCGCCATTGGCCACGCTAGTGGCCATGGCAACGGTAGCATTTTGGTATACACAATTAGCTGCTTAGTAGCCCACTAGTACCTGCACACCCTCGGCCATTTAACCCAATCTCATCTTCTGTTTTTATTATAGGCAGGGGCATCCACGGCTCGGTGGCCCGTGCCTCTCCTTGGCATATCGCGGGATAAATGAAAATTACCTGGTTATAATTCTTTTAACATCATGTTCAATTGCAATGACGTCATCTCTGAAGTAACTCAGTCAGATCTATACATCATTCACACAAAATTCAGTCACAATTTTCTCTTTTTTGTCTGAATATTTTGAGACAAATATATATTTAACCTTGAACCAAAACAAAATGTTACTTCCTTGCGCTAAAAAGAGACGAGGGGAAACCCTGATGGTAACAGACAAGCTGACTTCGTTTGAAAAATATACATATACGAATATCGCCGATGTTTTGTTCAACAACAAAGATTTATAAGGTACTTTATTTGTCGGTCCACAGGGACTGGCAGTCACATGAATTACTGGTCCAAGCCTAATTTTACCAGTAAAAAACTGGTTATTACCAGTAACAGGGAACACTACCCTTAAGAATGTCTGATGGTATTTCTTCAAAGTATTTAAAGTTTTCTAGGATAAGTCTTCATGAAATCTAGACAATTAATTCCAACAAATGAAAGAAAAAGAGGTTTAGAGTACATTCTATGGCACTAGGTGTGTTTTGTAACCATAGTAACAATCGCTCTAAATTCACACTTTACTCTGGAGGCCAGTAGGGAGTTCCGTGACAGTGTCAACACTTTTACAGAGCAGTATAATTAATAGTAATGAACCATGTGGACTTACATATTCTAACCATATACAGATAACACATCCATCTGCAACAAAACATCATAATGTTGAAACTTCAGTGTGTACTTTATCAGCAAAAAAAACCCAACCTAACATACATTCAATTTAAGGAGTCTTATAGTAGTATATTATCACAAAATCAGGCTACAATGCTGTGACATTATAGTTTAATGAATGTCTAATCTCATTCACAGTAAGCAATTTCAAGTGTTCTGTCAGGCTTTGGTAATACTCCCATGGAACCTCGCAGGGTAGAGTGACCTCCCTTGTTTGTTTATATTCTTGTGCTTGCCATCTTTGTTACCCTTCGGTATAGAGAACTCTTTCAAATATTACCTAACATCCAGAAACATGACACTCCCCTGCAAGAAAATTTTGTGCTTTTCTCTTTACAACTGTGAGGTCATATCTTTTGCATCACGATAAGCGATATGATGTCATAATGGGGACGTGCGGTGTTGAACAGAAGCTTTGCATGGCTTGCTTTGTTTTCTTTAGGGTTGTCCACCTCATGTTAGCTTTCCAAGTTTCCGTGTTTATCTGCTGTCACCGCCTGTCACATGTTTGAGTGAAATATTATGGTGTAAACAAACTGCTGGAGCATATTGAGCGCCATATTTACTTTAAAGGATGTTGTTGGTCATTCCGTAATTCAGATCGACAACCCACTCAAAACACTAGACTCAACCCAGGCTGCTTCATACATGTGCTAGCAAAGAGTTGCCATTTTATTTAGTTATGGTAGAATGGAGATAAATGTACTGTGTTTTCAATGTAGAACTAGGTTACTTGTAGATTTAACCGCGCTAAACTTAACATTTGAAACCTCACACTGCGTGTTCGGTTCCAAGTTCAGTTTAGAGGAGTTAAATCTACAGGTAACCAATTCTGCATTGAAAACACAGCATGCTTAGCTCCTATGTGATCTGACATGGAAGGTTACAATGAAGTGAGTGAGTGAGTATGGTTTTACGCCGCTTTTAGCAATATTCCAGCAATATCACGGCGGGGGACACCAGAAATGGGCTTCACATATTGTACCCATGTCGGGAATCGAACCCGGGTCTTAGGCGTGACGAGCGAACGCTTAAACCACTAGGCTACCCGACCGCCCCGTTACAATGAAGAGTCAGTGAGTGGCAAGACTGGGGTAAGTGTGATCAGCAGTCAATTAAACCTGATTATGACAATGTAGCATTGTGCAGACAATGTAGCATTGTGCAGACAAAGTACTGGTATTTGCTACAAAAGAAACCACAAAAATAACACCCCACTTGAAAGGTTATCTTGCACATGTAATGCAATCATTCTGCACAGCTCAAGTAGCAATCTGTCACCATGAAGAGTCGTGAACCTCAACTTGGAGAACGGAAGTTAGAACATTAAATTACAAATACATTTATTATCAAAAGTCATGCTAATGGAATACCCAGACTCATGTTGAACCACCGACTAATTTTTCTGTTGACTAATTTAGAAAATTGATTGTAGGAAATTTGATAGCATCCAAATTGAAATTTGTAATGCAGATTATTCTGGGTTTAACGCTGCACTCAGTAATATTCCAGCTATATGACGGTGGTCTGTAAATAATCAAGTCTGGACCAGACAATACAGTGATTGACATCATGAGCATCACTCCGCGCAATTGGGATACTATGGCATTCATCAACCAAGTCAGAGAGTCTGACCACCTGATCCTTTTAGTCGCCTCTTACGACAAGCATGGGTTGCTGAAGATCTATTCTACCCCGGATCTTCACAGGTCCTTAGAATTTGTCACACAAGACCCACATTGGAAGCAAACACTATCACACCAACAACATGACACCCGGACACTGTCACATCAACACCATGACACCCGAAAACACTGTCACACCAACACCATGACACCCGAAAACACTGTCACACCAACACCATGACACCCGAAAACACTGTCACACCAACACCATGATACCCGAAAACACTGTCACACCAACACCATGACACCCTAAAACACTGTCACACCAACACCATGACACCCGAAAACACTGTCACACCAACACCATGACACCCTAAAACACTGTCACACCAACACCATGACACCCGAAAACACTGTCACACCAACACCATGACACCCGAAAACACTGTCAAACCAATACCATGACACCCTAAAACACTGTCACACCAACACCATGATACCCGAAAACACTGTCACACCAACACCATGACACCCGAAAACACTGTCACACCAACACCATGACACCCGAAAACACTGTCAAACCAATACCATGACAACCTCGTAAGCTACGAAGTTCATACAATTTGGCCCTCACTCTATGAATGTTCATATTCCAATGAATTCACAAAAAGTGAAAGTCAATATTTAAATACCTGTACTGACAGACAAATAAGATGTGCTTATTGAACACATGTGTAATCCTATATAACAGAAGTATAGAGTCATCCCTACAATAGTGGCTAACAAGGTCAATAATATATCATATGTTTATCACATATGTTTAACATATTCAGAGCTGTCTTAACTTAATTACAGTCATCACATGTGACAAAAAACGTGAGTTGTACAGTCTATTGCCATGATTACCAGGGCAGCTAATGGAATGTTGAATATAAATTGCTTTCTGACATTTTAGAATTGATAGAGATATTAGTATTTAACCATGTTAACAGAAATATTAAACATGTTAAAAGTAGACACAATTCTTCCATAAATTCCACATTATCAGTGAAATACAAAAGTCATACAGTCATAACACTCTCATATACACACCCCCGACATCCCCACTCTACCCCACAAAGGCTAGTCTGTCTCCACACACACTCATATACACACACCTCACCTTACCCGACATCCCCACTCTACCCCACAAAGGCTAGTCTGTCTCCACACACTCATATACACACCCCCGCCTCAGCCGACATCCCCACTCTACCCCACAAAGGCTAGTCTGTCTCCACACACTCATATACAAACCCCCGCCTCACCCGACATCCCCACTCTACCCCACAAAGGCTAGTCTGTCTCCACACACTCATATACACACCCCCGCCTCACCCGACATCCCCACTCTACCCCACAAAGGCTAGTCTGTCTCCACACACTCATATACAAACCCCCGCCTCACCCGACATCCCCACTCTACCCTACAAAGGCTAGTCTGTCTCCACACACTCATATACAAACCCCCGCCTCACCCGACATCCCCACTCTACCCCACAAAGGCTAGTCTGTCTCCACACACTCATATACAAACCCCCGCCTCACCCGACATCCCCACTCTACCCCACAAAGGCTAGTCTGTCTCCACACACACACCCCCTCACCCAACATCCCCACTCTATCTCACAAAGGCTAGTCTGTCTCCACACACCCTCATATACACACACCCCCCCTCACCTGACATCCCCGCTCTACCCCACAAAGGCTAGCCTGTCTCCACACACACACACACCCCGCCTCAACCTACATCCCCACTCTACCCCACAAAGGCTAGCCTGTCTCCACACACCCTCATATACCCCCCACCTCACCCGACATCCCCACTCTACCCCACAAAGGCTAGTCTGTCTCCACACACCCTCATAAACACACAAACCCCCCTCACCCGACATCCCCGCTCTACCCCACAAAGGCTAGTCTGTCTCCACACACCCTCATAAACACACACACACACCCCGCCTCACCCAACATCCCCACTCTACCCCACAAAGGCTAGTCTGTCTCCACACCCCCTCATAAACACACACACACACCCCGCCTCACCCAACATCCCCACTCTACCCCACAAAGGCTAGCCTGTCTCCACACACCCTCATAAACACACACCCCTCCTCACCCGACATCCCCACTCTACCCCACAAAGGCTAGTCTGTCTCC
Source organism: Haliotis cracherodii (assembly GCF_022045235.1). Classification (NCBI taxonomy): domain Eukaryota; kingdom Metazoa; phylum Mollusca; class Gastropoda; order Lepetellida; family Haliotidae; genus Haliotis; species Haliotis cracherodii. The sequence continues at coordinate 1,503,893 of NW_027266265.1, read as the reverse complement.
ACACACCCTCATAAACACACACCCCTCCTCACCAGAAAATCCCCAACATACCCCACAAAGGCTAGTCTGTCTCCACACACCCTCATATACACACAACCCCACCTTAACGCCATCCCCACTCTACCCCACAAAGGCTAGCCTGTCTCCACACACCCTCATATACACCCCCCTGCCTCACCCGACATCACCACTCTACCCCACAAAGGCTAGTCTGTCTCCACACACCCTCATATACCCACCCCCCCCTCTCCTGACCCGACATCCCCACTCTACCCCACAAAGGCTAGTCTGTCTCCACACACCCTCATATACACCCCCCCCCTCCTGACCCGACATCCCCACTCTACCCCACAAAGCCTAGTCTGTCTCCACACACCCTCATATACCCCCCCCCCCTCTCCTGACCCGACATCCCCACTCTACCCCACAAAGGCTAGTCTGTCTCCACACACCCTCATATACACCCCCCCCCTCCTGACCCGACATCCCCACTCTACCCCACAAAGCCTAGTCTGTCTCCACACACCCTCATATACCCCCCCACCCCACCCCACCCCTCCTGACCCGACATCCCCACTCTACCCCACAAAGCCTAGTCTGTCTCCACACACCCTCATATACCCCCCCACCCCACCCCACCCCTCCTGACCCGACATCCCCACTCTACCCCACAAAGCCTAGTCTGTCTCCACACACCCTCATATACCACCCCACCCCACCCCACCCCGCCTCACCCAACATCCCCACTCTACCCCACAAAGGCTAGCCTGTCTCCACACACCCTCATAAACACACACCCCTCCTCACCCGACATCCCCACTCTACCCCACAAAGGCTAGTCTGTCTCCACACACCCTCATAAACACACACCCCTCCTCACCAGAAAATCCCCAACATACCCCACAAAGGCTAGTCTGTCTCCACACACCCTCATATACACACAACCCCACCTTAACGACATCCCCACTCTACCCCACAAAGGCTAGTCTGTCTCCACACACCCTCATATACACCCCCCCCCCTCCTGACCCGACATCCCCGCTCTACCCCACAAAGGCTAGTCTGTCTCCACACACCCTCATATACCCCCCCCCCCCTCTCGTGACCCGACATCCCCACTCTACCCCACAAAGGCTAGTCTGTCTCCACACACCCTCATATACACCCCCCCCCCTCCTGACCCGACATCCCCACTCTACCCCACAAAGCCTAGTCTGTCTCCACACACCCTCATATACCCACCCACCCCACCCCACCCCACCCTGCCTCACCCGACATCCCCACTCTACCCCACAAAGGCTAATCTGTCTTCCAGATGCCAGAGAATATGTTAAACAAAAATTCCAACTCCCGATTTGGCAAGTCTAGATTGCCTCAGATCTGGCTGAAATTAAGCATTGTTCTTGGCTCGTCTATGGGAAGTCTTTTTTTTATAGTTTTCCATTTTGTAGATATATGATTAAAAATATTATCTCTGGGACTGCAGGTCTTGCTGTCACACCTACCTTCCCTGTTCAAGCAGCAGAACATCCGTCACGCCCCTCTCCGCCAGGTGGTACGCCACGGAGGACCCCACCACACCGCCGCCACAGATGACCACCCTAGCTTGCTGGGGTACGGAGGACACGCCCGTGCAGTACCTCCTCCTGTCCAGTGTCCCACTGCTCAGCCCTAAATATTGCTTCGTGATACAATCCATGGGCCGTTTCCTGCTGGCAGCCCTGGGTGCAGGGATCCACGCCCTTGTTAGTGAACAGCATCTTGACAGAGAGCCTTGATACATCTTGATAGTCAGGACCTTGGCGCTTGAGCTCCACTCTGCCTCACAGTCCTCGGCGATATCCCATCAAGGTAAAGCTGCTTGTGTGGGATCATCTATTGCATTAATCCATTGCTTGATATGGCCTGACGTGTCTACCTGTTGAATAAACAGTAACCAGTTTACACTTGTCTCCTGTCTTGCTTCAGCAATCACAAAGCTTCTGTACGCCTGGCCCTGCACACATAACTATAACAGTACAAGAGAACGGCGTCATGCATCAAACATGATGAACACATGCGCAACGTGTTACTTCAAGTGGCATGTACAAGAGCGGCCACTTGTCCATGTCAACTCAACCTTCTGTCTGCCTTGACAGCTCAGTTAATATACTTAAAACACAAAATGATACTGAAATGTATGTCAAAGTTAAGTTTGGGGGGAAAAAAGAAGATTATGACAAGACTTGACACCCCAAAGACATCAACCAACCCCAAAGATTAAACATGACAGTGTTATACTGTGGTGGGTGTCCTAGGTTGAAACATGGCAGTGTTATACTGTGGTGGGTGTCCTAGGTTGAAACATGGCAGTGTTATACTGTGGTGGGTGTCCTAGGTTGAAACATGGCAGTGTTATACTGTGGTGGGTGTCCTAGGTTGAAACATGGCAGTGTTATACTGTGGTGGGTGTCCTAGGTTGAAACATGGCAGTGTTATACTGTGGTGGGTGTCCTAGGTTGAAACATGGCAGTGTTATACTGTAGTGGGTGTCCTAGGTTGAAACATGGCAGTGTTATACTTTGGTGGGTGTCCCCAGGCTTGGGAACTGAATCCCTTGTCTGTCCCTTTAAGTACACCCAGAACCATGCATGCACTATCCCTTTAAGTACACCCAAAACCATGCATGTACTGTCCCTTTAAGTACACCCAGAACCATGCATGTACTATCCCTTTAAGTACAGTCAGAACCATGCATGTACTGTTCCTTTAAGTACAGTCAGAACCATGCATGTACTGTTCCTTTAAGTACACCCAGAACCATGCATGTACTGTCCCTTTAAGTACACCCAGAACCATGCATGTACTGTTCCTTTAAGTACAGTCAGAACCATGCATGTACTGTTCCTTTAAGTACACCCAGAACCATGCATGTACTGTCCCTTTAAGTACACCCAGAACCATGCATGTACTATCCCTTTAAGTACAGTCAGAACCATGCATGTACTATGCCTTTAAGTACAGTCAGAACCATGCATGTACTGTTCCTTTAAGTACACCCAGAACCATGCATGTACTGTCCCTTTAAGTACACCCAGAACCATGCATGTACTATCCCTTTAAGTACAGTCAGAACCATGCATGTACTGTCCCTTTAAGTACAGTCAGAACCATGCATGTACTGTTCCTTTAAGTACACCCAGAACCATGCATGTACTATCCCTTTAAGAACACCCAGAACCATGCATGTACTATGCCTTTAAGTACAGTCAGAACCATGCATGTACTGTCCCTTTAAGTACACCCAGAACCATGCATGTACTGTCCCTTTAAGAACACCCAGAACCATGCATGTACTGTTCCTTTAAGTACACCCAGAACCATGCATGTACTGTCCCTTTAAGTACACCCAGAACCATGCATGTACTATCCCTTTAAGTACAGTCAGAACCATGCATGTACTATGCCTTTAAGTACAGTCAGAACCATGCATGTACTGTTCCTTTAAGTACACCCAGAACCATGCATGTACTGTCCCTTTAAGTACACCCAGAACCATGCATGTACTATCCCTTTAAGTACAGTCAGAACCATGCATGTACTGTCCCTTTAAGTACAGTCAGAACCATGCATGTACTGTTCCTTTAAGTACACCCAGAACCATGCATGTACTATCCCTTTAAGAACACCCAGAACCATGCATGTACTATGCCTTTAAGTACAGTCAGAACCATGCATGTACTGTCCCTTTAAGTACACCCAGAACCATGCATGTACTGTCCCTTTAAGAACACCCAGAACCATGCATGTACTGTTCCTTTAAGTACAGTCAGAATCATGCATGTACTGTCCCTTTAAGTACAGTCAGAACCATGCATGTACTGTCCCTTTAAGTACAGTCAGAACCATGCATGTAGTGTTCCTTTAAGAACACCCAGAACCATGCATGTAGTGTTCCTTTAAGAACACCCAGAACCATGCATGTAGTGTTCCTTTAAGAACACCCAGAACCATGCATGTACTGTCCCTTTAAGTACAGTCAGAACCATGCATGTACTGTCCCTTTAAGTACAGTCAGAACCATGCATGTACTGTCCCTTTAAGTACAGTCAGAACCATGCATGTACTGTCCCTTTAAGTACACCCAGAACCATGCATGTAGTGTTCCTTTAAGTACAGTCAGAACCATGCATGTAGTGTTCCTTTAAGAACACCCAGAACCATGCATGTACTGTCCCTTTAAGTACACCCAGAACCATGCATGTACTGTTCCTTTAAGAACACCCAGAACCATGCATGTACTGTTCCTTTACTGTACTGCATGTACTGAACACACTACACAACCTGGGTATTATGATCCTTCGTCTGCCAGTGTTCAAAGGGCGTCCGACAAGATCAATACGGGAAGAGACAGCCTTTGAAAATGATTTGGAAGACCTTCAACTGCCACTATTAAGGAAAATGAAGGTCAAATATACATTATATGATCATGTATGAAGGGCAATTCACCAGCTCTCACACTGCCAATACAAACCCGTTCCCCTTTCATATCAAGTTGATATCCAGAGTAGAATAATATTGCTCTGTGACTGTCCCAAGTTTTACAAAGAAAATTATTTTCACTAGGGACACAAACTTGATATGATAAGCCTTGTTTTGTATCCCATTTATTACCCAGGCTTAGAACCAAACTCAAAAGTTTTACTGGCCTGGGTAAAGATGAATTGCCCTTGTAATGCTAAAACAATGGGGACATTTGGAAATTTGTACCAGCCTGGGGGAATTTGTACTGGCCTAGGCTGTCGGGGTCTCAGCTGCATGCACAGATTATCCCTCTGTGTGCCAATGTATTTAGATATGTAACGATGATATGCAACCGTAATAATAGGATTGGACCTTATAGAAGCTATTATCATTTACATAGAGAAGTAAGACATTGTGACAAACTGGGACGTAAACCCAAGAATAGAGATGTCCTCTATCTCGCATCCTCATAGCCCTATCCTGAACATCATAACCACAGAACAACCTACTACCATCAACTAGCCATTGGGTGGGTGGGTGAGTGCTTGAGTGAGTGCTTGAGTGAGTGCTTGAGTGAGTGAGTGCTTGAGTGCTTGAGTGAGTGAGTGAGTGAGTGAGTGAGTGAGTGAGTGACGCCGCTTGTAGCAATATTCCAGCAATATCTCTGGAGGGGACACCGGAAATGGGCTTCACACATTGTGTACCCATGGGGTAATCGAACCCCAGTCTTCAGTTTGACAAGCGAATGCTGTAGCCACTAGGCTACCCCACCGCCCCTCAAGCCATTTGAAATGTTGTAAGGTAATCATGGTAATGTAACTGCAAATAACTGTGTACATTTCAGGGCATATAACTGTGTAAATATCAGGGCATATAAACTGTGTAGATATCTGTGTATATAACTGTGTACAAGATGTTCAGGTGTGCCACAGGGCACTCACAAAGATGTTCATGTGTGCCACAGGGCACTCACAAAGATGTTTAAGTGTGTCACAGGGCACTCACAAAGATGTTCAAGTGTGTCACAGGGCACTCACAAAGATGTTCATGTGTGCCACAGGGCACTCACAAAGATGTTCAGGTGTGCCACAGGGCACTCACAAAGATGTTCATGTGTGCCACAGGGCACTCACAAAGATGTTCAAGTGTGCCACAGGGCACTCACAAAGATGTTCATGTGTGCCATAGGGCACTCACAAAGATGTTCAAGTGTGCCACAGGGCACTCACAATGATGTTCAAGTGTTCCACAGGGCACTCACAAAGATGTTCAAGTGTGCCACAGGGCACTCACAAAGATGTTCAAGTGTGCCACAGGGCACTCACAAAGATGTTCAAGTGTGCCACAGGGCACTCACAAAGATGTTCAAGTGTTCCACAGGGCACTCACAAAGATGTTCAAGTGTTCTACAGGGCACTCACAAAGATGTTCAGGTGTGCCACAGGGCACTCACAAAGATGTTCATGTGTGCCATGGGGCACTCACACAGATGTTCAAGTGTGCCACAGGGCACTCACAAAGATGTTCAAATGTGCCACAGGGCACTCACAAAGATGTTCAAGTGTGCCACAGGGCACTCACAAAGATGTTCAAGTGTGCCACAGGGCACTCACAAAGATGTTCAAGTGTTCCACAGGGCACTCACAAAGATGTTCAAGTGTTCTACAGGGCACTCACAAAGATGTTCAAGTGTGCCACAGGGCACTCACAAAGATGTTCATGTGTGCCATGGGGCACTCACACAGATGTTCAAGTGTGCCACAGGGCACTCACAAAGATGTTCAAGTGTGCCACAAGGCACTCACAAAGATGTTCAAGTGTTCCACAGGGCACTCACAAAGATGTTCAAGTGTGCCACAGGGCATTCAAAATGATGTTCAAGTGTGCCACAGGGCACTCACAAAGATGTTCATGTGTGCCATAGGGCACTCACAAAGATGTTCAGGTGTGCCACAGGGCACTCACAAAGATGTTCAAGTGTGCCACAGGGCACTCACAAAGATGTTCAAGTGTGCCACAGGGCACTCACAAAGATGTTCAAGTGTGCCACAGGGCACTCACAAAGATGTTCAGGTGTGCCACAGGACACTCACAAAGATGTTCAAGTGTTCCACAGGGCACTCACAAAGATGTTCAAGTGTGCCACAGGGCACTCACAATGATGTTCAAGTGTGCCACAGGGCACTCATACAGATGTTCAGGTGTGCCATGGGGCATTCACAAAGATGTTTAAGTGTGCCACAGGGCACTCACAAAGATGTTCAGGTGTGCCACCATGGCCACAGGGCACTCACAAAGATGTTCAAGTGTGCCACAAGGCACTCACAAAGATCTTCAAGTGTGCTCTTTGGAACTACAACATGGCAACACAAATAAGCTTCATCCATCATTGTACTCAGTGAATGTCATTCCTACAAGAGTAGATAATAAGCAGTTTTCACAGGGATCGATAATACTTTTTTCATTCTGAATACTGAATTTTATTGTGTGAATCCTACTGTGCATTAAGCATGTAGTATGCTAATAGATGTAATATATATTCATCATGGCCAGATATATATGAAGTTTTGATTACACATTACTTTCTGTACAATAATAATCCATTAATATGTTTGTTTTTCTATTACCTTGTACTATGACATATTGTTTATGATTCAAGTAGGATTGGATTCCATGGCTGATCCCCTGCTGCATGCAACAAGATGAGTGAGTGAGTGAGTGAGTGAGTGAGCGAGCTTGATGTTGGATGCAGCACGGAGACGTAACGCAGGCATAAACACAACTGAAGCACGGAGACGTAGCGCAGGCATAAACACAACTGAAGCACGGAGACAGAATGCAGGCATAAACACAAGTGAGTGATAGAGTGAGTGAGTTTGGTTTAACGCCGCTTTTAATAGTATTCCAGTTATTTCACGGCGTGTCAGCTTAATGTGGGAGGAAAGCCATAAGTGATGCAGGTCTCAGACATTTACCACTTCAGTGAAACCCACGAGCACGGGTATGGTACTGACAAACCTAGAAACATAATCGGGGCGAACCGGGATTTGAACCCACAATCATAGGTTTCTGGCGTGCCCAAGCGACGCAACTCTGCACAGCGCATCGCGGCGCCTTAGACGACTGGGCCACCGTGCCCCCTAAATACAAGTGAAGCACGGAGACGTAACGCAGGCATAAACACAACTGAAGCACGGAGACATAACGCAGGCATAAACACAGAAGCATGTAGAAGCCTGTCAGCTTCCAGATGTTTATTCTAAACTAGATCAAGCTGGTTAGTGAGGTTTAGTGACATCAGAAATGGGCTTCACAGTGAGGATAGGTTGGAAAGACAGTAATGTTATCAACTGTCCATTGACTGCTTGACTATTTCTCTGAACATTAACAACTTTTAAAATCAAAACTTATTTAAATTTAAATTTTAATGTCTTAATAACAAAACATAACCATGATAACAGTAAACAAACAAAATGCAACCAATACAAATAAACACAGGTTTTCATGCATTTGGAACACACCAAGGAAGAGGAAAAGATTAACCTCAGATTTTTTTGTTATTTCTTAAATTCATACAAACAGGATTAGCTTCCAGTCTATCTATATGTTAAAGACATTTTATATTGTACGACAGTTATGTAACTGAAATAATCACAGCTATACCTAGAATATGCTTCTAGCTGTGTAATTGAACAAAGTTACTCCCCATTTTACCTGATGTTTGGTAGAGAAGCATGACTACCCATCGACTTTGCCTTTGGGATTGAGATAAACAAGGACAAGCAGACACTGACATCCTATGTCAAAGCCCTGAAGACAAGGTTGGAACAGAGCTACAAGATCTCGACATCTGCATCAAAGGAAGCCCAGAAGAAACAGAAGACAGGGTATGATGTCAAAGCCAGAGGGGCAACAGTCCAGTCTGGAGACAACGTCCTGGTGAAGATTCTAGCCTTTGAGGGAGAGCACAAGCTCTCTGACAATTGGGAAGAGGATCTGTGCGTAGTTCTTTCTCAGCCAAACCTGGGCATACCAGTGTTTGTTGTGAAGGAAGAAAATGGAGAAGGAAGGAACAGAACTTTACATCGTAACCTCCTCTTACCCATAGGATCTTTACCAGAGAGAATTGGAGAAGAGCCAATACAACCAGCTCCCACTCCAGGACCAGAGAACCTTAAAGAACCAGAAACAGAGACAGAAACATCAGTGTCGGATCAAGATGAGCGTGGATCCATCTCAAGCCTGCTTGTTGAACTTCCAACGGAGCCTGAAGAAACCACTGTCATCAGCGCAGGATCCTTGGAACGAGATTCTACCTCACAGCCGTAGGGTGATCTGTCGACTGTAGAGGTAGGCAGCCATTCTTCTGGTGGTGACGGCCACATGCCACGGGAATCAGAGAACCCCGGTACAGGAGAAGTGGATGCATGAGAAGGAGAAGCAGCAGATGCTAATGTCAGTGAAGAACAGGACACAGATCCAGGGGGAGGAGCCACTGCTCCTGTCCCAACAGATGACCGATCAAGGCCAAGACCATTGTCACAGCTCATTGTCACTTTACTTAATAACACCAGCAAATGACAAGGACGTCATTTGGGTGCAGGGGGAAGTATGTGGCAGGCTCAAGTCTTTATACATATGTACATAACTTTTAGTTAAGATTTATTAGTTAGTAGTAAGGTTATATGGCCTTGTTACCATTTTAACTAATTAGTGTATTATGATATTTACATTATAAGAATATATAATTAGTTATAATATTAGTTATGTTTTTATACTTCAGTATTTTATACCTTAAACATTCATTCCATAGCTCTGTAACATTAAGAAAGTTTACATATGTACATATGGATGGTATCTAAATATTGCGATTAGAAATAATATATATTGTAGAATGCATTCTTAATTTGATTTATTAGAAACATAATCTTGTATATATTTATAGTTCTTAATGAACTCACAGTTCAGTGAGTTATTATCATCTGTATATGATAGTATTAAAACTCAAAACCTAAATATTTATATAAACTAAGTATTATATGTTAAACCCCTCTGTACAGTAATGAGAAGTAAATGTATGTGTGTATGATTGATTGATACGTCTTGGTAAGTGCTGGTGTATGAGTGGTGTATGTCTGATGAGTGGCTGTTGTACTATATAGTTTTATACACTATCTTACCATAGGATATCACTTGTACACATTGTTGCCGGTATTACCAGTACAGGTTTCACCTATCTGGTATGTGATGTCATCTCAGATATTGTTAAATACATGATTTGAGATGCTTTGAGGTAGCAGCTTCTACTGTAAATCTTGATATTAAGGCTAGAGTGAATTAAATGAGAATAATGCGAGTTGTCTTTGTTTGCATAAATGAAACCTCGCATTTAATTTATTTCTTTTCCAGCTACTTTTCAGTAGTGGCTGGGGGGGCCCTTGACCCGAAAACAAACTGTGTGGCCTAACATATAAAAGGTCCTGCTACTTACTGCTGCTGCCACATATGTGAGCCATTGACTTCATTGTAACCCTGATCGTTTATGTTTTTTCTAATAATTTGCTAATTATTTATTAATCCTGTGATTTATTCATGACATTTCAGGTGACTGAATACACACATACTTTATGCAAAGTAGTAAATTCCAAAGACATCACTTGTGCATGGTTTATTGCACTGCTGGGAATTACGTATCAACATATTCAGCGGTGTTCACGCCATGCATGCCATTATTGCATTGCCAAGTGAAATATGAATATTTTGACAAAGCTGTGTCAGGGGATTGACATGATGATGATATATTCCAGCTATAGGACTGTGGTCTGTAAATATTCATGTCTGACCCAGACAATCCAGTGATTGACATCATGAGCATCGTTCCACTCAATTGGGATAAGATGACATGCATCAACCAAGTCACCCATCCTGACACCAGATCCATTTAGATGCCTCTTACCACAAAACAACACAGAGTTGCTGGGGACCCAGAATCTCACCCAGAATCCCCGCGGGCTCAGTGATAAATGAAGTTGCTCAAGTCATTGTCAATGTCGAAATGTGCCTCTGTTCACCCAGCAGTGAATGGGTACCCAGTAGGATGAGATGGCAATGCGGTTGTTAACCTTCTAGCGCCTAACAGGCGGCTTGGGTTGTATACTCCCCAGGGAGCTGAGAATGATTCTTAAGTGCACACTGATCCAGTGACCAGGGTAATAATAGCTCTTTGAGCATGTCCCTGAGTGGTGTGGAAATATAAATGGCCTATTACTATGGCATCATCACTGCTCCAGGCAGACTCTCAAGCTCCTTGTCTGCCAGACCTGCAAGTAGATGCTTGCTTCCTTGTTACATGCCATCAATCAGTCTTGGCCATCCACACAGCTGGAGGGTTTCCTCAGTGTATTTGTCATGATCAATTTTCCTTCATACAACATTATATGACGCAGCAAGTACCTGGTGCAACACATGCATCACATGATAGCCAGCTGGTCAGCTGTCACAAATATTGATGACATAATCGTAAAACATCACATGTTTATGTGCACATAATCGTGAAGTACAGTATGATGACATTAACATGACAAAGAACATTGCTAAATAACACGGAACACTAGGAATAGTGAATTGGTTCATACCTCCATGTCAGAGTGAGGAGATCTGACTGGTCCACTTGGTCTTGATAAAATACTTTATCTTACTTCCATATTAGAATGATGAAATCTGATTTGTCCACGTGATCTTGATAAAATACTATGTATCCCGCCTTGGAGGGAAGTTTCTCAGTTGGGGAATAAATCTGTTATGCCCCGCCACGAGCAAGACAGGCTGCATGTGGATTTCTGAGAGGCAGACTAATCCCTTATGCCCCCCTTAGAAGCAAGAATCTGCACGCTTTTTCTCAGTCAGTGAAAGTCACATGATATAGCAGAAACTAACCTTTGCCCCTTTGAACAGATGTTTTCTATCAATTTTGAATTTGGTCTAATTCTTTTACAATGTCATTAAGATAAATTCTCTGGTTCGTGGTATAAAACCTAACACGGGAGGCATAAAACCCCATGTACCAGGAGCGATCCTGCTGTTCTTGGTAAATAAAGGTCACTGAGTCCAAAGATCGATGTTCTGTAGAAAACGTGCAACTCTTACAAAAAACGCACTGGTTGCATGTAGAAACAACAATAGATTGCATGTTCACTATCAGTTGCACATGTCTATGCTCTGTGTGCTTAAAACAACCCCTGCTTTCTAGTCAACTTCTCGGCCATGTTTTATCATGCGACACATGTCTGGTGGCCTTGACCCTTCCCCAAATTCTGATCGATAACTTTCTACAATTATCATACATGTAAATCAGTCACAGATGCTGAATCACATACTTTGCTTATAACCATGTGGGATTATTTACACACGTCACATTCAACTGCAGCTGGTCAGTGGAGTGCTGCTTGAAAATGATTTGCAAATTAATCAATTCAATATTGTTCGCTTTTGTGTTAATTTATTTTTTCAAACTGACATATTTTCACTGGTGATTGAGAAAAAACAGTCCTGCTTACTCTTGTCACACATTCAAACACTGTAACCAGCGTTAGAAATTGGCTCTAGTCCTGTAGTCCTTACCAAACTGCCCAATAGTAAAGGTATCCTAAGGACTAGTAGAAATTGTCCCATTTTAAGGGTTTTGCTATATGTTATCATTATAAGGAATAGTGGACAAAAACTGTTAGTTTCTAACCCTGGTAACAGTGGTAGAAATAAACATTTTTACTCCACTAGTCCTTATAATGATAACATATAGCAAACCCGTAAAAATGGCAAATTTCTACTGGTCCTTATGATACCTTAACTATTGGGCAGTTTGGCCTGGACTACAGGACTAGTGGTAATGTCTAACGCTGTGTAAATGTTGGAAAAGTACTGCATACCAAGAAACATAGGTTTTTAGCAAGGAGTTTATTACAGAAATAAACAAGTGAGAGCTGTTTTTCATACAATAAAACACTGCAGGGGTGGTTTATTTTCTCTGCAGTGTTTTATTATATGATAAACAATGTCGATGAGTCGCTTATTTCTTTTATGATATATCAACATCATGTACATCCTCTTTAAGGATCTTAATATGACGTACAAACTTAACAAATACTGACCTGTATTCGAATAATGATGACTCCCTGAATATAATCAAGCAACCAAGAACAAGGCACCAAACATGAATCAAACATTGTCAAAGAATTTGCATGCCATCGTGTTTGTAAAGATTTACTTCAGACCAGCTGTGCAAACCTAAGTTTTAACCAAACAGACACATTTCAGTGGCCGTGCCAAAAGACGTTAAAAGATGGTACTTGTTGTTACCCTGTCTGGCGCCCGGCTTTAAGGGGCTAAAACAAGGACTGGTCAGCTCGGAGTCAGTATATTGTGTCTGAGTGGGGTATCCTTGTTAAACTGCGGCATGGTATCTCAGTGGGCTGGCACTCTATAAACCAGCATTAGGACTAGTACCAGCAGCCACACACGTACATGCAAGTCGCTATATGAGTACAATAATTTTAAAAGTGACGTTAAACCCCATTTCACCTCACCACCTGAGCTTAAACACAGCTACAAGTATGTTAGCCAAAGACTAGTTAAGGTCACAGTTAGCCATTGTGTCACATGGCTTTGAATTCACGAGTATACATGAATGAAAGGGTATTTAATAATTCACTGGATGGTTTTGACAGAAAAGCGTCGGTCGGAACACTGTAAGGATAACGTGAATCGTATTAAAGAACGAGGAAAGCATATATCCTGACAAGCCTCGATTCCAGTACTTTTGAATGCTTTAGAAGAGGGTACAACACCCTTAGACTCGCTGCCCAGCCATTATCCACTGTTTTCATAACAAATGTAACTGATACCTTGAAAAAGATATTCCACAGTAGACAGATATTGTTCAGACTGGAACAGCTGTGGCTGAGTGATATTCTGTACAAACAAGTTAGGTTTTAATTCTTTTTTAGCCATAGCTTTATACACATTCTATTTCAGGTTTGGATCAAGTACATAGTTTATTTACTATGTCTTACTTTTGCCATATAATTGTATTTCAACTTAAACATTAATACCATAGCTTATCTGTCTCATTCAGTCTATTATTTATACAGCCTTTACTAACCATGCCACTGCATGCTTTTTTACCTTTCTCTTCTGACAGAATAAACAGCCACCATCTCACACCCTGTAGCCGATTGTTGTGTTAACCACCCCGACCACTAGATGCTACTACACTGGAGCCCCGGTGAGGATGTGATGGGACCACGAGGAAACTGATGTACACCCGAGACCAACCACGGCCTCATGTGACGTCACACTTAAGGCACATAAACGATTGACACGCAGCCAAGTTGAAGTGATAGCTGCCAGTGTGTATAATTGTGTAATCCCTTGTCTCTTGTGAATTTCCATGTATATTTCTGTATTCTTTTGTATACTATAGTGATGGCATTGCTATGCTGTACTTGTCATGTGACATATATATAAAATCTGTACTATAATCTGTGTGTTTGTGCATACGTTGTTTGCTATATACATGTATTATACTATGGCCTATTTCAGGAGAGCTCCGAACATATCAATTATTCATGCCAGTCTTACATGCCAGTCTTTGTATTTGTGTTTAGTATCTAAGCACTGTATGATTGGTCTGTGTGTGTTTGTGGCTTGGTAGTTAGTAAAATCAACCACTTAACTAACATAAACCATATAGCTATTACTTTAATTCCTAAATAGAGTGATAGGTTAATTGTGAGGTTAGCTCACTACATGTACATGTAGTTCATTAGCAGTTGTTGTCTTGCTACACTCAGGGAATTGTTGCTTGCTTTTCTAGTGTTGTCTTTGGTGTTGGTTTGCAATTGGTGTTCACTTTGTTTTTGTACTGAATTACATTCCGTGTTCTACATCGTGCTGCTAAGGTTCATAGTCTTTGCTTTATCATGTAGGATCAGTTGCTTATACTTGACCCAATATCTGCGCGAGCCAAAGTACAAACTACACTGATGCACATTGCATTCTAGTACTTAGATAATATTACTTGATGTGGTAAGTCATCATTAGCATGTGTTGAAGACAATCTTCAGTAAGTGGCTTGTGTGGTACCTATACACTACATATCTACATACTTAGGTTACATAGCAATTCCATTGACCTTGCCAATTATTCCTTATAAGACACACGTAATGGGTACATTAACATAGTATTCCTACACCGTGTGACATCATTGCACTTTGAGTTCACACGAGTATGTAGTTAAACACATTCAATTAGGTAACTGTGTAGTTTCTTTTGAGTGTGATTACATCGCACTCCAGTATCACACAGTTGCCAATTTTTTTTATTGGTATATTTAAGTATCTTTCAGCCTTTTTTTTTTACTTTTTTTACTTTGGATTTTGAGCTACATGTCACAATGGTTGAAGGAGGACCTTCTGAGGACAAGGTGAAGAAATTACTTTCTTCTTTTCAAAAACTGAAACTTCACCCGAAAGCTGACACAACAGAAGACTTGCTGAAGTAGATGTCTGAAGTCGGTCAGGCAAAGAAGGAACATGGTCAAGCACAAGCAGGTTCAGAGTGTTCTTCCGTGCCTACTACTGTCATTCTCGCCCATACTCCACAGCTTCCATACTTTCAATACTTTACTGGTGACAGGAAAGGGGATGCTGGAATCGATCAATGGAGACTAGAGTATACTTGTATGTCTACTCGTTACACGTCAAAGATCGTTGCTCAAGCTGTTCGGCACACGTTACGTGGTAGGGCTGCTAGAGTGGCTATGCATGTAGACAAGGATGTCCCATTGGAGACACTCATCTCCATGCTTGCTAGCGTGTTTGGTGATGTTCACACGGTACACAACATTATGTCACAGTTCTACACAGCCAAGCAAGGGGATGAAGAAAGTGTAGCAGAGTGGTCATGCCGACTAGAGGATATTTTGAGCCAAGGAGTCACACTTGGAAAAGTACAGCCTGGACAAACAGAAGTGTTACTTAGGACTACCTTATGGACCGGACTTAGATCTCAACTGAGGGACCTCACAAGTCACACGTTTGATCAAGGTGGATCATTTGAAGACTTCCTCTGAGAGGCGGACCATGGGCCTGGACACAGAGCATGTCAGCACTCAACAGCAATTGGTTGCAGAGTTAGTTGATAAGCCTACTGAGATTAATATCATTGTCAATGGTGTTAGTTCCAGGGCTTTACTTGACACAGGAGCGAGCATTTCTTCTATTTCCGAATCTTACTGCAAACAGAACTTCAGTGTGATTCCTATTGAGCCACTTAAACACATCCTTAACATCGAGTGTGCAGATGGAGAATTTTTACAGTACAGTGGGTATATTGTTGTGGAAATTCAGGGATCAGGAAGTGTTTCATCTAAAGTCCAATGTTTACTTCTTGTGGTTCCTGACAGTTGTTACAACCAGACAGTTTCAATTACCCTAGGTACCAAGGTTATCTCTGTCTACATGCTCCAGTGCAAGGGGGAGTTCGGGCAAAGATTCCTTCAGAAAGCAGACCTCCATACTCCTTGGTACATGTGGTATTGGCCCCTCATTCTATGTCCCTTCAGGAGACAGAACTTGTCAAGAACAACTACTCCATAGGACGAATTATAAGTTCAGAGCCAGATCGCAAGATAATTCCAGCTAATTCTGAAATTGTTATTCGTGGACATGTGATACAGCCCCTACCTTACAGATCCACTTGTGCCATTATTCAGCCTACAAGAGGATCAGTCATCCCCGACGACCTTGACATTGAACCAACTTTAGTATCATATGATGGAAGAGGACAGACGATGTTTGTGGACATACATGTATCAAACCTCATAACTCATTCTGTTTCCATTCCAGGGTGCAAACTTTGAAAGTAGATTTATGATTTGTTTGTTTCTTTGTTTGTTGTTTAACGACTCGCTCAGCAATATTCAAGCTGTATGACAGCGTTCTGTAAATAATCGAGTCTGGACCAGACAATCCAGTGATTGATATCATGAGCATCAATGCCCGCAATCGGGATACGATGACATGCATCAACCAAGTCAGTGAGCCTGACCACCTGATCCCCTTAATCGCCTCTTAAGACAAGCATAGTCGCCTTTTACGCCAAGCATGGGTTGCTGAAGATGTATTCAACCCCTGATCTTCACAGAAGTAGACTTATGAAGGAGGTTTGTGACATTCTAGATATATCTAAGTCAATGACTACCATCCATGGGGAATGGCATGACAGAAAGGTTTACGCAAACACTTCTTGACATGCTTGGTACCCTGCAGCCAAGCCAGAAGCAGGATTGGACATCACATGTGGGACACTTAGTCCATGTCTACAATGCTACTAGGCAGGAGTCGACTTGCTACACTCCGTTCTCCTTGATGTATGGAAGAGAGCCTCGCCTAGCTATTCACCTTGCATTTGGAATCGAAACCAACGGAGATAGGCACATTCGAACATCTTAAGCTGAAGCTCTTATAGACTTGTTGTTACAGTAACGCAATTGAATGTTTCATGTTTTAGGTAAACAGGTGGCAGGGAACATCTACAATGTCCGTCTATGGTGAAAAAATAGAATGAAATGTTAACAAAGCATACATAAATAGTTTCTTTCCTTATCATAAATATAACGTGTTGCCTTAGCTTGACTTTCAGTGGCTGTTTTTGCCTGCACCCCATGAGAACAAGCATTGCTGGAGAAATATGCTATGCATAGCTGGCTGACATGTGCCCTGAATATTAATGGGTGCATGTGCTTACCACTTAATCATAACATTTATACACTGTAATTGAAAGGAAGATAGGCCTTGCTAGATCACACCACCATAAATTAATAACCAGTGCAACGTTGATCTTGTACCATAATCAAATAGAAGTATGGTCTCTTCATTAATAAATACTTATGCACATGCACGTATTCCATTAACGTGATAAATAAATAAAACCATTGACTGCAAAACACCCTGGCAGATTCTATTCATATTCTAATGTAACAAAGACGGCACTGTTATAACTGGCTTGGGTCCTTGGTTTGGAGAACCAACTTAACAATATGTATTTTTTGTAAATTCCTACCAGTTCTCATGGTCCATCCTCTTCAACTGAGCTGTGGGGCCAAGCTTCTGTATCTATCTAGGCCTAACACTTTGCAACAGCTCTAAGTATTCAAGGTCATTTCCGTCGTCTGTTGTCGCCTAGTTGCCCTGGTTGCACAAGTTGTACAATCGCGCATTTCAACGCTTTGGTGCACTCCCCGCTGTCTTATTTCATTGATCGACTGTCACTAGGGTGATTTTATACTGACTGACATTTCTACGCCGCATTTGCTCCGCGACTCCAAAACAATAACAAGTTAGAGTTACGGTCCCTGTATAAGGGAGATAACTTACATACAAACAAACGAGGATACCACAATTAAATACTTATAATAATATTATAATTATAATTATTTTATAGCCTGCAACCTCGGGGTATCGCGTTACTTGTCATGTACGCTAAACGGAACAAAATGCGCTCACTAACCTTTATGTTTATCAGATATCATTTATTTTATCAAACGATGCATATTTTACTGATAAAAGTTCATTATTTACATCAGTAGCTCCGAGTAAAAAGCCGGGCCTTGCGCTCTGTTTGACAATGGAGGGAACTCCATCGTATCGCGGTACAGAGAAAAGTTGTGTATGGAGGTCCGAAATGGACAAAAAGAGGACATAATTCTACCAACCACTTGGTATGATCATGCCAGACATCAGTGATTTGTCAAGACAAGTGCAAAGACAGCACAAGTAAAATTCTAAATGTGTTATAGGTAAATAGTAATAGGTATTCAATGCATATTTACCGAAAAGTAAGAGAACAATATTTTTATAAGTCAACAACAAAATATCAGAAATGATATTCTAAGATTGTTTATAAAAAAATTTGGATAACAATCATTTGTCACAAAATGGAAAAATGTTAAAAGTCAACAATAAATATATATAAAGCATTCCTGATATGCCCAAAGTATGTATTTATCTTTGGCTACTTGTGAAAAAAGTATTTCTAAGTTTGGCATTATGGCCCTTACGATTTCCCAATAGATTCTGGGCACAGAGCGGGGAAAAATGTGCGGGCTACGTAACTTACGTTACCTTATTAGTCGCCATGAATATGCAGATGATCTAGTTCAAGTCGACAGAGAAAGTTTACTTGGGGAACTGTGGGTTATATCGTTGGCCATTGACAGATCGGGGTAAGGCAATATTTCAAATGATGCCAGAAGTAAGTATCAACGCATTAATAACTCCTTACTTACAGCTGACGGAACATTCCGAGGACATTGAAATTGTTTACGAAGTGAGCACCTCCTGGTTACTGATTTGCATTAATAGACAGCCGCTAAGAGGCGTGTCCCGCGTGAACTACCGGAAATCACAAATGCCGCGATACGATGAATGCCGCAGTAACGGAGGGTCCGCTTATACATGGATAGGGGTATCGAAGAGACACAAAGACTACCTACAATGGATAGTCAAAGACGAGAATACCCAACACTGGATAGTCAAAGACGAGAATACCCAACACTGGATAGTCAAAGACGAGAATACCCAACACTGGATAGTCTAACGAGAATACCCAACACTGGATAATCTAACGAGAATACCCAACACTGGATAGTCTAACGAGAATACCCAACACTGGATAGTCAAAGACGAGAATACCCAACACTGGATAGTCTAACGAGAATACCCAACACTGGATAGTCAAAGACGAGAATACCCAACACTGGATAGTCTAACGAGAATACCCAACACTGGATAGTCAAAGACGAGAATACCCAACACTGGATAGTCTAACGAGAATACCCAACACTGGATAGTCAAAGACGAGAATACCCAACACTGGATAGTCTAACGAGAATGCCCAACATTCGCATCACTGAACACAAGATATCGTCTGACGAAGAAGACTCCAAATCCGCCAAATCAGATCTGATAAAGATCCCCCACCACCGTCTTGCACTCCAAGAAAACCACACCACCAGACGTCTTGCACTCCGCGAAAACCACACCACCAGAAACACTTGTTACAGATTTTATACAAGACACGTGTACGAAAACCTACATGCCAAAATCCACGAAGCGACATAGCACATCATTCAATTCCGCCGAAAAGAGGTGTCCACAGTGTGTATGATATTCGGTCTTCCCTGAACATATTCCAGAATTGTCTTGCCTCTATCCTTCCACATTTTGGTGCCGAGAAGAGTGAGTGGGGTGTTGATGGTTTCTACGCCGTTTTCAGCGATATTCCAGCAATATCACGACGGGAGACACAAAAATGAACGAGGGTTTCATGACATGTTACATTTTCACGAATAATTTGCAAAATACTTCTATTTTTATGGAAACACGTACTAAAGCTATATTTGAAACGCTAATACTGTAATCGAGCATCGATATCTTTCAAGAGGAACTAAACCACTGTGTAGAGGCCAACAGTAGTGAGCACTCAAGTTTGGTAGACTTTTGATTGCTCCCGATGTTAGAAAGCAGTTCGAAATTACATAAACATTCCACATGCAATACGTAGCTCTTGACAAATTATTGTACACTTGGAGGCGATGTTACAACGAGGATCACTCCCAATGTCAGGGTCAAAGTATGCGAACCCGGTCGCATCAAAACAAAAATTAGAGTTTATAATAGATATGCGTATCTCCTTGTCTTCTATAGTCTGGTGTCTAACGAAATATCAGTAACTTTGAAATTATAAATAAATGGTTTAAACACTCATGACAGTACACGGACAATATCCAGAGTTTTCCTCCAAAAATGTATTAGTTTAGATGGTAATTAACAACAATACATCTGATCACACCTAAATAATGAAGCGAAAATAACCAAAAACATAAGTATCACAGTTGCGAAAGACTGTGGGAAAATAAACCTGTGTCTAATAGGATACAAACCCGTGAAGATCCGGGGTAGAAAAGGTCTTCAGCAAGCCATTCTTGCCGTAAAAGGCAACCATTGCTTGTCGTAAGATACGACTAACGGGATCGGGTGGTCAGGCTCGTCGACTTACTTGATGCATGTCATCGTATCCTAATTGCGTAGATGGATGTTCATGGCGTCAATCACTTGATTGTCTGGTCGGTTGCTATCCACAAAGTGATATTCGTGTTTTTAGATTTTGCTAAAAGGCCGATTTGATCATAACGTAGCGGTTCAGGTGTTGGTTTTCACGCGGAATACCCGGGTTCGATTCCCATCATGGTCAAAAAAATTTCTAAACGAGGAGAAAAACAATATGT
Source organism: Haliotis cracherodii (assembly GCF_022045235.1). Classification (NCBI taxonomy): domain Eukaryota; kingdom Metazoa; phylum Mollusca; class Gastropoda; order Lepetellida; family Haliotidae; genus Haliotis; species Haliotis cracherodii. The sequence continues at coordinate 1,483,045 of NW_027266265.1, read as the reverse complement.
CATGTCTCTTAAATTGAAAATGTTGAACCTATATCCGTATCTACCTCGAAAAGAGACTCGTCAAGATTCAGGGTAGAATAGGTCTTCAGCAACATATGCTTGCCGTAAAAGGCGACTATGCTTGTAGTAAGAGGCGACTAACGGGACTCGGTCTGTCAGGCTCGTTGACTTGGTTGATGCACGTCATCGTATCTCAATTGCGTTGATCGATGCTCATGATGTCAATCACTGTATTGTCTGGTAAAGACTTGATTATTTACAGACCGCTGTCATATAGTTGGAATATTGCTGAGTGCGGCGTTAAACAACAAACAAAACCCCGACAAGACTTAAGCACAACCTGCTAATATTTGACAATGCACCTGGAAGGGGTCAAAGTACATTCTCCGGGGGCTAAGCGTTCGTATCAAGTGCATGAGTGAGTGAGTTGGGTTTAACATGCCCCTTTGAACATTATTTTAGTTATATCACGGCGTGTCAGCTTCATGTGGGAGGAAGGCCCAAACTGATGCCACTTTGGTGAACCTTCCACAACGGGTATGGTTCTGATTAACAGTAAAATGTGTGAGTGAGTGAGTATTGTTTTACGCCGCGTTTAGCAATATTCCAGCAATTTCACGGCGGGGGACATCAGAAATGGGCGTTGTACCCATGTCGGGAATCGAACCCGGGGTCTTCGGCTTGACGAGCGAACGCTTTAACCACTAGGCTACCCGACCGCTCCTATGTTGTAACATAACTAGGACGAGCCGGGATTCGAACCTACGCGCTCAAGGCACGAAGCATGAACTTAATATTCGTAGTTTTAGGCAATGATATCACAAAATATATCCTGTGTTACATATGAAGCTGCATGTACGGGGGCTGGTCCAAAAGATCTAAGCCTAACAAACAAAACCAACAATTGTGAAAGTGTTTACAATTATATTTTGCAACATAATCTCCTTGCTTCTCAATACACTTCTCATATCGATTGTGAAGCTTTTCAATTCCAATCAGGTAAAAGTTTTCTGAAGCTACCCTGAAAAACCCATTCACGGCAGATCCATTTGGACCCCTTTCACGTTCAACTGGCTGTCACTAATATACAAACGGCCTCAACAGACCAAATACACTTGCAATGAACTACTCAAACAATGTACGACATTGACCAGTTCACTTTGTTATGGCCCATAGTTGGAAGTAGGCCAGGCTTAGAATATTTTGACCAGCCCTCGTTCATTCGTGAACCATCATCACATTAGATGTGAAGTCACGTGTAACCTGGTTGCGTCCGTGTCGACCAATATAGGTCCCTTTATAAGTCAAGGATGTTTTTATGCTGTTTATTTTGTAAACATGCTTTGAGTTGAAAGCATAAAACTTCAGATAATCTATATTTTTCTAGTGAATAAAACAATATAATTATTTCCTAAGAGGAGTAGGACTGGCGATCAGGCAAGGCCTATTTGTACAATGGCAATTAACAACTGATGAAAGTAACTTTACATAAAATATTCTGAACACCGAAAGAAACGCGAAATCTTCAAGTTCCTATTTAATATGGGAAAATGGTTGTGAAAACGGTTGGCTGCTATGGTTCCATTGTAATGGGTTTTAATTGTTTCAAAATGACCCTAACCAGAGTTAAGGGCAGTGAACTCTAAATCCACAGCGCTCAAACGCACCGACGTTGAAGTCAGTGTGGGATGTATACGCACGAAATGCACGTGCTGCTTATACCGCAAAAACTGTCCGTGAAGATGTTGTCTTTAAAAGCCACGAAAGTGTCACTGTGAATCATTCACTCATCAACGTCAGTGACGTTGCCACGACTGTCACAGATCGATCGAGAGAGAGCTATTGGGCAACTTCAAGCTGGTAAGAGTGTTCGGAGAGTTGCAAACACCGTTAACGTCCATGTTTCCACCATCTAGCGTCTGCAGGAAAGATTCCAGACAACTAACAGCACCAGAGACAGGCAACACCGGCAGACGACGTGTGACAAATACAACGCCAGGACCGTCACATTCACAGGTCACATCTGCAAGAACGTTTCCTGTCGGCCAGTGAAACTGCTAGGAACGTCGTTGGAAACCACGGGAGGGCTGTAAGTTCCAACACAGTAAGACGGCGACTTCGTGACAGAGGGCTTCAGTGTAGGCGACCATCACAAGGTCCTGTTCTCACTCAACGTCACTGTCTCCTGAGACTACAGTGGGCCCAAGCACGCTTGAATTGGCGTCATCAGCAGTGGAGAAGAGTTCTGTTCTCTGATGAAAGTCGGTATTGTGTTGATCGTGCCGATGGACGTGTTAGAGTATGGCGACGTCGCAGTGAGAGCTATCATGACCAGTGTGTCCTTGAACGGAACTCGTGGGGTGGTCCTAGTGTCATGGTTTTGGGTGGAATAGGGTTAAATCAGAGAACTGACCTTGTAATCTTTCAGAACGTTGGAGCTGGTAGGTGCAATGGTGTCACTGCTCAGCGTTACATCGATCAGGTGTTGAGGCCCCAGGTTGTACCGTTTTTTGCAAGACATGACAACTTCCAATTTCAACAGGATAACGCCCGTCCCCACACCGCCAGGATTACTCAAGCCTTCTGGCAACAGCACAATATCAACACCATGCCCTGGTCGGCTCTTAGCCTTGATCTCAACCCTATTGAACACTTGTGGGATGAAGTGCAGAGACGTTTGAACATGGCGCGTCCGAGGACAAAGACAGCTGCACAGCTCGAGGTTACCATCCTGCAGGTGTGGCGTCACATCCCCATGAACACTATCAACCGTCTTATTCACTCCATGCACAGACGGTGTGTCGCGCTTGTGAATGCAAATGGGGGCCATACCAGGTATTGAGGTGTACCCATACTTCAGTTGACTTCAGCATAGTCACGTGGTGTTGTATTGATGGATACAGAAGATGTCTGATGTCCAGAGAACTGACTCTTTCTTATTGCTAATGAATTGTGTTGTATCCATCATTATTATGTTTATACCAGCTGAAAAAAAATACATCATGTTCCTATACCTTCTTGATTCGCGTTTCTTTTGGTGTTCAGTATACTATTAAGTTTGAATTAACTGCACCTGTTTCAAATATCACGATGCAAATATACAAATCTGGACTTCTTCAGTGGCATTTAGAAGTTGGTGTGATGAAGTAAGACAAGTTCTATGGATGAACAACTTCTTTATTACAATTTGTGCGACGTTTCGGTGTAGATCCTAACACCTTTATCAAGCATGTGATGATCACTTGCTTCTTGTGTTGAGCCTTTTGTCGGCCGGGATGCGTCTTGTGTTCACCACTCTCAGCCAGAGGCTACACACCAGGCCGAGCGGCGGAAACATCGAACGTTTCCTTCGAAGAAGGCAAAGTCTGGAAAGGTAATTGGCTTCGGTTTTCTGGGATTCCAAAGGAGCCCTACTGGTGGACTACCTCCCGAAGGGTCAGACCATTAATGTGTTTTGGTAATCTGTAAAGGCAACTGCGTACAGCAAGCTTCTTCCCACCGCGTGACACCTTGGTGACGCTCGGTGATACAGGGTATTATATTTACATTCAAGTTTGAATGGAAGATATGGAGTGGGGAACGGTTCCTATACTTCCAGCACCTGTGCAGCTCAGTGGCACGAGCCTTTACCCAGATGGAGATAAGACACACTGGATAAACGAGGGTGGAACTTTCGAGCCTTTCCTATATGGAGATATGATACACTGGATAAACGAGGGTAGAACTTTCGAGCCTTTCCTATATGGAGATATGATACACTGGATAAACGAGGGTGGAACTTTCGAGCCTTTCCTATATGAAGATACGATACACTGGATAAACGAGGGTGGATCTTTCGAGCTTTTCCTATATGGAGATATGATACACTGGATAAACGAGGGTGGAAGTTTCGAGCTTTTCCTATATGGAGATATGATACACTGGATAAACGAGGGTGGAACTTCCGAGCCTTTCCTATATGGAGATATGATAAACTGTATAAACGAGGGTGGAACTTTCGAGCCTTTCCTATATGGAGATATGATGCACTGGATAAATGAGGGTGGATCGTTCGAGCCTTTCCCATATGGAGATATGATACACTGGATAAACGAGGGTGGAATTTTCGAGCCTTTCGTATACATCTTCCTGAGGCAAGAGAGTACTGACCCTAAAAGTCCAGTTTCCACACTTGTCGAACTTGGCATGCATTATGGAGTTACATTTTGGCTGGACTAACGAGTCTATGCGTAGTCCAATCAAAATCGCGCACCGAAATTGAAATCCGGTTCGTAAACTGTCGTGCAGATTTCGGTCGATTGCAGGATTTGCAAAGCATGTGCACCGCCAACTCGTTTTCAGCAGATATTTTCCAAATCTTCTCATGTATTTTATCAAGGTGCTCACGTGATTTGATGCATTTCGCGATGTGAGACCCGATTTATCCCAATATAGATCTTGATTATCAGATCGTCCTGACCGGGCGCCACCATTTTGTGTGAAGCAAACGCAATTGATACGAGAAGTGGAATCTGATTGGCCCATAGGAGAGGCTTAGACGGGACATAACTGGTAATAGCCATTTGGCGGGACCTATCTTCCTACCCGAAATCCATAATGCAAGCGCAGAATGGTGCTTAAAGTAAGATGTTATTGCATGGTGCCAGGCGCCACGCCTTATTTCTTATGGGTTTGAGAATACTACATAGGGGCATGGACCATGGGCCATGGGGATGAGTAATCGTTGGAAAGATATAGGCCTATAGCATATGGCTGTATGGAAAACGTAGGCCCATTTCCGTGTAGTGAATTCTGCCTGTCAAGAGGGGCGGAGGCAGGGTTACAGGATATCGCTATGTGGGTTACATTGTCGAGAGGGTCGGAGACAGGCCTACAGCATATCGTTGATCCATTTCCGTGTCGCGAAGTCTTCCTGTCGAGAGGGTCGGGAAAAAGGCATATAACATATCGCTATAAGTGAAACATTGACCCAATTTCAGTGTCGCGAGATATTAGCACTTTTGGACAGTGTGAATAATGTAATAGTTAAAAATAACAAACATAATCACAACGTTGTGGGTTTCAATCTTAACAATATCTGCATGTGTCCATGTGCAGAGCAACTTCATTATAAAATAATATTACAATATTGTAGTTATTACCTTGAAAAGATTAATTTTATAAAAAATATTAATAACTTGACCTCTGTAGATATATCAATGTCAGCAGTATCGTTAACCACTATGATTGTGTCAACCTATTACCCCATGTTTGAAAACAAAAAAACAACAACGGGGCGGTGGGGTAGCCTATAGTGGCTAAAGCGTTCGCTCATCACGCCGTCCCGGGTTCGATTTCCCACATGGGTACAATGTGTGAAGCCCAGTTTTGGTCTGCCTTGATATTGCTGGAATATTGCTAAAGGCGGCGAAAAACCATACTCACTCACTCACTGAAAACAAAAACAAGTGTTTCAGGAAGTCATTGTTGTGAAAACATAGTTTTGTTTTCATGTTTGTTTTCTACTTCTATATAACATAAATATTTAAACTAAAAAGTGCCATAT